>NC_142426.1:8652601-8963851 GCF_059516105.1 Syngnathus floridae | reverse complement strand
ATGAAGAATTCAATGCTTATAATTTCTTTCTTTGTTGTAAAGTGCTATGAGCTGCATTTCTTGTATGAAAGGTGCTCTACAAATAAAGTTTTTTATTATTACCCTCTGGTCTCGCGGTCCTGTCCAGTCCCTCTCTGTGCAGGCACTCATCAGATCCAGTGCCCCAGCAATCCTGAAAGTGTATTGTGGTGGTTTTTGCAAGGGGAAAAATCTCACTAGAAAAAGAAAAAACAAAGTCATACTCCCCCCAAAACGCTGGCTGCATCTGCACCCATCAGTCTCGTGTGGGCCGCTCGTCACGGGCCAAGGTCCGGGTCTGCTCCGGCCGGTGTTGGACTCGTCTTCCGCCTCGCACAAGTGCAAAAAGACAAACGGCACTCAGTTGCATGCGGCTCACATCTGTCAACGTACTCATGACCTGCCCTTTCCCTGGTCTTGTGGGGTCAGCCCAGTCCCTCCGGGTGCAGGCTGGCGCTCGTCCCATCCGCCGCCCCGGCAACCCTGAACGGCAGACAAATAAGGAAATCAAATTAAAACTAACAAGTGCGTTGCATATTGGATTGCCATGTCACCACCTCTGGCCAGCCTTGGCCAGTCATGCATCAGGCTCCTCGTCAACACTTGGCAACTGCTTTCTTTGGGTGATTCCTTCCTTTGCACGCCGCTCACCAATCGCGGGTCTGGTGGCCTCCGTCCACCGGCTCTTTGTTTCATACATCGTCTCTTCCACCTTGCAAGACAAGCACAAAAGTCTCGCTGCGCCATCGCTTGCGCTTGCTTGCGCTTGCCGTCGCTTGCGCTTGCCGTCGCTTGCGCGGTCGCTTGCGCTTGCCGTCGCTTGCGCGGTCGCTTGCGCTTGCCGTCGCTTGCGCGGTCGCTTGCGCTTGCCGTCGCTTGCGCGGTCGCTTGCGCTTGCCGTCGCTTGCGCGGTCGCTTGCGCTTGCCGTCGCTGGCGCGGTCGCTTGCGCTTGCCGTCGCTTGCGCGGTCGCTTGCGCTTGCCGTCGCTTGCGCTTGCCGTCGCTTGCGCGGTCGCTTGCGCTTGCCGTCGCTTGCTGTCGCTTGGGCTTGCCGTCGCTGCGCATTTGGCACTCAATGAGGGCTGCACAACATTTTGGAATACCAACGATATGGCAGTATTGGGCCAGACCACAGCATTGAGCAAAGTTGTGCAAAATTCTAGGATGGAGAGGAACTATTTGATCGCAATGACATCACTTAGACCAGTTAACTTTAACTTGCATCAATGACTTATCTTCTAAACTCATTACAAATAGTTAGGAGGCCAGAAAACATGTTTCATTTGCCACATGAATAGAAAAAAAATCTTTGTTTTCCTAAAGTGCATGTCAACGACCTATACCACCATATGACGGTTTTCCAATCCAGGTGCAGCCCTACACACACACGTCACCATTGGTGTCCAAATGGTAGCCTCGGGCCAACTTGATCAACACACCACACGAATGAACGCAACACTACTTTGTAGCACAAAATATGAATGGCAACATTTCGTGATTGATTTAATGAATTTGTGTCAAAGAATTCTCAATTTGATTCAGTAGGCAGCCCTCAAACAGACATTTGGACACCGCCGGTGTGAACTAAAAAGAAAAGAAAAAAATCCATTTCACATGCTGAAGCTGCGCAGGTCGACGCCTCCAGGGAAGCGGGTCTCCCTCAGAACTCTGCTACTTCAGAGCGACGCCACAGCGGTCCGTCCACCTCTGAGCAGATGGTGTCGCGTCCCGGTCGCCATCTGCACAAACAGAAACAAATGTTAGAAACTCAAAGAGCACCCCAAGTTGTAGGTCACTTGCTTACTTGATCACAGCGGTTAGGTACTCTTGTTGACGGCCACCGGGTCGAATCGGGCCATGCACCCCCCTTTTGCGTCCGGCCTGCAAAAGGTAGAACATGCAATGAGTTGGGCGCTGCTCACATCATTAATTCTTCACCGTGGACCGCCTCGCCCCAACACCGCCCCCTACACCTAGAGAACAAAGGACGCACAGTGGTACGTTAGGCTTCGATCAAGCACGACAGTGCTAGGTTAGAAAAAGACACAATGTGACTGTCTCGCTCCAACACCTAGGGGAGAACAAAGAACACAAGTACCACAGTGGTAGGTTAGGGTTAGAGGAAGTGCAACAGTGGTAGGTTAGAAAAGGAAAATGTCAAGTCAAATTGCAAAATTGGACATTCGGGATTGGGTCGCTCCGACGCCACCCTACACCGAGAGGAAAGAACAAAGAACGCAGCAACTACGACAGTGGCAAGTTAGAAAAAGATACACAATGGTACAAGTCGTATGGCAAAATTGGACATTCAGCTCCACGTCAAAGTTCAGTTTTGTGTCCATCCATGGAACCACGTCCTCCCCCAAGTGGGCCGTCAATGGCAACCAAGCACAAGACAACGCTGGATCCAGACCAGCCACAACCACAGCGCACCTTGAAAGCAAGACTAACCATCAGAGCCCTAAACACTGTCCACACCTGCAACCTTTCCGTCGTGCACCCATAACCAAAGGCAACCACACTGCCCCCTCCTGGGCACATGATCCGCACACGTCGACTTTTGCAGCGCGATGCTTGATTCTTGACTTGATATGGCCATTGCTCCTTTGCACATGGCCATTGCTCCTTTGCTCCTTTGCTCCTTTGCATATGGCCATTGCTCCTTTGCTCCTTTGCTCCTTTGCATATGGCCATTGCTCCTTTGCTCCTTTGCATATGGCCATTGCTCCTTTGCTCCTTTGCATATGGCCATTGCTCCTTTGCTCCTTTGGATAGGCCATGGCTCCTTTGGATAGGCCATGGCTCCTTTGGATAGGCCATGGCTCCTTTGGATAGGCCATGGCTCCTTTGGATAGGCCATGGCTCCTTTGGATAGGCCATGGCTCCTTTGGATAGGCCATCGCTCCTTTGGATAGGCCATTGTGCCTTTTCATATGGAATTGTCCCATTCGGCTCCTCTTGCAGCCTACAAAAACACAGACAGCCATTAATTGTGTGCTGGGAAGCTAAAACTCGACAACCATTGTGTGTTGGGAAGTTGAAACTTGACAAAAACAGGTTTTCACCTGATTTAGGACTACTCTTCCTCAGTGTCCTCAACATCACTGAAAGGGCTCCTTCAAGAGCCTCTTACTTGCTTTGTATAGAAGGATGCTGGCTGGGCGGCAGTTTTTAGTGCTACAAAAGACAAGCAAATGATTGCAACAAAAATAGACATTGAGTCGAGTGCCAATGGCATGATTTCTTACCAACAATTATACATACTAGGAGTTTTACATTTGAAAAAAATATTATATTGTAGTAAGTTATGATAATTGATCAAAATTATAGTTCATCTTTGAATTTGATACATTCTAAGTAGAGTTTTACATTTGAAAAAAATATATAATCATCACATTGTAGTAAATTATGATAATTATTCAGGATTATAATTCATATTTTAATTTCATCATTCATCAACTCCCCGCACGTTGGACAGATGATCCAGGTTGGCGGCGTCCAAGACCGGGGAGAAAATAACCCGGGCAAATGTTTGTTGCGTAACGGAACGAGAGCGGGCGGGCGCCATCTTTGAATGGATTTGGTCCGATTTGGACATGACGTATCATATACGTTGCATTCACCAGTTTGCATTCACTAGTTTGCATGACACGGAAATGGCACACGCATCATATAAAATAATTTAAAAAATGGTTAAGTTGACTAGAGTCAAACTAACATTTCCTATAGTCAGACAAACACGCGCTTATCGGCGGCGTCATTTACGAACCGTCTACAGACAGACGAATGAAAAAAATGCTGGCCAGCATGAAAAAAAACAACCGCGAAAGACATTTAAAATACCACCAAAACGCGCAACGACGCGACGCGACGCGACGCAAAGTGGATTGTGGCGTGCCGTGTCGTGCCGTGCCGAAACCTCAAGCACTCCCTAGACAGCGAAAATCCTGCAGGAAATAATAAATGGCATCGTAAGAAACTGCAAACATTTGCTCACGGGCTACAATTTACCTCCAGGCCCACCGTCGCGGTGGACGTGACGTTGCCGAGTCACGAGAGTACGACAATCCTGCGACAAACAAAATCAATTGAAAAAAAAGGCTTGTGAGAAAAAGCAACAAAGCGTGCCGTCGTGAGAAACGGCAGGAGACGACAAACATTTGCTAGCATGCTCGCTTACCTGAGAAACCGTCCGCCGCCGCCGCCGGCCCGCGCTCGGTGGCACCTGCATATGATAACTCCTCTTGAGCGAGCACACCTGTCTTCAATTGACCTAAAGCCCTGACGTCACATCCGTCGCTTCAAATCTTCTTCTCCTGATCGTCCAACGGCGCTCGGCACACTGACGCCACTAGGTGGTCGCCTGTCATGGTGACTACTGTGGAAAGGCTTGCTTCGGACTATCCGTTGAAACTTTCAACACCGAACATGTTTTTTTTTTTAATGTACCTACACATATTGTCATATAAAATGTCTGATTTTTATGTTTTAATTGGCGAATATAAAAACAAGGAATAAGACGCCAGACACGTTTTAACATAAATGTTTATTAAAAATAATAATATCAAAAGCAAATTTCAAACCAGCAATCTAATGTGAAATTGCAGTAGATATATTGGATAACAATATTTAGGCGTATATAGGTATACACGTTATTTAAAAACGACTATAAGTGTTATACTATGACACAAGTGTTTACCAGCTCAGTGGCCTAAGAGGAGAGTGTCCGCCCTGAGACTGGGAGGTTGTGGGTTCAAACCCCGGCCGAGTCATACCAGTGACTATAACAATGGTACCCATTTCTTCCCTGCTTGGCACTCAGTGTAAGGGGTTGAAATGGGGCCCCCCCCCCTGCTGCTCACTTATACTCCGGTGCGACTTAATATCAGAGGAAGTGATAAACAACTGAGGTGATTTGGTTGCATAAGCAAGCCTAACCCTAAGCACAGCAAAAGCGAGAGCAAGCCTAACACAAACCCTAACCCTAACCCTAAGCACAGCAAGAGCAAGCCTAACCCTAAGCCTCAGCACAGCAAAAGCAAGCCTAAGCCTAACACAAACCCTAACCCTAACCCTAAGCACAGCAAGAGCAAGCCTAACAATAACTCTAGCTCTAACCCTAACTCTAATTTTGAAAGCCTAGTTACAAACTGTAATCTAAGAAACCCTAAAAGTAGTTGGAAACTCTCGTTGGAAAGCCTAACCCTAGCTTTAAAACCTAGTTCAGAACCCTGACCTTGGTTTGAAAGCCTAGTCGGACACCCTGACCCTAGTTTGAAACCTTAATTAGCGATAGCAAGACTCCTTGGAAACCCTAACCCTAACCCTAACTCTAGCTTTGAAAGCCTAGTTACAAACTCTAATCTAAGAAACCCTAAAAGTAGTTGGAAACTCTCGTTGGAAAGCCTAACCCTAGCTTTAAAACCTAGTTCAGAACCCTGACCTTGGTTTGAAAGCCTAGTCGGACACCCTGACCCCAGTTTGAAACCTTAATTAGCGATAGCAAGACTCCTTGGAAACCCTAACCCTAACCCTAACCCTAACTCTAGCTTTGAAAGCCTAGTTACAAACTCTAATCTAAGAAACCCTAAAAGTAGTTGGAAACTCTCGTTGGAAAGCCTAACCCTAGCTTTAAAACCTAGTTCAGAACCCTGACCTTGGTTTGAAAGCCTAGTCGGACACCCTGACCCCAGTTTGAAACCTTAATTAGCGATAGCAAGACTCCTTGGAAACCCTAACCCTAACCCTAACTCTAGCTTTGAAAGCCTAGTTACAAACTCTAATCTAAGAAACCCTAAAAGTAGTTGGAAACTCTCGTTGGAAAGCCTAACCCTAGCTTTAAAACCTAGTTCAGAACCCTGACCTTGGTTTGAAAGCCTAGTCGGACACCCTGACCCTAGTTTGAAACCTTAATTAGCGATAGCAAGACTCCTTGGAAACCCTAACCCTAACCCTAACCCTAACTCTAGCTTTGAAAGCCTAGTTACAAACTCTAATCTAAGAAACCCTAAAAGTAGTTGGAAACTCTCGTTGGAAAGCCTAACCCTAGCTTTAAAACCTAGTTCAGAACCCTGACCTTGGTTTGAAAGCCTAGTCGGACACCCTGACCCCAGTTTGAAACCTTAATTAGCGATAGCAAGACTCCTTGGAAACCCTAACCCTAACCCTAACTCTAGCTTTGAAAGCCTAGTTACAAACTCTAATCTAAGAAACCCTAAAAGTAGTTGGAAACTCTCGTTGGAAAGCCTAACCCTAGCTTTAAAACCTAGTTCAGAACCCTGACCTTGGTTTGAAAGCCTAGTCGGACACCCTGACCCTAGTTTGAAACCTTAATTAGCGATAGCAAGACTCCTTGGAAACCCTAACCCTAACCCTAACCCTAGCTTTGAAAGCCTAGTTACAAACTCTAATCTAAGAAACCCTAAAAGTAGTTGGAAACTCTCGTTGGAAAGCCTAACCCTAGCTTTAAAACCTAGTTCAGAACCCTGACCTTGGTTTGAAAGCCTAGTCGGACACCCTGACCCCAGTTTGAAACCTTAATTAGCGATAGCAAGACTCCTTGGAAACCCTAACCCTAACCCTAACCCTAACTCTAGCTTTGAAAGCCTAGTTACAAACTCTAATCTAAGAAACCCTAAAAGTAGTTGGAAACTCTCGTTGGAAAGCCTAACCCTAGCTTTAAAACCTAGTTCAGAACCCTGACCTTGGTTTGAAAGCCTAGTCGGACACCCTGACCCTAGTTTGAAACCTTAATTAGCGATAGCAAGACTCCTTGGAAACCCTAACCCTAACCCTAACCCTAACTCTAGCTTTGAAAGCCTAGTTACAAACTCTAATCTAAGAAACCCTAAAAGTAGTTGGAAACTCTCGTTGGAAAGCCTAACCCGAGCTTTAAAACCTAGTTCAGAACCCTGACCTTGGTTTGAAAGCCTAGTCGGACACCCTGACCCCAGTTTGAAACCTTAATTAGCGATAGCAAGACTCCTTGGAAACCCTAACCCTAACCCTAACCCTAACTCTAGCTTTGAAAGCCTAGTTACAAACTCTAATCTAAGAAACCCTAAAAGTAGTTGGAAACTCTCGTTGGAAAGCCTAACCCTAGCTTTAAAACCTAGTTCAGAACCCTGACCTTGGTTTGAAAGCCTAGTCGGACACCCTGACCCCAGTTTGAAACCTTAATTAGCGATAGCAAGACTCCTTGGAAACCCTAACCCTAACCCTAACTCTAGCTTTGAAAGCCTAGTTACAAACTCTAATCTAAGAAACCCTAAAAGTAGTTGGAAACTCTCGTTGGAAAGCCTAACCCTAGTTTTAAAACCTAGTTCAGAACCCTGACCTTGGTTTGAAAGCCTAGTCGGACACCCTGACCCTAGTTTGAAACCTTAATTAGCGATAGCAAGACTCCTTGGAAACCCTAACCCTAACCCTAACCCTAACTCTAGCTTTGAAAGCCTAGTTACAAACTCTAATCTAAGAAACCCTAAAAGTAGTTGGAAACTCTCGTTGGAAAGCCTAACCCTAGCTTTAAAACCTAGTTCAGAACCCTGACCTTGGTTTGAAAGCCTAGTCGGACACCCTGACCCCAGTTTGAAACCTTAATTAGCGATAGCAAGACTCCTTGGAAACCCTAACCCTAACCCTAACTCTAGCTTTGAAAGCCTAGTTACAAACTCTAATCTAAGAAACCCTAAAAGTAGTTGGAAACTCTCGTTGGAAAGCCTAACCCTAGCTTTAAAACCTAGTTCAGAACCCTGACCTTGGTTTGAAAGCCTAGTCGGACACCCTGACCCTAGTTTGAAACCTTAATTAGCGATAGCAGGACTCCTTGGAAACCCTAACCCTAACCCTAGCTTTGAAAGCCTAGTTACAAACTCTAATCTAAGAAACCCTAAAAGTAGTTGGAAACTCTCGTTGGAAAGCCTAACCCGAGCTTTAAAACCTAGTTCAGAACCCTGACCTTGGTTTGAAAGCCTAGTCGGACACCCTGACCCCAGTTTGAAACCTTAATTAGCGATAGCAAGACTCCTTGGAAACCCTAACCCTAACCCTAACCCTAACTCTAGCTTTGAAAGCCTAGTTACAAACTCTAATCTAAGAAACCCTAAAAGTAGTTGGAAACTCTCGTTGGAAAGCCTAACCCTAGCTTTAAAACCTAGTTCAGAACCCTGACCTTGGTTTGAAAGCCTAGTCGGACACCCTGACCCCAGTTTGAAACCTTAATTAGCGATAGCAAGACTCCTTGGAAACCCTAACCCTAACCCTAACTCTAGCTTTGAAAGCCTAGTTACAAACTCTAATCTAAGAAACCCTAAAAGTAGTTGGAAACTCTCGTTGGAAAGCCTAACCCTAGCTTTAAAACCTAGTTCAGAACCCTGACCTTGGTTTGAAAGCCTAGTCGGACACCCTGACCCTAGTTTGAAACCTTAATTAGCGATAGCAAGACTCCTTGGAAACCCTAACCCTAACCCTAACCCTAGCTTTGAAAGCCTAGTTACAAACTCTAATCTAAGAAACCCTAAAAGTAGTTGGAAACTCTCGTTGGAAAGCCTAACCCTAGCTTTAAAACCTAGTTCAGAACCCTGACCTTGGTTTGAAAGCCTAGTCGGACACCCTGACCCCAGTTTGAAACCTTAATTAGCGATAGCAAGACTCCTTGGAAACCCTAACCCTAACCCTAACCCTAACTCTAGCTTTGAAAGCCTAGTTACAAACTCTAATCTAAGAAACCCTAAAAGTAGTTGGAAACTCTTGTTGGAAAGCCTAACCCTAGCTTTAAAACCTAGTTCAGAACCCTGACCTTGGTTTGAAAGCCTAGTCGGACACCCTGACCCCAGTTTGAAACCTTAATTAGCGATAGCAAGACTCCTTGGAAACCCTAACCCTAACCCTAACTCTAGCTTTGAAAGCCTAGTTACAAACTCTAATCTAAGAAACCCTAAAAGTAGTTGGAAACTCTCGTTGGAAAGCCTAACCCTAGCTTTAAAACCTAGTTCAGCACCCTGACCTTGGTTTGAAAGCCTAGTCGGACACCCTGACCCTAGTTTGAAACCTTAATTAGCGATAGCAAGACTCCTTGGAAACCCTAACCCTAACCCTAACCCTCACTCTAGCTTTGAAAGCCTAGTTACAAACTCTAATCTAAGAAACCCTAAAAGTAGTTGGAAACTCTCGTTGGAAAGCCTAACCCTAGCTTTAAAACCTAGTTCAGAACCCTGACCTTGGTTTGAAAGCCTAGTCGGACACCCTGACCCCAGTTTGAAACCTTAATTAGCGATAGCAAGACTCCTTGGAAACCCTAACCCTAACCCTAACTCTAGCTTTGAAAGCCTAGTTACAAACTCTAATCTAAGAAACCCTAAAAGTAGTTGGAAACTCTCGTTGGAAAGCCTAACCCTAGCTTTAAAACCTAGTTCAGAACCCTGACCTTGGTTTGAAAGCCTAGTCGGACACCCTGACCCTAGTTTGAAACCTTAATTAGCGATAGCAAGACTCCTTGGAAACCCTAACCCTAACCCTAACCCTAACTCTAGCTTTGAAAGCCTAGTTACAAACTCTAATCTAAGAAACCCTAAAAGTAGTTGGAAACTCTCGTTGGAAAGCCTAACCCTAGCTTTAAAACCTAGTTCAGAACCCTGACCTTGGTTTGAAAGCCTAGTCGGACACCCTGACCCCAGTTTGAAACCTTAATTAGCGATAGCAAGACTCCTTGGAAACCCTAACCCTAACCCTAACTCTAGCTTTGAAAGCCTAGTTACAAACTCTAATCTAAGAAACCCTAAAAGTAGTTGGAAACTCTCGTTGGAAAGCCTAACCCTAGCTTTAAAACCTAGTTCAGAACCCTGACCTTGGTTTGAAAGCCTAGTCGGACACCCTGACCCCAGTTTGAAACCTTAATTAGCGATAGCAAGACTCCTTGGAAACCCTAACCCTAACCCTAACTCTAGCTTTGAAAGCCTAGTTACAAACTCTAATCTAAGAAACCCTAAAAGTAGTTGGAAACTCTCGTTGGAAAGCCTAACCCTAGCTTTAAAACCTAGTTCAGAACCCTGACCTTGGTTTGAAAGCCTAGTCGGACACCCTGACCCTAGTTTGAAACCTTAATTAGCGATAGCAGGACTCCTTGGAAACCCTAACCCTAACCCTAGCTTTGAAAGCCTAGTTACAAACTCTAATCTAAGAAACCCTAAAAGTAGTTGGAAACTCTCGTTGGAAAGCCTAACCCTAGCTTTAAAACCTAGTTCAGAACCCTGACCTTGGTTTGAAAGCCTAGTCGGACACCCTGACCCCAGTTTGAAACCTTAATTAGCGATAGCAAGACTCCTTGGAAACCCTAACCCTAACCCTAACTCTAGCTTTGAAAGCCTAGTTACAAACTCTAATCTAAGAAACCCTAAAAGTAGTTGGAAACTCTCGTTGGAAAGCCTAACCCTAGCTTTAAAACCTAGTTCAGAACCCTGACCTTGGTTTGAAAGCCTAGTCGGACACCCTGACCCCAGTTTGAAACCTTAATTAGCGATAGCAAGACTCCTTGGAAACCCTAACCCTAACTCTAGCTTTGAAAGCCTAGTTACAAACTCTAATCTAAGAAACCCTAAAAGTAGTTGGAAACTCTCGTTGGAAAGCCTAACCCTAGCTTTAAAACCTAGTTCAGAACCCTGACCTTGGTTTGAAAGCCTAGTCGGACACCCTGACCCTAGTTTGAAACCTTAATTAGCGATAGCAAGACTCCTTGGAAACCCTAACCCTAACTTTGAAAGCCTAGTTACAAACTCTAATCTAAGAAACCCTAAAAGTAGTTGGAAACTCTCGTTGGAAAGCCTAACCCTAGCTTTAAAACCTAGTTCAGAACCCTGACCTTGGTTTGAAAGCCTAGTCGGACACCCTGACCCTAGTTTGAAACCTTAATTAGCGATAGCAAGACTCCTTGGAAACCCTAACCCTAACTCTAGCTTTGAAAGCCTAGTTACAAACTCTAATCTAAGAAACCCTAAAAGTAGTTGGAAACTCTCGTTGGAAACCCTAACCCTAGCTTTAAAACCTAGTTCAGAACCCTGACCTTGGTTTAAAAGCCTAGTCGGAAACCCTGACGCTAGTTTGAAACCTTAATTAGCGATAGCAAGACTCCTTGGAAACCCTAGCCCTAACCCTAGCTCTAGCTCTAACCCTCACTCTAGCTCTAACCCTAACCCTAACTCTAGCTTTGAAAGCCTAGTTACAAACTCTAATCTAAGAAACCCTAAAAGTAGTTGGAAACTCTCGTTGGAAACCCTAACCCTAGCTTTAAAACCTAGTTCAGAACCCTGACCTTGGTTTAAAAGCCTAGTCGGAAACCCTGACCCTAGTTTGAAACCTTAATTAGCAATAGCAAGACTCCTTGAAAACCCTAGCTCTAAAAAAGAACTGGAATGCACATCACTAGAAGGACATACCGTAAATGACCTACTAAATGCGCAAGACGTTTGAAAAAAAAAACGTCCTGACGTACTTGTCTTCACGATTGTCTGTAGATTTTTAAAATGTATTTAAAAATGAAAATACAGAATTTATGTGTTTAAGTGTTCCTTAAACATGATTTGAGCTGATGTAGCTGCAGTTGCTAATGCTAGCAAGAGCTGCCTATTTTGATTTAAGTTAGTTTTGATGCAACGTTCCTTTTTTAAAATAATAATCTTACTGTTCAGTGTAACAAACCCACATACTTGATGAATGCACTTTTAATCGGTTTCATATACAAAGAAAAAACATCCCTTTTGCACAAAGAACATTTGAAAAAAATGACCAATGGCTACACAGTTCAAGGTAATACTTTGTGAGATCATCAAAAACAAAGCAATCAGAACTCCAGGTTGTGGTTCTCGTACAATACCTCGTTTTTCGCGGGAGATGCGTTCCAGAAGCACCAGCGAAAGATGACATTCTCCGAAGTAGAAACAAAATTTAAACATCACTATGTCGAAATTTCTCACACGGAGTGTTTCCTGTTCGCCATGGGTTTATTGTAAGTTATTTAGAAGTACGGTTTCCCTTGCAAAGCACTACAAAGTGTTCACCTTTGGAATTACCACACTACACTAACCCAGGGGACATGATGCATTACAAAAACAAAGTGGTTGCGCATGAATTAGCTGCTGCATTGAGGTCCAGTACACGATATTAAAGCTTTTTAAACCCTCCTTTTATGCTACCTTTCCCATTCCCTTAATTATAACCATTCCCACACTGCTGTGTGCATGCACTGTACCTTTACAGTAAATAAAAGAGCACGTGATATAAGGCAGTTCTTTTGTTCAGACAAGTGAAAATGTTTTAGATTTTACCTGCTGAATCCCACGAAGTGGCGAGGGATCACTGTGTTAGGGAAATGGTCAGCCAGGTTGATTTGTACAAAATTTGGGACAAACACTGCTTTGGCTTTGAAACAACACACCCATAACATATTCACATGATTTAACGCTGCAATAGATAGGAGAAAGGCGTTATAATCACATTTAATACATCACCTTCAAATAATACTGGTTCACTTACACACAACCAAATGAAACAGCAGCGCTTCGGATCAAAAATTCCTCAACATCATTTTAGTAGATTGCGACGGCTGTTTGTTCTCTTATTGTTTTCTGTTTCTCAAAATCAGAACGAGATGAGATCAAAGACACACAAGAGCTTGGTCAACATTCTTTCTACCAGTGGACTTTGATGTGCACTTGCAGTTTGTCGGCGTGGTCGAAGCTCTGACCGCAGACGTCGCACTTGAACACCGCGTCGCTTTTGCACCGGTGCCTCTCGAAAAGAACAAACGAGTCGAAACTCTGCCCGCACGCCGAGCAGATGTAGCAGTTTTGAGCCGAGTCGGAGGACGGCGGACCGAAGTCTGCTACGGTCCCGTCCTCGTGCGCCGCCACCATCCCCCTTCGCGAGAACGAATCCGGCATATCCATCTCGCCATTAGTGGCGTAATGGCGCCACTCGCCGGTATCTAAATAGGCGTCGCTCTCGCCCACCTCACCGTACTGGCACCCGCTCACCGGGTCGGTCAGGGTCTCCGGTCCGAGTGAGGGATCGGGGGCCGGCTTCTGGGGGCGAGTGTCGGGCATGGGCTGCGTGAGGGGATGCGGCCCCTGCGCTTCCTTGTTGGTGTCTGGAAACAAAAGAGAAATGCGACGCACTTAAGTCAATCAGCTTTTTCGTTTCTGTGGCGTATTTCCATTTTGCAAGGTGTCATGGCCCGAACCATTCCTGTGCGTCTTCATGTGGCACTTGAGGCTGGACTTCTGGTTGAAGCATCGTCCGCAAATGTGGCACCCGTAGGGCTTTTCGCCCGTGTGGATGCGCAGGTGTCGCTCCAGGTGTCCGGCACGAACGAACATCTTACCGCAGTACGAGCAGTAGAAGCATTTCTTGGGCCGGAACTCCCGGTGAAAGGAGCCGGTGCGGTTTTGGTTGTGGTCGGACGGCTCCCATGGCGGACCGGTGGCGGACCGGGGGTCTGGCAGCTGCGATGACATCACGAGGTTGTTGTTGTTTTTGCCATAAGGTTTTCCGGGAAAGACAAACGTACGGCAAGAGGTCTCGGCGTGAGCCGAGATGAGCAGAGCAACTGCCGGGACCTCTCCGCCATTCTGCGGCGACCGATCGTTTGTCCCGTCACATAAAGATGATGACTTTTGCTTGTCCGCCGCTTCCCCTTCAGGCTGCGTCACGCTCTCCTCCATGGGCTCCGATTTGACCGCTGCAATATGAGACGATTCCGGACGGTCGGTGGAGACCCCCTTGGACACCGACGTGATGTTGCCCTCTGCTGGATGATGGGTGTCGGGGCTCGAGTGCTGCGTCGGGGTGTGTTGGATGTCAGCTGGCGCCAACTGAAGAGCTGCAAGGTCAAGTTGTTGACTTAAGACTGAAAGAGAGCAACTTGAGGCAAAAGTTTTTACTCCAAGCAAGAAATTCTGATTAATATTGCAGTGGTGAGATAAGAGTTCATCAGATGAATTGATCCATTGTCAATCTCAGGACACTGGTCCAAAAACACCCACTGCTGTCAACTGAAATTGTGAACCTAAAGGCAGGATTTGAACACAAATGGCCTGTGACTTACATCTCTGGTGGATCTTGGTGTGCTCCTTGAGGCTGCCCTTCTGGTTGAAGCGTCGCCCGCAAACGTCGCAGCGGTACGGCTTTTCCCCCGTGTGGATCCTCTTGTGACGCTCCAGGTTCCCGGAATGCTCAAAATATTTGCCGCAGAAGGGGCAGGGATAACCTCGCTTGAACAGCAGCCGGTTGACCATTCGCCGCCGTATGTTGCTATACAAGTGGCGGTGCGCCCCGCGGCCGGCAGTTCCTGTCTGCCGCTCGTCCGCCAAAATTTCACCCAGGTTTTCCCGTGGTCTTTCCGTCGGCGGACCGGGTTGATTGCAATCGGCCGGTTCCACAGGTTCCTGCTTCACAACGACATCGGGAAAGTCACTTTGGAGCTTTTCGGGCTTCTCAGCCTTGGCGACACCTGTGGACGGACGAGATTGTTTCCGGACTCAGTAATTGAAATATTACAAGAATATGAGTTTATATGAGCATCATATACAGCCCAAACGTGATGTCTCGGCGTCAAGCAGAAATTTCCACGGAAAACTAAATGGTCGAATGTGTATGAATATGTGCACATTGAATGTGCAACCTTAAATGGTCTGTGGGTCAAAACTAAGAAACATACTGCCATCATCCAACGAAGCTGCACCGAGTGGAGCGCACTCCAACCGGGGTGCGAGCTGCTGCTGCGCTCCCCGCAGGTTGTCCGCCATGCGATGGGCGGCTCTCAGCTCGCCGTGCAGCACCTCCACGCTGCTCCTCAGCCGCCGAATCTCGTGTTCCCGCTGGGTCACCTCCAAGCGCAACACCACCATGCCGTCCTCCACCACTTTGGTGATCTGCGCCGCGGCGGCGTTGCACAGAGCGGTGATGATGGAGCCGATCTGGCTGTGAAGAGCCGTGCCGCTCGACATGACGGCGCCGTGGGGTCACGGAGAAAACAGTCTCAAGCACTGGGGGGGAAGTGACACTTGGACGGGGTGGTCGACTTAGTTTGGCCTGGGCATCGTGTGTGATGTTTACCGCTAGCTGACTAGCTAATTAGGTGTAAACACAAGTGCAGGTTGGGCCGGAAATCGTAGTGAACGTCATACCGTAAAGCAGCTCAAAATGACGTTATGCAACTTCGCAACGCTCGATGCTGTAAAAACCAGCGCTGAGTGGAAATGGTGCGACGATGTCGCTTGTTTATTCAAAAAAAAAACACTTCCCCAAAACGTATTTTTTAAATTACATGTATTATTTTAGCGTGCAATCAAAAGGAACTAACTACGTCCCGCAGCAGAGATGTTTGTTTTTACAAATACGACTGAACGACACAATACAAAAGAAGAGGCCAAACGGAATTCACAAGCGCATTTATGAAAAAAAAAAAATCTTGTACATCTCCATTCATCCTTTGACATAGGATGCATTTTCACAGATGTTTGTCGATGTCTATTTTGAAATGAACTTCTCAAAATATTTTTGGGGGGGGCAGGTAAGGGAATTTATCTGGCTCTTACATTGATCTTATCGATAATTTTAATTATTTTCTCTTAATGGTTGATAAGGGACATCATGTGTGGGGTGAAGCGTGACTTTATTTTAAAACCGGCACACCTTGCTACACAGGTACCTGTGACTTCGTTTTATATTGTTGTCTAGCACCCCCTTGTGGTGCCACTTGTCACGAGTAATTGATAAAAACATCAGGATTACTATACAATTGTGATTTATAATGGAAGTCAATCTGACCAAATGTGTCACTTATATGCATTTCAGTATTAAGTGACATATTTCCTAACTGCAATGGTTTAAAAAATAGCAGCCTGGTATGCTTTTGATCATTGACAACACCCTGAGTGTAATTTCAGCACCATAGCTGCTTTTTTTTTTTTAATGCTTTGTGTTTGATTGAGAAAAAAAAAACAAATACGTCAAAAAGCCTCAAATAGAACCATGAGGGTTAAGGCTCCAGTAGTGGAAAAACCTGCTGGCCTAACAAGTCGACAGGTTGATGACAATGGCAGTTTACAGAGATTTAAAAAAATCACAGCCAAAATAAAAAAAGACAAGCTTTACTACGGGGAATTTTGCAGACAAAAGTGACGAAAGAACTGGCTGCCACTTTTTCCATGGCATGGTGGTCCAGTTCCACCGGTCTAGTATGTTTGTGCATCACTTGAATTTGACATGTATTTCGACACATGGGGTACAACATGATGTAAGGACGCAATATTTTCAAGTGGAACATTTCGATTTGGATCCATTTGATGTCCTCACATCTTTGAAACCAAAACCAGTATTCCTATTCAATTCGTGTTTCCCTCCACATTTTTGTTTGGTTCTTCTTTTAGGTTCTATTTTGAATTGATTTCACTTCATTTATTTATCCATGCTGCAATTTGAATTTGTAATTTGATTGTTTTATTGTTTCGTTGTGAACCTTTTTTAATGAAACCAAATAAGTTTCTTTTCGGTCAGTGTTGCAGAAGCATGTAGCACAATATTTGTTTAATCGCGCTATCAAAAAATGTGTCGCAAAAATCTGAAACGCCTGAAATGTTATTTCAGATTTCTCATTTCCAGCAATCAGCATCCGAACTTGTTCCTTTCTCGTACTTGGTGTTAGCACACAGCACGCTTGTGACGTACATGCATTGTTGCGTTAAGATCAAGTTTTTCTTGTTGCCCAAAACTAAGTAGTACTGTATATAAATTGGCACGCTGTACTCACAATGGAATCCAACCTGTTCGGGCGTAAATTTGTAGTCTTTGATTTGGCCATAAAGGCAAACATGTTTGCTTTGCTGTTTATAAAATGAAGGCTCAAAATCCTCAGATCAGTGGCTTCAATTATACTTAATTGTCGTTGATGCGATCAGAAATTCACTTCGAGTCCATTAAAACATCACGCGTGGCTACAAAAACTTTCGACAATGACTCCAATTTGTCTCAACGGTAATGTTTACAAAAGCAGGTAGACGAGGTTTGTCAAAAACTCAACTCGGTGCGAAGAATTTCCAGACGAGGCCCCCAGGCCAAGTCTGGAAACAAAATGGGAAATTTCAATTTCAGAGCAAATTCAATTTCAATGGCATTTGATGTTGATTGCCTTTCCTTTGTTCTACGTTACGTTCGTAGAAGCCTTTGATGCTTGCAAAATATGAACGTTAGGGTCATTGGAGGATCCGCACTCAACAAATTGCTCAACTTTGTTTCATTCAAGTCTGATGATGGAAAAAAATTTGCATGTTTGGTGGAAATTGTTGCAAATATATTTGTGTGTGTGGGGAGGTTGCATAATTGACGGTTGATGTCGCGCCTCTCACCATGAGCAGCTAATCTGAGCTATTTTGTTGTTTTTTTCTGGCTGACCTCACACTGACATCCATGACCCCATTTTTGACACAAAGCATTGTTTCTTTTCACATGAGGAAAATATGAACAAAACAAGTTTTTTGTTCCATAAGGCATCTGATGGTCGAAACTCGCTCATCTATTTCCTCTTCGGTTAATGTCAGAGGAATGCATGATGGCTTGGCCGCACAAGAGTTGGCATTGTTGAGTTTTTTTGTGCGTGAGTCATCGCAGCCTGAGATCGAGGACACCGTGACTTGATTGACAGCTGGTATTCTCACTTGGCAATGTCAACTGGCTTGTTGGTATTTTCAAAAAAGATATCCACCTTATAACAAGCAGTTAGCGTCTACTTACCTGCTAACAGCAAGACGCACCACGGCGAAGAGTCGGTACAATAACCTCGATTTTGTGTACTGAAGATATTTGGGCTTTGCTGTGGCCTAGTGGTAGAGGGTCCGCCCTGAGACTGGAAAGTTGTGCGTTCAAACCCCGGCCGGGTCATACCAAAGACTATAAAAAATGGGACCCATTGCCTCCCTGCTTGGGACTCAGCATAAAGGGTTGGAATTGGGGGGTTAGATCACCAAATGATCCCCGGGCGCAGCACCGCTGCTGCTCACCGCTCCCTTCGGAGCAGAGATAAATTTCACCGCACCCAGTTGTGTGTGTGACAATCATTGGTAAATAAAAATTAAATTAGGCGGAAGATTTTGAAGTCATTAGCAAGCTTATCGTCGTTCACGGAAAGTCACATAACTAAAATTGGGGGGGATATTTGCCAAACAAAGTGTTTCTCTGATGAATTTGTACTTTTGTTTTGGAGTCAGCCACCCTCTCTGTACGTTCCTGACACATGACATAGTTTGATGTCATTTAAGAAATGCAATAATTATCTCGCAATATCAGTGTTGGTAGAAAAAGCTGAAAAGGATAATAATTATTATTTCTGATAAAATATGACTAAGTGGACATTATTAAATTCCCTTCTAGCCAAATTATATACAGTACTTCTGTTTGGCGAGCGAGCACTTGAGTCTGCTTCACGCACACGTGACTGACTGCATCAGGGAAAAAAAACCTTTGCGTCATTTCTGCCCTGTTGAAGAAATGAAAAAGTACCTTGCAGGCAGGTGAGTGTCTGCCAGGTGCCACGCCTTAGCTCCATCATATTTAAGCTGCGCACTTGCCTCCCGCACGCATTCTCCCACTCCGAGGAAAAAGAAAAAAGGAGCACGTTCAGGTAAGTCTCTTCAGATTGACATTCAGGCTACATTGTATTATCCACTCGGGGTGTATTTTTGAAACAAATATTTTGGCTCATTTCAAATGGTAAGAATTCATTCGCTTATTCTGCTTATCCGAGGTCGGCGACTTTATTTTTAATTGGGAAATTCACATCACGATGAAAAGGAACGAACGGGAGATTTAAAAGTTGGTCTAAAATTCAGCGATTAGCCTCAGCAGATGTTCATTTTAAGACTGAGTCATAAATGACTGAGATGAACATTATTTGTGTATTATTGATTTAGGCAAAACATTTTTTTTCTTTTCAGTTCTGGCAAATATTGACATGCTCTAAATATGACGTTCTTTTTCCTCCCTGGTCTGTTTAGAATGCATCGAGGACTCATCCTGGTTGTGGCCGCCTTGGCGCTTCTGGCCACTGCGCGGGGGACGGACCATTTGATGTTTGACAACAGCACCATGGTTTGCTTGACTCACAATTGTCTGATGTTAACAAAAAATGCATCGGTAGATTGAGAACCGCTGGAGGCAATTTTCTTTCATTTTTATCAACGCCACTACTCATTTTCCTTGAAGGTTACAAAACAGGTTCGATTGCCTTATTAAGACTCCTACCTAAAAACACAAAGTGGCTTAACTGACGGAAAAAAAATCCAATTGAACTCTATTGAAGATTTATTTTTGTTGCTTTGTCTTTACACGAACTGGATTTAGAGACGATCATCGCTTTGATCAGAAGATTTAAACAACTTATTTATTGACTGAATAGTAGATGCCTGTTATTTGTGACCAACTGGGACTGGCCCAGCCCACAAATGACCAAAATCTGCAAATAACTGACTCCCACTGACATATATTGGGAGAAAAATAACAAACTACCCCCCCCTAAAAAAAAAAAAAAAAAAAGCAACAAACGGTTGTGTCTAGCCTGTTTGTCGACAAACTTTGTGACTTGCTTGCTCAAGCGATGAAAAGTAAACCTTTGTGTGGTGTTTTCTCCAGGCCAACGTCACCCGGGAAGGCTGCGACGAGACCAATCTCTGTCTGGAGGAGCCGGAAAACTGCGACCCTGTGAATGACACCGGGTGTCTGTTTGTATCTTTGAACGCAAGCCCGATCATGTCCCCCGACGGCTTCGACCTGTCTGTGGCTCTCAGTGGAAACTCCTCGGGATTGATCGGCTTTGGACTCAGGCAGAATTTCACCACGGTGAGAGGCCACCTTGACAAAAGGAATGGCCAAGAACATTTTGACTAACGAAATAAAATCCAACTATTTACTGACCTTTCAAATGAAGGGAATTACCGAGAACCGTCCACATTGTAGGAATCTGTAATACAGCCAAGTTTGCCAAATCTTCCCCATTTATGTTTCTCATTCGGACGAGAACGCGTTTGGTTTGGGGATCAGAAAATTGCTCGTCCAAATGCTCGGTTGTCTTGGACTGAATGAGTGAACTCTTCGTCCGTCTTTGTCTCCTCACAGAATGACACGCAGCTGTTTGTGTGTGGAATGGACAGCAACGAAACATTTTTCTTTCAAACCTTGTTGAGAAGCTCAGATGGTACTCTGACACCAAACGAGAGGGTAAGCCTTGCTTCCTTCCTTCCTAATCTTGAAATTGTCTTAAACAATGTTGTCGAGCTCTTGTGAGCACTTTGCACTTTAGTCCGTCTTCCCTTTGGTAAAACCTGTTCCTGTGTCAACTCCATTGAAATTTGGCAGCCGAACGGAGAACTTTTTCTGCCAAGCCGAGAACAAATAGCTCAAAAGACACGGCCCAACAACTTTTTCTTTTTTTTAAAAAATTGGAAATGAAAGTAAACCTCTCCATCTATTCTTTTGGGCAGTCTGCTTTGATGACCAACAAAGGGAAGGAATTTTTTTGAGGAGGGGGATTTGATGCTTTCCTTTTGTCTTTCCTTAGAACACGACTCAGATTCGCAGCAGTCTGAACGGGACCCTCATCCAATGCGAGTTTATCATTCCGAATGTAAACACAACTATGAACGGCGAGATGATGGACGGGACCACTTCCTTTGTGGTCCTGGGAAACGGGGAGGTGAACATGACCACCGGTAAGCGACCAGTCTTTTCTTAAAACAGCAGCTTTCACACCCGCACTTTGACAGAGCGACAATACAACCCGAAGACCACTTGATTTGGTTCGCACACGTCAACACACGTCAACACACGTCAACACACGTCAACACACGTCACTGAGGGAAATTACAAGCGCAAGGCTGAACAATTGCACATATGACAAAGGATTCCAATCTAGAAGTGGACACTTCAAAGTGTCTAAGGCATTTGTGCTTCTGACCCCTTCAGACCTGACAGAAAGCTTCATGCCAATTCTGAACAGCAGTCGGGTGAACCTCACCAACGCTGAAGGCAACATCACCATCCCCGTCCCCGTCCCTCCAAGGGATCTGAACATCAACCGGACCGGCTGTGGAAACAGCAAACTCTGCATTGAGTCGCCCAGCGACTGCGACCCCATGAACGATGGCGGGTGTCTTTTTACATCTTTGGAAACCACCACCAACACCGCGGCGGGAACCTTTGACATCATGGTAGAGCTCGCTGGCGAGTCCGACGGATACGTGGCTATGGGGCTGACGGCAAACGCGTCGGAGGTGAGGCACAATAGAATCACAGACTGGTCCATTTGGAGACTTTGACCTAAAATTATTCAAGTATTTGGTGTCCAAAGAAAATCTCCTTCATCAAACCAAATATATGTCAAACAGAATCTCTTCAGATTTTGATCACATAAAAAAGCAAAAATCTAGTAGCAGAAATCTGTGTTGTTGTTTTTTTTGTGTGTAATCGCTAAAAATCCCTAACTCAAAAATGCCTGACCAGAAAATCAGGGAATTTGATTTATGTGTCAAGTCTACATCCCCATTAACGGAATATAACGCTAAACCAAGAGCGCTTTCTACGTTTGTCTCCGCAGGGTGTCACCAATTTGTTCATCTGCGGAATAAACAGCAGCGACAACTCACCAATAATCCGCCGAGTGGACCAAAACAACACCGACGATTCTCTCACTGTATTGGATGAGGTGAGGCATCCAATTTTCATGAACACATTTCTGAGTCCTAAAACTGCTGACTTAAGTCTCACCTAAATCATGTGACTTAAATCAGCTACCTCTGCTTTTGGTTGCTCTGCAAATCCTCCTTCGCCTTTCATTGGCGGCCAATTGGTTAACATGTCGGCCTGCTGTATCTCCACCTTCATAGGGTCTGGCCAATATGGATATTGTTGTGAACGGAATGTCCATCCAATGTATCTTCACCATTGTCGGCATCAACTCCACTGCCAGCAGACAAGCTGTCACCGGAACCCAGAACACAGTCTTGCTGGGAAATGGAGCCATAGATGGAGGTAAGCGAGACCCTTGAACCCATTGGTCATTACAAAGACATTCCTCACCTCTCCTTCCTTCCTTCCTTCCTTCCTTCCTTCCTTCCTTCCTTCCTTCCTTCCTTCCTTCCTTCCTTCCTTCCTTCCTTCCTTCAGGTATCATTGGTGAGTTCAATTCCATTGTAAACAGCGGAACTTTGGACATCACAAACCCCTCTGCTAACATCGTCGGCAATGAGGTGGTTGCCTTGCCCTTGAACATCTCCCGGGAAGGCTGTGATAGCACGAACCTGTGTCTGGAGACGCCAGCCGACTGCGACCCCTTGACCGCCCCCATGTGCCAGTTTGTGGCATTCAATACCAGCTCTTCCGATACAAATGAATTCAACATGACCGTCCGTCTGAGCGTATATTCCATGGGCTACGGTGCCATTGGACTGGCAACCGACGCAGACCAGGTGAGGCACGTTGCCAGATCAAATGGCGTCCAACCAGACCCAAGCGAGCCAGACCCAAGTGTTGATCACCAACATTTTCCCCCCTATTTGTTTACAGGGCACAAGCCAAATTTTTGCCTGTGGAAATGTCAGCAACACTGAAATGGGCTTTGTCAGAACCTTCATCAGAAACAACACTGATGGAAGTTTAACTGCAAACAACAGGGTGAGTGAGACTCCCGCTTGACCATGGCTGCAGACTTTGTCATTGTCCAATTGTGATTAACCAAAGCAACTGTATGTCCACAGACCATTATGGATCCCATTGTCGAAGTGGTCGACAGGTCCATCGAATGCCAATTCACAATCATCAATTTAAATGATGTGCAAACCAGGGAGACCAACGGCACAATCGCAGACGTTCTCCTGGCAAACGGAACGCTGACTGGAAGTAAGTCAGAGGACGCACAAGCAAAAGCAAGGAAATAAATGTTTCCCAAGGTCTCAACTCTTTTTCGTTGATCTTCAGATGTGCTCGGCCCCTTGAATGTCATTCTGACCGAGCTAGTGAACCTCACCTCACCCACCGGTACCATCAGTAACGGCGATGATGGTGGTGTGATGAACGGTGCACAGGCCCAAAGGAGCAGTGACGGTAAACCAAGATTGTATTTTAAACACAAAAGCAACTTCAAAGTGTTCCCATAGCTCAAACAAAGAGGTTGGGCCTGGCCTCCTAAGGTTTCTTGGGTTCGCTTCCCTGAACCACTTGAGAGAATTGAAGACAACAATTCTCCCAGTCTTAACAACCCCCCCATGTAGTTTAAGATTTAAAGACAGATGTTTTGCAATCTGTCAGTTTGAGTTCCTCATATATATATATAGTTCCAGAGCCTTTACAGATTGCCCCCATGGTTCCTGAAAGTCCAAATTGGGTCTCCAAAACCTTCCCATCACATTTTGTAACACACAAGTGACAGAGATAGTCACGAGAGTCAAAAAGTGATGTTTTGTCTTTTCTCTCCCCGGTACAGCCTTGCTGGCCCTGCTGAGCCTCGTCACGCTGCTGGCGATGCTCCGAGGCTAAGACGGGTCAGGACAAGCGGCAGACGAGGAGCCCGTCCGTCCGTCCTGATGACATTTACAGCGCTTGCTGTACTTCTGTGAAACCACCACATCGTGTGTTCCGATTGTATTTTTCTTTTGTCTGTTTGCATATAATCTGTTTCAACACAAAAGCGTCGCCCGGCACTGCGACGGCCCGTGTGACTGGTGTGACGGGGAGCGGCGCCATGAAGGCAGATCAATAGACGCGTCTAGTCTGACGAGTTGGAACTGTTTGAGTTAGAAACCCAGCCCTGATCATAATTATTTCTTGTGCGTCTTTGTTACGTGTCAGCAATGTAAATTATTTATGGCTATCTAAAAATGTGCATCAATAAAGTTGATCCTGTTCGGAGGCAATTTTATCCAAACAGCGGGAAATATTTCATTACGCAATTACTTATGACACATATGCCCAAAATGCTCTCTGCTGAACCATCAAGACAGAACAGGAGCTATTCAGTTTTGATTTGTAGGCTTTTCCCTTTATTCTGGAACGTCCAGCATTAACTTGGCCAAAAAGGCAGCCCAACTATGCTCATTTGGTTTAAAGTAGCCATTTTAGGCTCATTTGATCAATTTGGGGTTCTTCAAATAAAGACTGGGAGATTTTGTACCATTCGTACCAGCCCTCACTCACCTCATCAAGTTGAGTTGCTACCATTGCCCACGGCATGTGCACGATAGCCGAGTTTCACAACTGGCCACCAACCGCAGAACTCTAATTAAACCAAGAATGCTTGTATAACTCTGCTGCAATTAAATTCAAGGAAGACTTTGAAGAGCGCGGTGCCATGCGTGGCCTCACCTCACAGTGGAACGCCAAGTCTTCAATGTTAAGGTTGGTGGCACCTGCGGCTGAAGATACATTGCCTGCGAGGGAGGGCCTCATTTCATTGTCAATTAATTATGCAAAAAGCCGTCGTGGCATTTTAATATTTTATTGCAATTTATTCCTTTACAGTAAAACAGAAGTTGAATAGTATTTTTAAAAAAAACGGACACGCAAGGGGGTGAAAGCCACCGACAGACAGACGAGGGAAGCCAACAAACGAGTCTAGGAGAGCTAAAAGGAAAACACCACGAACGCGCAAATATGTAGGCGATTGCAACGTGCTAAAAGAGGCTACACAGCAAGTCACAAATGAACACAACAACTGCGTGTGCGCTTGCACGCCATGCTCCTTTACGTGCATGTCAGCTTTTTTTAAATCGTTGTTGTCAAAAGATAAAACTGAAGTCCGGGTTCCTACTATTAGCGTTCCACCGCAGCGAGGTGCGGCGCGGTTGGTGGGGTGGGGCAGCTCGGCGGCCTACGAGTCGTCTTCGCCATTGATGCTGTCGCCGTCGTCATCCCCTTCTACGTGCTCGCCTTCTTCCTCTTCCTCCTCCTGCTCTTGGCTCTTCACCTGCGTGAGAGAAATTGTCACAATAACACAACTGCCATTGAAGATCTAACACAGCAGACGGCTGCAAATAAATTGACATTTGAACGAAACGAACGACTTTTCCAAAGTAAAAGCAGAGAAAACATTTGCTCTCATGAAGGACTCTCGAAAAGGCAAGATTTAAAACTGAAATTAGCACAATGTTAATTTACACCGGGGCTCCGAGCAACTAATAACCAAAATAGCTGTCCATTATTTTGATGATCTATTCATTTTTTTGTAGGTTTCGGTCATACCTCCTCCTCTTCCTCCAGGAGGTCCGTCTCTTCTTCATCCTCCTCATCCTCCTCCTCCTCCTCGTCTTCCTCCTCCTCTTCCTCGTCAGTGTCGTTCAGCTCCTGGCTGTCCCGCTCCCGCTTCAGGGCCTCGTCTTTCTTGCTGCCTGGGTGAGGAGGAGAGGTCACCTCGCCTGGCTCGGGCTTAATGCCTTTGGACTCTGCCGGAACGCAAACGTGACAAAATTAGCTTCCCAGATGTCTGCTATGCCAGCTTTTAATTTTCAAGTGTTTGAAAAATGATACTTTCCTGGCCGGGCAAGGCTTGTTGATATTCTGAGAGGGTCGACTAATAATAGACACGCCTACCAAATTTCACTTTGCAAGGTGTAAACTGGCTTTTGAGATTTCAAGACATGGTGGTGGTTGATAGCCCACCAAATTTTGCCCATACGCAACGACAAAAAATAAATAACTAAATAAATAAAACTTCACTCGGTCGAAAAATTGGACGGCATTCCCATCAGGTGTAGCTCGAGGCATTTGCGGCTCGATTCAGGATAGACATGCCTATCAAATTATACACCGCCGAGTAAACATGGCTTTATACTTTTGCTTTTGGTGTTTTATGCTCCACCCACGCGCAAAACCGTAAACTAATTACGAGCAATTGAACCTCTCAAAGATCCGCATTGCAGGCAATTTACACTCACCGATTTTGTCTTTCGGTTGACTGTTAATTGCAATGTGCGCCAGCTAACAAAATGGCAGATTTCTCGGCTCTCGTCGCCACCGTACGTTAGTTCTCCTACCTGACTTCTTGCTGTGGTCCTTCTCCATGCGCTCCAGGCTTTCCAGGAGGTCGTCCACTTTGCTCTTAATTTGAGTCAACTCGCGTTTGATGGTCTGCAGCTCGTCGACTTTCACTATGAAGAAATAGAGAAAAGTTTTTTTTACGAGGTTTGTGATGCACAGTGTGAACTCCTGCTCATGTTGGTTCATCATTTGCCAATCTTTTGGCAAATTTTGGAGTTTGACGTGCGCTACCGCAACAGCGTGCGCGTATCCTCCAGGGTTGCGGGTGTGCCGGGAGCTAAATTCCAAATATGGTCCATGTAAAATGCAGCTGGGTCTGGTATGTATGTATGTAAACGGGGCTTAAGTGCACTCACTACTTCTAGACGAGTAAGCCCTCTGGCTGCTCTTGGAGGACGAAGAGAAGCTGCTCTTGGTGCGCCGGCTGCTTCCTCCCCCTCCGCAACCTCCTCCTCCGCCGCCTCCTCCTCCACCACCACCACCGCCGCCGCCGCCACTGAGGCTGACCCGCGGGCGCTTGGACGGGATGACGGCGCGGGAGAGCGGCGGAGGTGGGGCGGGCACACGGGACGGGTACGAGTACATTCTGCGTTGCCAAAGGAAAAAGGCATGAGGCCGCTTTGCGCTAGAGTCGTTTCCAGAGTGAAGGTGACGGCGGGCTCACCTGTCGTAGTAATCTCTCTGGAAATCATAGTCCAGTTCAAAGGAGGAACTGCTGCATGGGAGAAAAGGAAAAACACCATTGAAGCTTGCCTTGGAACGTTGGCTAAAATTCTGAATGGTGTTTGAGTACTAAGAGGATAGTGGCTGTACTTACCTGTACATGTCTCCAGCTGAACGTTTGGTGGTTTTGGAACGATGCGGTTTGGGCTCCCCGGCAAGGTTAATGTCTGAGGGGAAAAATAGATTCAAAGAAAGACTCAAGGCACCCGGCTGGCTGCATAGTCCCAGTTACTTGAAGTGCCATGAAGATGGTTGCAATTTACACTTTACCATTTTTGCAAATCTCTCACGAGGCAGTCTCTATTTTTGTCAACTGTTCATTATTTGGCTTAGTACGGCTCGAGCGACCGACTCAAAGGCACATTTGAATAACTTTGCGAGTTTCCCAAATGAACAAAACTGCCATGGTGCGATTCAAAGTGCGCCAAGAACAGAGTGCTGGTGTGCGTAGTAATGTGAGACTCTGAACACCACGCTGTTCAAAAAAGCGCACTCCATTTGCCTATTATCAAAAAGGTGGGGGTCTTTCTTACCGAGCACTTGGCCGACAATCATCCGGCCATCCTCGCCGGCGACGGCAGAGCGGGCGTTGCGCTCATTGGCGTACTGCACAAAAGCGTAGCCCTTGTGCACGGAGCAGCCCACAATCTTGCCGTACTTGGCGAAGATGGCCTCCACGTCGGCCTTGGTCACCAGCAGGGTGTTGAGGTTGCCGATGAACACACGCGAGTTGAGCGAGCGCGGATCTGTCTTGTTTGTCACGTTGCTGGCGGCCATCAGGCTGGCGGCGGTCGAACGGCTGCCGGGGTCAGTAGGGGACATACACACAAACAAACAACACACGGACGTTTAGCCAATGGGTGACGCGCGAGAAGCTTCGACGTCTTCCACGAAGAGCTGGAAGGGTCTGTAGAACAGGGCCGTTACTTGGGGCGCGGATCTTCACCGAGGAACTCGTGTTGTCAGGGCTGCGCGCGATTCGGTTAAACCTACCAAAGTGGTTCCCGATTCAGGATTCCCCTGAAACTTTCAGAGAGTTGAATTAAATTTGGGATTCAATCTCCTGTCGTCAACTACGCAGTTTTGGACATTTTCCTCAAAAGGCACAGTGGCTAATGTTAAAGTCGACGACACCCTGTTTGTCTTTTCATACAAGAAATTCTTGGCTTTGGAAATCACTGACCATTTTGTGCTAGTGAGAAGTGCAATAGGAAAAAAGAGCCACAAGTAAGCGGCAACCTGCAAGCAAGAGTTCATTATCATCATGTGACCATGTGTCCATATTAGACATTCAGATCATTTAAAACAAAAGCTGACCAAAAAGCAGATGGAACACGGGTGTCCGCACCAATGCTACTTCTACTAAGAAGCACCTTGTCCAAGCCAACTAGAGAGGACAACCTAAGCACCTCACTTGGTCATTTGACATTCATCACATCGCCAGCAAACTCAAATTGGGGCTCCATCATGTTCATATTGTGCAAACATGGTGCAGGATCTGCTCCAATTGCCGCCTGTGCTCAACTTAACAACACAACAAACCTCACTTAAAAAGTAAATGGGTGAGTTTATTCCCCCATGTGATACAGCGGACCCTAATTATTCATATAAAATTCCTCATTGACGCCGTCTCATACAAAGCATGCAGTTTAATATAGTAGTCATCTGAAAATTACCACAACAACAAAAAGTCATTTGAGATAATACCTTCAAAAGACATGGATGACAACAGTGTATTTAGATAGAGCTTGTTTTTTTCGTACCAATAATGTTCGATTCAAAAGGTGCCTCAAAATGGATGCTAGTTGAATAGATATGCAAATGAAGGCTCGCCACCCATTAACAGCCCTTGGCAGACACCGGACGTTGCGGGCCAACTTTGGAGGAAAAATAAAATAATCTCGTCTGTTCCTCTGCAAATTGTGATGGAGTAACAAGATGGTGTTGGACTGCAATAATGTAACAGATTACGTCCAAGCGGTTTATGCCGCATCGATACGATGTCGTGACGATTGTGTGACGAGCGTTTTGTGGCACGGGAATGCGAGACCCCCACCAGAGTTGAACAATTAAGCACCCCCCACAGAGCAAACATGAAACGGCAGTGACATCAACAGTGACTGCCTCCTGAGAGGATGCGGGGGTGCGTGTGTGTGTGTGTGGGGAGGGGGGGTTGTTTAGGTTGGTCGTGACTCACTCCATAGCGTCTGTGTGCAGGGCAGTCGTCTGTTGTGTCTGACACTGTGGGCTGGGGCTGACTTTGGCCTGGGGTCTCGAACCTTCACCTTTTGGCCTGAGATTTTTAACTGAGGCGAAAGAAAACAACAACCACATACACCTGAGTCATGCTAAGCAGGGGTTACGGCGCAGCAAGTCTTCTTACCTGTGTGCAGTGCAGATAGGTGGCGAGTGTCAACAAAAACAAGCCACCTCGGTCGGCTAGCTACCATTTCCAAAACTAAGACATGCATGCAGAACATTTTCTATAACGTGACGGCTGCGCGACGACTGACTTTGAGTACCACTCCCAATTTCACAGAGATAAAAGGAACCATTTGGAGAAAGCTGCAGGCACATTGGCCTTTTGTTTCGGTTCTGCTCTCCACTGGGTGTCATTTCTTTTGGTGCGAGTTTTTTTTTTTACATTTCATTCTTAATGACTGTCGAGCACGGTTCACACGGTTGTGTTTGAAGATCTCAATGGAAATCACCTGATGGCCATATCTGCTTGTTCAAAAACAAAGCATTCTTTTCCCCTCATTTTCCTTAAGGGCGTCCTCCTGCAGCAAATTAGCATTGCCTGCCATTGACGGTTAATTTGTGCACGCGCAAGGAATTAGGAAAGCATGAAAAATGCATTTTGGTGTTTTACAGTTTGCATAATTTTGCTTTTTGGTTGTCCTTGCTTCAGATCGGGATTGCCCGGCCTTGCTGAAGGTCCGACCTTGACTGCGTTGCATCTCATCTTCAGCTTATTTGCTTCTGCCTAAAAAAAGTTTAACATTCTTCTTAATTTTCCATCAGGTTTTTTCCCTATTGAATTTTCCATTTTCTATCGTTCGGGCACGTTATGCAGAAGTCTGTCCTTTTAGTTGCAATTTAGGAGGGGAGGGGTCTTTTTCAAAAGCCAAAGCAAGTTCATGACATTTGCTGCTTTGAGCGTACTTGGAAATTACTCGAAGGATCGCATTGAGTTCCTTCAAAACATGTCAGTAAACACGTTTCATCGGCCTCATGAAATGAACTCAAGCATGCCATTATTATTGTACCAAAGGTTGCGTTTTGCCGGAAGCAAGCGGCTAAAAAGTGGCGAAGGTGTGAACGAGCAAGTTGACTGAGGCTCACCCGACACGTTTTTCAACATGCATTAAAATAACTTCCTCCTTCATGTACGTCAATGAGCACAGGAATGCTTAAAGGAATTATTGCAAAACAACGATGAGAAAGGAAACTCACAAATCTGGTTACTACGACTAGAATTACTGCTGTCAGGTTTGATGCTAGGATGGTCCTGGGTGGATGATTGTGGCATGGCAGATATGCTTGGCATCAGGTGCTGCCAAGTCCAAGCTTAGCGTTGAAAACATGGAAATGGATCTAAGTGGTTCATAGTAATGAAATCGTTTAGCACAATGATCAAGGCATCTACTGTTGCTGCAGATCAACTATTTTGAATGTTTTTTTTAAATATATCTCTGCTGGGGGAAAAAAAAAACTTCTATTTCTAACGAGAACAAAAAGTCATAATAAACACGTCACTTGTCTTTTGTGGGGATTTGCATGCATGAAAATCAATTGTGCTTGCTGACATTTGTGATTTCTAATGTGTTTGTAAAAGTGGAGTATCAGAATAGCATCTTGTATTTATATTTTTTGGCTGCTGCCTACGTTTTCAAATACGATTGAAATGTCACCGTCACCCTTTAGAAATCCGCTTTGTGTTTAGAAATCGGTCTTGCGTGTGTGAAAATACAATTAGTGATGCAACCCTTCTCAATTTCAATTGTGCTCCAAGTGTTGCAGTTTTGTACAGTAACTAGTTCATTATTGTATCTTGACGTAAATTTCATGAGTCTGTCATCTCCCCCCCCCCCCCATTGCTGCTTCTGGACATCCCTAAAGGGCAAAACGTTTTGTTAGTTATACATTCTTCTGTCAGAAATTTCAAAGACAAATCAAACATTTTCTTTACAATCATATGTTCTATGCAACCCCACTAGTCTAAACATGTTAAATCTCATGACGGTAATATTGCATTTGTGGAATATGCGGAAAAATCCTGCCCTTAGTACCAATCTCAGAGGGCTGCCATTTGCCCTGTACTGAAAATGACATCACAGTGCTTGTAAGGGCTCAGCGTCATGGCTGTCCTGATTGCTGGGTTGGATTATATAAGAATCGTATTTCATATGTCAAGTGTTTTTCTCTGGTGCCAATTACAATGTCTACTATGCAAATAGTATTGCGAGATCTTTCACTGTAGTCCTTTTGTAGGTATTGTCACATCCATGTTGCTTTCTTTCCCCTTTCACAATCTCTATGTACAAAGTACAATTTTGACACAAAATAAAACTTGAACTGTGTGTGTGTGTATCAGATTTTTGACTGCTTACATTTTTATTTTTTATGTCACCATGAATGTGATTTTCAGTTTCATCTCCCTGCTGCAGCTCATTGGGACCACTACAGAGGCAAATTAGAAGGGATGTGAGGTTTTCTTTACTTTCAAAATATAAACCACCATCATACTCTTTCAGTGAAACAGGCTTTTAATTAAGCAACAAATCTGGGGTCACGTGTAGTCCAGATAAAATTGGAAGGAAAAAAAATGTCCCCTTGTCCTCAAAATGGCCCCCGTCCTCAAAATGGCCCCCCGTCATCCTCATCATCACCACGGGAGGGAAAAAAACACTTTCCAAAAATAAAAATTAAAAATTACCGACTGTTCAGTCTGAGCCAGAAAAGCAAAACTAGTTTTAAAAAATGAACGACACTACATGAGCAAACACGCCCCGATAGCGCCACCGTCAGGCTTCAAAGTGAATCAAATGCTCCCCTTGCGCTTAACCTAGCCGTGGCTAGGCTTAAAGGCTAGCGTGGCTAATATTAGCCTGGGTGCTAAAAAAGGCGAAGTAAACATGTCAATATCCACCCAAAAAATTGCAAAACCAGCAAAAGTCTGCGTCGTGTGGTCGATAATCAGGGAGGGGAGTTAAAACTAGCAAACCAGACGAGCTAACTAAGGCTAGTTTAGCCATGTGTGCGTGAGTGAAGGGAGGGAAGGTAATGGAAGGGAGGGTCGTCGTCGCCTAAAAATCGTGCCAAAAACACATCAGTCCAGTCAAATTGTAGGTTTCCTCAACAACCGCCACAAAAATCAACCTAGGCCAACTTGCAAAACTGGAAGAAACTGCAGCTAGGGTGCCTCCAAAGGTGTTTTTTGTCGTTCAAATCACAACCTTTTTTTAATGTGGGGAGCAGCAGGAGGAGGATGGCGACTAGCTCGGCAAAATCGAAAAAGCATCGCGGGAAAAAAAATCCAAAAAGAAAAGAAAAAGGAAGGAAAAATGAAAAATAGCTGGGAACAAAATACTCACCGCGACCCTTTACGAGCACAAAATGCCTTGCTTTTCGGTAAAATCGCTCAAATTTTGTGATATTTAGGTCGTCCTTTAGGCGAGCGCAGGCTTCTTTAGTGAAGCCTCCGGTGAGCAGCGAGCGAGGCAGCTAGCTTTCGTCTTCAGCTAACGTCAAGGCTAATGGCGCATTAGGGGGGCGCTGCTTTTGCTGCACGGCGCGATGCGAGCGAGCGGGAGGGGGGCGGGTACTTTTCTCCGCGTGGTGAAAAAGGGCCCGCTCGTTCCTGGTGTGACGCCGGTGTGCCTCGTACTTAGAACCGCGCTCACTTGTTGTCGAATAAGCAGATCCTTTTATTTTCCCAGGAGATACAGTCAAAACAAATCACACACCCATAGAACGTTTGATTAAGTAATCCCCGACTCGTATCCTAGCACCAAATATAATATATCTTATCATCATCATTGTGGGACAGCAAGTCAACAACATCATCGTTGCTGAGTCTGCCAGCAGAGGGTGCTGTTGGACTATGTCAGTAGATTCGAAACGTATTCAAAACACAAAGCAAGTAATAATGAGTAAACATAACATGGGGACTAATACACGAATTCCAATATTTTTCCCCAAACCTAAATATACATAAGTAGCGGTTGAATGGTTTACACTCCAACCCAATTGTCTGTGCAAAAACTTTCTTAAAAACCCAGCTGGTCTTGAAAAATGGAGATAAACTACTGACCATAATAAACCTCCAATACTGATTTAGCTCCCCCTAAAATGTACTCACGGGCATATATTCTTTATCTACTGCAAAAACTATTACTGTTACTGAAGAAATTGTGACCACTGTGTTATACTGCCACCAGGTGGCCAAGGCGCGCACACCCGAAGGAGCGGCACCACGTCGGTTAAATGAAAAGATGTGGCCAAAACTATTTCATACTTTACATCCCATTAAATTATGTCACAACTGTATGTTTTTACATAAGTGTTATAGAGCGCCATTGTCGTAAAGTTTGACATCTGACAGACAATAAGAATGTTTGACTCACTTGAATCAAAATGAAACCATCATGTACTGTATTGCTTCATCGCAGATTTAATACATTGTAATAATAAAATCGAGTCGTTTCAAAGTCTTTTTTTTATTTGAAGCAATACCAGATTTTGACCACATGGCCTTCTCATCGATGATTAGTAAAATCACGCGAGTTGCATTCAGCTGAGATCCCAAAAAATGTTTATGTATCTTAATTTGATCTGACTCTTGTGCCAATTGTCCATCTGGTTCTGCAGCGTTTGTTTACGACTGTGCGTGCGAGTGTGTCTGCGTGCGCGTGCATGTGGCAGTGTGGTTTCCTGGGATTCTTCAATAAAAAGTCCGTCTTGCCTTTCCAGACGGTAACCAGATCTGTCCTTTGTGCACCTCCTCCGTCAGGCTCATTTCGGGAGCAGATGTTTCAAACGAGGGTCTTCATCTTCCCAAAATCGAGGTTATGATGACATCTCTAGGAAGAGAATTTGTGGCTTAATGCTTTTTAACAACAATCTAGATTGCAAGTAGCCTACAGACAATAACATCAGAGCCACCTGATTGGGTGTTTGGAGGTCATTGCCATTGATCTGAGAAAAAACAAAAATATCGGTTTGACTTCTAACAGCTGTTTCTAATATTTTGAAGCGATAGGAGGTTATCAAACTATAATAAGAAATAGCTTTCAAGTGTGATAACGCTTTGGTCTATCGGAGTACTGCATGCTCAGTGTACAAAGGCTTACAATAAAACATATCTAATATTCAATATTATTATTAATCATTTAAATCTTGTGCTTGATTTTTTGTTTTAATAATTATACTAATCATAATTCGCACATATTTCATAAACACATATCACAATATGTTGTCTTGTGATATATTAAAATTATTGTTATTATTATTATCATGTTTGTGCCTTACTAACTTATTTTTCACTGATACTCAAACCAGTACTATGATGAATGTATAAATGTTTTGTTTTTTTTTATGGGGGGGGGGGGCAAGATTGCAGCATGTGCGGGCGCGCACATGGAAGCGTTGCCTCCAGCATGCGCACGCACCCTGACAGTCATCTCGGACCCGAGCAGAGTGGAGACGTCAAAGACGCAGTCAGGAGTATTCTGGCTGCAACTCATTTGCAACTCGCTCTAACAGACCTCGACCTCACAAGGATCGGTGACAAGCGGATGTTGCGTTACGTGCCTGTGAGTACATTTATTCGACTTTTCTCCCACATTTTTAAGAGGTCATTTCGTGTCTCTAGCAAGGAATCTAACTGTGTTACACCATAATTATTCAGTGACAAACAATGCTAGATATTTATATGTGTTAGAAATAAGGATTCATGTAAACTGTACAATTTTGCAACGTTTTTTTGCCGATGCCAAGGCTGTCCGACAAATTGTCTGTGATCGTTGACGATGGTGATTTACTGAATATCTATGATCTTTGGCTGCTGATTGTAGCTCGTAGCTGTTGACAGTTGGTGGAAGTTAGTGGAGGGGCGGCGATCACAGGACAATAAAAATCCATTTGTCGCTCCAGCTCTTCCCCTCCGAACTTCTGTCCCAACAACCAGCAACCCTAAACCACTAACCCTAACTGTAATGTTACCCTTACCCTCAACCTTATCATCCATCCTTGACCTTCTGACCCTAACCCCCAGTTGCCCTAACCCTGAACGTGTACTAAAGCACAACCTGGTAGGTCTCTCAAGACGTTACTTTGAAAACAGGGGCCCCAAGCTTCAGAAGCAAAAAGTGCCGGACTGCGGCCAACTATCGGCGCGAATGCGGACGCACGAGGGGGTGGGGGGGGCTCGTTGGTGTCGTTAAAAAACCCAGCAACGGGTTGGGAAAACAGTGACGTCATTCACGTGTGATCTGGGACTGGGCCATAAGAAGGATGGATGCGCTCGTGTCTGTGGATGGGTTCCCGCTGACATTTTTCACTCGCCATCTGGACCAGGAGGCGAGAGCGTTTGTAAATCAAGCGCACACATTAGCTGCTTTTGAATGGCCACAGCTGTATTTAGCTAAACTCAGCCAGCGCGACACCACATGAGACCGACCGACCAAGCGGGTTGCCATTTCCACGTAGCGTGTGCTGGTTGACGGAGGGCTTTGCGGGAAAACTTTTTTAGTTTTACCGTAACACTCTTCTTTATGGAACACAGCCCAGAATGTTTTTTCTTCATGCTTGGACTCCTTTGCACGGGGGTCTGCTTGGTAAAGTCTCTCAGTATGATAACAGTTAGGACTCAGCCGAAGCTAAACCCTTCATGAAGCCAATGCATCCTAACCCTGAACACGTTTACCAACCCCAAATTGAAGAATCCAAACTAATCTTAACCTCAAACGCTACCTATCATTCATCCCAGCCCAGCCCGAAGCAAAAACAAACACAAAGCTAACTTAGCTAACTTTAGGCTTAGCAAATGCCAATCACTTTGTCCTCTCTAACACTAACCACTCTTTTACTCCTGCCCTATCACTTACACTACCTACTACCCTGATCCCAAACTGTGAATCCCGAAGTTCATCCATTTCCACGGACACAATTTAAATCTCTCTAATTAGTATTGGCTCACGGTTCCCACGCCTCCGTGTTACAGGAAGGACCATAAAAGCAGACTATAACAGTAAACCAAGGGCATGAAGCATACACTTAGGAGCCAGGCTGGTCCTTCAGAAGTCCACTTACTCATCGTCTGAGTCGCATCCGCATTAAAGAACCCGGCCGGGTCGTACCCATGACTCATTACCTGCTGTAAATGACATCATCGACACGAGTGAAGCCATAAGCCATGGTTTGTCATCTTTCCCAACTAACAAACCAGTGGACCAGGTTTCACTCATTTTCTCAAAAGTGTCTTTTTTTAAACACGGACACAGTCGTACTTAAATCATTGGCGTGAAAGCTAAGATTCCTGATCAAAGGGACTTTTCCTGGATCCCCAAATCATGCTCAGTCTTGTTTCCCCACACAGCACACGAAATAGGTCTGACTGCGAAGACTCCGCTTGTTGAAAATGTGACACCCGAGAGGTGTTCAGGACAGCTCGACGGCATCATATCGACGCCCGAGATGTGGCCCCCGGACTTTGGACCCATGGACCTTGGACCCCTGGACTCCCGGATGACTCTTCCTGGTTTCTTTCGAGACGGGGAGGACCACCAGGGAACACTGTATTCCGGGATCCAGTCATCGGGTGGTGTCGGGTTTTGCTGCGCGCCTAGGACTTCCGTGGCCTCTCTGGATCTCACCTGCGGGTGGAAACCTGACAGCACCAAGAAGGGATTCTGCACAAGTCCTAAAATCTCTAAGGGATTCTGTAATAGTTCCCACACTACCCTTCCCGTATGCCACGATCTTCCCGGGTGGACCGCATCTCAAAAACTAGCGGAGGATGTAAAACAAGAGCCCGCAAAGAACACCACGGTACGTGACCGGCGGTGTCTTTGGACCGACTGCAGCGCTACCTGCAGGAGTCAGGAGGAACTTGCGAGGCACATCGAAAAGGTGCACGTGGACCAGCGTAAGGGCGAGGAGTTTGCCTGCTTCTGGGACGACTGCATCCGCCGCCGAAAGCCCTTCAATGCACGGTACAAGCTGCTCATCCATATGAGGGTGCACTCTGGGGAGAAGCCCAACAAGTGCATGGTAAGTTGCTAAGATAAAGACACCACAGACTTGGGGGCAAATGTCCTTGTTGGCTGAAGACAAAAGCAGAGGACAAGATGGCATAATGAGGACAGCTCAATGGATGTCGCCATTTTTTTGCAGTTTGAAGGCTGCTCCAAGGCATTTTCTCGCCTAGAGAACCTGAAGATCCATCTGCGGAGCCACACAGGGGAGAAGCCGTACATCTGCCAGCACCTTGGCTGCTCCAAGGCCTTCAGCAACTCAAGCGATCGCGCCAAGCACCAAAGAACACACCTTGACACGGTCGGTCAAGTCTCGAAGCCCCGCACCTTCATACAAATCCTGTTTGTTTCTAATCTTATTTTTCTCACAGAAGCCGTACGCCTGTCAAATCCCGGGGTGCGCCAAGCGGTACACCGACCCGAGCTCTCTGCGGAAACACGCCAAGACTCATTCGGCCAAAGGTGTGCGGGAAGCCCAGGTACGACGGTGGAATATGTATAGGAAGCTTGATTTCCAAGTGTTTGCCAGATTAATGAATATGCACGGTGTCATCAAGTCTGACTCTTGAATTATTAAGATCCGTCATTGCCACAGGTTCAAATTGACTCTGTAGCGGAATCAGCTCAAACCGGCTCAGCTCTTCCAGGCTTCAACAACTTTCCAGGTATACCAATCTGTACACAAGCTATCAAACATTTTTTGTTTTTCAACTAAACCCTTGAGGGGTACTAATCGTGTCTTCTTCAGGTTCTTACACAAACGGAGGGAGCTCAGACTCTGTGGTGCCCCCCCGGGTGGATGTCCACCATTACTGCACGGAGGAAAGCTTCCAAGGGTCAGTCAAAAAGTTGACTTTTTGCTGTTTACTTGAACTCGGAGTTCCCTGACATCTGGGCTGCTCCACTCTGGAAATTCTACTGCTGTTGTGTCAGTTTACTTCCAAGTAAAACCTTCAAGTCTTCTCTTTATCAAGCCAACTGGACTTGAGATGGTTTGGACACACAAAGCGAGTAAGAAGGTTTTGTCCAATCAGATGTAGGCAAAGCTGGCCGGCCAGCACAAGGCTGATTTATGAAGCATCCAGCAAGAAGGCCTCCCCCCCCCCATCCCCCCACCTCGAGGGACCCACAAGAAGGAACGCTCCATCGTCCACCCAAACCCCCTTTACGACCCCCCCAGCTGCATATCATCCCTACAGTTGCTTTTCTTTTTGCGCTTGGCAGCCTTCGGTTTCCATGTTGAGTCAGAGTGTTTGTGCTCAGTCAGCACATTCCTGGATACACCCCCCTCAAACTAAGGTGGAAATCATGTTTTTCCACTGCGTGAGATCTTTTTTAACCTTTAGAAGTCTTGCAGGATCAATGTTTGTTTGGACTTATTGTCTGAATTTTGCTGAGTCAGATATGGCAATAGTACCTGCCTAGGAGCTGCTAGTAATAATGGACACCTATGTGCACACGTATGCTACTTTCCAACAACCAGCCATTTGGTTCAAAGCGACCATTTTGCCTTGAGTTGCAGCTCCTGGAAAGTGAGAAATTGAAAATGTGACACTTTTGATTGACAGGATGGAAGCGCTGTTTGTGAGGTCAGATGACGCTCGACTGCAGCAACAAGAACAACAACAACAACTAGGTAGTCATGGCAACCAGCTACCAAGCAAGATCACAAATGCAGCTTCACTCCAGTTTGACTCTACTTTGCTTTAGCGTTCCCCAGCGAACTCTTTGGGGAGAGGAGGCTGTTTCGGCCAATCGCCGACGAAGGTGTTGCCCAAGTGTCGGCGTATTTCCCGGAAGCCTCGACAGCGCCCCCTGCAGGTAGGAACAGAGTTCCATACGTAGGGTCTTTCATCAAACGCAAGCATTAATTAGCAGTTAATTCAGTGATTCTTGTCTGCACCACTAGAGGGAGCCCATACCACACTTTATCACTGGTTGAGAATAGCCGTGAATAAATAATATGTGGCTTTACCAAACATGTGGCGCAGGGTTCGATTTGATCCACGACCTGCACGACGACGACTTCCTGTTCCACACGGGAGATGTCGACCGGCGCCTTGGTCTCATGGACTCGTGACAACCAGAAAAACCAGGGAAAACAACAAAAAAACAAAAACAAAAGAAGATGTGCTTGGAGGTCCATTTTTGCCATATGTTCTGCATTTATTTACTCAACTGCAGAAGAAGAATGGCTCTCTTCAGTCCCCCCAAAAATCCAAGAGCTGTTTTCTTGTAAATGTTGCTATGGAAAAAAATTATCCTTTCTATGTCCATGAAGTTGCTGCAACATGCTATGTTTAAGTAGCAAATATGGATTTTGTGCTGAGATTTAAGATAACTCCAAACCTTGAATAACATCTATCCAGTTAATGGTTGTCATTTTAGTTCATGTTGCCATCTATTGTACATTTCTATCATTACACATATGGTCAACTTAATGAAGCAGTCATGAAGGAGGGGGAAAAAAGGTTGTTTTTATCCCCAAAAACATTTAATAATACTTTCCCCATGCAGTCAATGACAACCATACTGCTCTGAAATTGAATTGAAAGTCTTTTGGCTTTGACTTTGGGACTCAAGAAGCTCCTTCTTTTTGATTACGCAGAGCTCCCAATTTGCACACTTGGTTCTTTTTGTATTTCACAAATTGTTTCATCACGTCTTGCGGCAAGATATGTCTCCATCTTGCCTCACTTCCATAACGTCAAATACTACATTTTAACTTGGATGTTTACATTAAATTTTCAAAACCATCTTGTATATTTTAATAAATTACATTTATACATATATATCAGGGTCAATGTGTTACAGTTTGTGCAAATGTATAATAATATTGGTTGCCGTATAAAAAAGCAGCAGTTGCTTTTTTTGGGGGGTTGAACTTCCCCTATAAAAGCGTCAGCAAGTGGTCTCACACCTGAAGGGTTGTCAGTCGCACACAAGCAGCCAACAAAAAAGGTAAGAGACACGCTTTCTCACTACCGACAATTTCATCAAATGAAAGAAAATTTTGGAAAATTCTATTAGTTTATTGAATTAATTTGAGGTGTTTTTTTATTTTGTATAATTAAAATAAATATTGAGACAGTAAAAAACACTATATATATATATATATATATATATATATATATATATATATATATATATATATATATATATATATATATATATATATATATATATATATATATATATATATTATTATTAGCGCTTTTGTCTATGGTCTAAATAAGAAAGATGACGAACTATATTTGTGTGCTCTGAATAATTTGTTCATGAATTTCCCTGTGATTAATATACTCCTTCTAATCAAATCATTTTTAACACGACAAGAGAATTAATGTTGTTCTGCACCAAAATTCATCTTTGCTTTTGATCATTCCACCCTGTTTCGCTATTGGACTTGTTCCACATGCTTCTGCCGATTAAATCTTCCAAATACTCATTCTAATCTTAACGATGAGATACAATCAAAACCCTTATTGACTAAAATCCAAAGTGGCAATTTTGCAACTGTTTGACCAACGGATATTTGCACACAAACGGTGGCGCAAATCAAATACTGTGCTTCAAGTCTCCCCTGCCTGTTAAATTTCAATAGTTCAGTCAAATCCATTTCATTTCACTTTTTCAAAATGTCCGCACACGGTGATTTGTGTGCTTTTAAAATCCTCTCCATTTATTTGTACAATAAACAATGCCATGAAAGGAACGATTTTTGGCTCAATTTTTCATCACTAGAATGTCAGATCAAGGCGAGACGACGTTGGAGCCCTCGGGTTTCGACGTGCCCGCTCAAGCATCGCCTCCACCGTACGAAGAACCGACGCAGCAAGAGCCACCGCCCTACTCGCAAGACTTATTAGAAGACGACGAACCCAACGGTGAAACTGCGGGATGCGACGTGACAGAGGGCGACCACCAGTCCTGCGTGGATACTAAAGAGGAGACTCAGCCGGAGGACGTCCCGCTGGCCGAGACGTCAGCTTTCGATGACAAGACGGTCAGGAGAGCGTTTGTTCGCAAGGTTGGTGATGGCTCAAATATCAATTTTGACAAAGTGCCTGATTGAATGTGAGTGAACCAACGGGTGTGCCTCGCCCGCCTGTCCGCCCGCCGTAGGTGTTTAGCATCCTGACCCTGCAGCTGGTGTTCACGTTCAGCGTGGTGAGTCTATTCACCTTCTCCAGTGTGGTGAAGAAGGCGGTGCAGGCCAGCATTTGGGTCTACGTCAGCTCCTTCATCATCTTCATTGTGGTCGCTAGTGCCCTCAACTGCGCCAAGACCCTCCGGCGCAAACACCCCTGGAACATCATCGGCCTGGTAAGTGAGCCTAATTGCTAGTGCTACTGAGTGCTATTGTGTTTCTCAGGGATCAACTGTGGAGCCCGTTATTTCTTTATTTTTTTGTTGTTGCCTTTTTCAATCCCACGAGTAGCCACGTTAGCTGGACATTTTGCACTGGCAACCTGAAGGGTTCTGCTCTTGGGCAGGGTTAGGGTTTTAAGCCTAGGTTCAGGTTTTTAATGATGGTGTCAAGCCAGATTCAGGCTTTTGAGCCCAAATGCTTTTGTTGATTTTTTTTGCTTTGTTTTTAAACCCTTCCTTAGGTCATCGTGACGCTGAGCCTGTCATACGTGGTGGGCACCATGGCCTCCTACCACGACACCCGGGCCGTCATCATCACCATGGCGAGCACCTTGGTCATCTCCCTCAGCATCATCGCCTTCTCGGCGCAGGTCAGGTTTGATCCTGGACATGGCCGTTTCTAAGCACAGCTCATTCGTTCTGACGGGATTGATCACTCCACAGACACGCTACGATTTCTCCTGGTGCTACGGCTTACTGCTCATCATGATGGTGGACTTGTTGATGTTCGGCTTTTTCAGCACCTTCTACTACGCATACATCCCTCAGGTTTGCTACGGATCTTTGGGCGCCCTCCTGTACGCACTGGTAAGAACCATAACGACTCTCACAAAGAAAAAGAAAAATCGATATTTGCCGTCAGTGTATCGATTATAATCATTGCGACAGAGAGAACAATTTATTCCAATATGGACCCCACCCCTACTTTCAAACCACAGTTAGGCTGAGTCAGGTTTCAAAATGAAGTTTCAAGCGGGACCTACAAATGTACTTTGTCTTCCTAACTCAGTTCCTGATGGCCGACTGCCAGCTGATGATGGGCGCACTGAGCTACCGCCTGGACCCCGAGGAGTACATCAGCGCGGCTCTCATTATCTACCTGGACATCATGCTGATCTTCATCTACCTGATGGGGAAGCGCTAAAAGCCTCTCTCTCGCCTGCCCTTCTGCTTCTTTTCCTACTTCTCGACAGTCATTGTATTATTTCTCAACGCATCACAAGCAAACTTTCTGTGGCTCGGAATCATAACAGTCGAGATGTTCATCTTTCAAATGTCATCTTTGAGCTAACAGTACATTCAAGTGCAAGATTTTTGTGGCGGATAAAAACATCATTTACAACCATTACCACCTTTAATGTTTGACTACAGTAAATTAGATTTTGTATGCAGATTTTCACACTATCATCATTTGGACGATAACAATTGAATTGACTGCAACATTCCTTCATGTGAGGCACGTTAGTAATCGGTCCAATGTTTGAAAACAGCAGTCCCATAATGACATGTTCACCTGAGCGTGGTTGTTACCAGAGGCAGGCGTAGTTGAAGTGGACCCGCAGCAGGTAGCGCATCCGTGTCTGCGCCGGGTTGTACACGATGAACTCGTTGTACAGGAGAGAGTAAGCTCCGCCCTTAGACGCACTCTGCGTCGTCTTGACGCCGGGACCCATCGGAACGGTCACGCCGTTCCTGAGAAACGTCAAAGACAGAATGAGTACTTCTGCTTCTACTTCCATAATGACCCTGGGTCAATTTGACCCGTAAACATTCGTGCTGTCCTAAGAAATGGATGAAAAAAAATAGTAAATACCTTAGATCCATCATTGCTGTTGCTCTGGGTCAAATTGACCCCGTAAGTAAATGGACATTAAATGAGGACGAACATGCCCCGGTTCAGAACGACCCCAGGAACATCACTATTGTTCTCGTGGCAGAAACTTAACAACTACTTACAGAGAGACAAAATTCTGGGGGTCAGGCCCGGTCCGCCCGACGCCCTTGGTGCTGTGTTTGCCTGCCGGCAGGTTGTCGGCGGTGTAATCTGCGTCCAGCAGCTCGTTGCTGTCTCCCAGGGCGACCTGCACATACACACGTTAGCGACCGATCGCACATGGGGTGGGAAAGGAAACGGTGGTCAGCGCCAATCGGATACCTCGCACAGCAGCAGCAGTCCCACTTGGTTGTGGTTTCTGGCAAAACAGTAGTTGGCGCTCTTGGACGACATGTCGGCAAAGTAGATGCCTTTGCCAAACTGCAACAACAACAATGGCTGAAATGCGTGAACCACGACAATCAATGACACAAAGACATTCACAGTTTAGGATTGACTACTAGATTGTTCACCAACCAACAATCTCCTTAAATGATTTTTTTCATGTGCAGTGTCGTGTTACTGTTCTTTGGTTACCTCTGCCAAAGTCCCCAAAAAAATGAGGATTAGGTACAAAAGACAGATTTTTCCTACCATGTAACCTGTGACGGGAGCTTCGGGGGGAGCCACTCTAAGCCCCTGGCTGAGGATGCCCACCCAGTTGGAGAGACGGGACCCGTGCCACAGCAGCATCCTGGCAGGAGGTGGAAGAAACAAAATAAACACTTATGGTGCTATCCCTGATGCCACCAGCGGCTTGCCATCCAGACCTGTTGGGAATGTGCGACAGAAAGTGGCTGCCCTCGCCGTCGCGATCCACAGAGAAGATGTCCAGCACGCTCATGGTGTAGTCGCAGTGCGTTGAGGCGTGCGTGGACTGCAGGTACTTTTCGATCACCTTGGCACAGAAGAAAAAAGAAAGTCCAAAACACCAAGGACACGCTGGTGGAAAAGGCAACCTGTCTCAAAAAAGCCGACCTTGTATTCTTCGCCGAGTGGGTCCAGGGGGTGGAGCAGGCAATTGAGGGAGCGGTAGTGGCGGTCCAGAGGATGCTCGTCGTGGCCGTCACCGGCGCTCTCCACCATTTTCACCGCGATCTGGATGTCGCTGAGGGCCTGCACACGTGCATGGGAGGAAAAAAAGAAAAACATTTTAAAACCTCAAGAATGAAGCTCCTCTCCTTGAGTACAATTACCTCCAACAATTCAATCTTCTTCTTTAGCTCGTCTTCCGTCCGAATGAGAGGCGGCGTTTTTAGCCTTAGGGGAGACAAACGATATATTACACAAGAAATTAGAAGAAAATAAATACCAGCGAATAAATATCATCATCTTTGTAAATTGATGGCCTAAGTCATATTTGGACCCAAAAATGTTTTGTTGCCTCAAACGCCTCAACTAACATCAAATTACTCCCAAAATGAATTTCTGAATACAGTGAACATTCAGTTTTTCATGATAAAAAGACAAAAAAATAATAACTTGGGCCATCATTTACTATGTCACCAACATAAAGTTGCATTCTCCGCACCCAAAGTCATGTGGGATGCGAGTGTAGAACTGATTACAGGCCTCCAGCAGCTCACGGCTGCCGTCTTTCTTCTTCAGACACGCCTCGATCCTCTTGAGAGCCGTGTAGCCGGCGCTGATCTGCTCCACCGTCAGCTTGCCTGCAGTAGAACACGATTGAAGAGAACAAGCTTGGAAAGTGGGTGCAAATATAAGCAGCGGCAAGAGTGGAGATGTCGTTGTCTTGGACTGACCCAGGGGAGCCTTGCGCGTGTCAAACTTCATCTCCAGCACCACCTCCTCCATGGCTTTGATATCACAGATGAGCTCAAGCAGAGACTGGACCTTTGGGTCCAGCTCGGAGGCCTTCTTCGGCGCTTCGGCCACCGACGGGATGGGCTTCTCCTCCTGCGCGCAGGAATACAAAACAGTTTGTTAAGCATAAATCTACTTTGGAAAACAAAAAGGGGAAAAAAACACCTTTGTACTCGAGCTGTAGTCCATGTAGACCATGTCGTACTTTCCAGCCACCTTCTCGAAGCTCGTCCTGTGCTCCCAGTCGTTTTTGGTTTTGTCCAAGAACCTGAAGCCCGAGAATTCAAACAGTTGGAAAAATCCACCTTAGAAATGAGAGACGCTCGTGATGGTCTCACTTGTTCTTGAAGAGCGCTTTGGCCTTCAGCAGGTCTCCGCCACACGACGTCAGGCTGGACTGACCCACTTTGCCCACTGGGGGGGTATCAACAAGTGGGTTGAAAAAAACGTCTAAAAAAGAGAGAGAGAGCAAGCGTAACCTGCGCTGGCTGGCTCACTCACTCACCTCTGCCCCACCTCATCCACACGCTGAACACCTTGGTCACGTCATCCTCCAGCAGCTGGATCAGGTAATATTTGTTGTTGTTGAACTGAAGGTTGGTCTGCAGAAACACCGTGAAACAAAGCTCGCTGAAGGGCCCTTTCTCAAAGAGCGTAACTCCAACGAAGCCACCAAAGGAAGCAAGTTACTTGGTTCAGCATCACGTCGTAAACATCCGCTCCTTCGCTGTAAACGTGAGCCTGGCCCAAAGACACAAACGCAGCCAAACTTGAGCGGCTGGCTCACACCTAGCCCGACCCGATCCCTCGTCGGCCGGCGCTTTTGGGAGCAAGCGATACCTTGCCGAGCTTGGCTTTGCATTCCGCATCCACTGGAGCTTTTCCCTTCATCACCACCGTCTTGACAACTTTTTGCAGCGGAGGACGGAAAAGTCCGGAGGATGTGTCATAACGTTGCACACATTATTATACTTCATATCCAGCGTGAATCACTTTGTGTGCCACTGGGTGTCGGTTGCCCTTGTTATGTGTTTCTTTGGTTAGCGTTTGGTGTGCGAGTGTGCCAATCCAACACACCTTCACTCGGTGGAATCTCCTCTTTGAGTTTCTTGTCTGAGCCGCTTGCCTGTCTCGTGCTCTTGCCTCGTTTCCTCTTGCCTTTGGTCAACTGCTCCTCACCTTCCTCTGCTTCCTGTTTCACCTCCACTGGACCGTCGTTGGGAGCAATGTCCCCAGTGTCATCAGAACTGGCTGGAAACATTTTTGATTGGTGACTAATATAAAATAAATGGATGTCAAACACACGCTCACCTGCTTTTAGTGTCTGCAAGCGGATCTTCCTTTTGAACTTGGTGACGGAGTTGACTTGGACCATTTTCTTCAGGTCCACCTCGTAGAGCAACCCTGAACTCAAAGTCAGGGAGACGCGGGTTTGCCCAGAGGTCACGGCCGAGTCCAGCAGGGCACAGTCGGACGGAGAGTACGTCTCCCACTGACCTTCGTCGCCCTGCCACTGCCACATGACTGACACATAACACAACGACACCTTTGTTAGCCGGATAAGAAACCGCTTTTAGTCTCTTAATAACAATGCCAGACAGAGAAGAACTTCCATTTGCGTTTTCTTGATAACATAAACATTGTGGGTTCCGAAATGATTTAGCAAAGGTTAGGAACCATACGAGGAACTATTTTTTAAACTAACCAGTGAGGTTGATGAGGAACAATTTTAAGCCTCAACATGGCTTAGCCAGAAAATAACCCATTTGAATCCCCTCAAAAATATAACAAAAACCATTTTAGGTACCAACTGGCCAGGCAACCACTGCCTCTGTGCCGGTTTATGGACCTCTGGGATCAATAGTGTATTCCATCCATCCATCCATCCATCCATCCATCCATCCATCCATCCATCCATCCATCCATCCATCCATCCATCCATCCATCCATCCATCCATCCATCCATCCATCCATCCATCCATCCATCCATCCATCCATCCATCCATCCATCCATCCATCCATCCATCCATCCATCCATCCATCCATCCATCCATCCATCCATCCATCCATCCCCAATTTCTGCCATTTGGAGCGAGTGGCAGGACACTGTGTGGACAATAAACACGTTCAACACAACATTAAGAGCTCCACCGGCACACGCAGTCAAGATAACAGCAGATACTGATATAAAATATTCATAACAATCAAATGTAGACAGTCGTGAGTTTCGTTCTTGGCGCAGCAAGTGAGCGCTTACCTTTCTCAGATTGGCGTTCTTCATTTTCTGGAGCATTTCTGCTTCTGGAAGATCTCGTCGACCGCCTCATGACAGTTAATAAAATGGATATTTATTACAAACAATATTTGCGCAACGGAAACAAAACACGAATAGAAAAACGGGAGCGGGAAATTTTCCACTTCCTGGTCATTGGCCCGGAAGTACAGTTGAACCTTTTCCGGGTTGTTGGTCATTGAGTGGTGGTGGTGCGTTCAAGTACTCAAGTGATTTTGAAAACATCGAGTCGGAGTACTCTGATTTTGAAATCATCCAGTCGGAGTCAAACAAAGTCGGGGATGAAGTCACATGTTTATTGTGAAGGGACTAACATTAGAAAAAAGAGGGTTAACGTGATGCAACACCATGGCACGATTAAAAAAAAAAAAAAAAAAAAATCAAAGCAAAACAGTTGGAGCTTCATTTCATGCGTTTTCAATCAGTAGCTTCATAACAACAACGTGTAACACTTTCATTCGGCTTTTCTTCATTTTATTAACACTTGAATAGAGTACGAGATGAATATTTTCACTTTTTTTTTCTTCATATTTTTTATCTGTAAAACAAATCCAGAAAAGTCCCAGAACCACACGGTGGGCTTAGCCTGTTTGATTTGCTGTTTTTGTTTTGTACTAAAATATATTATCAATTGACCCTACGCTCATGTATACTACCAATAATAATAATGCGTAATAAATAACCCACATAAGGAAAATACAAAAGAAAAAGACATAAATATATATATATATTTAAAAAAAAAAAAAAGTTGTGTCAAGACTTTGTAATACTGGCTTTGTTAAAAACACAACAATAACATCAACAAAAATACTGTTTCGGTAAAGTCAAACAGGAAAACGCGCAAGTGCCACATTGGCTAACGTTTGCCACCAAAAGTGCGGGACAGCGCGCCGCCATTTTCAACCTGTACAACTGCGCATGTGGGACAAAAACAAATCAAGTGTTAAATTGTACAAATTCTTTAAGTTGTAAACTTGACCTTTTATGGCTTCACAATGGAAATAAGACCTAAAAAATCTTGAACTTGTTTCCATTTTTGATTGAATAGAAACTTTTGATTTGATTGACCTACTTGACTGATTTGATTTGCTTTTGACTTAGGCAACACAATTCAATTTTTTACAAATGACAAACATCGACATCAGGTGTTACCAAATCATTGTCAAGTCATTTTAGATGTGAGTTTAAAGAAAGTTGAGTTAAACTGAAATGTTAACAAAATCTTTTTTAAGTTTAAGAGTAAAATACATTTTGAAGTTGATTTATTTCAGTTAATATTGTAAACATGACTTTAAGTGGGAATCACACTCTATTCAGGGGTGCTGGAGAGGAGGGTCCGTCGGGAGGTCGAACCTCGGATTCAGGAGGACCAGTGTGGCTTTCGTCCTGACCGTGGAACAGTGGACCAGCTCTACAGCCTCAGCAGGATCCGCGAGGGTGCATGGGAGTTCGCCCAACCAGTCCACATGTGTTTTTTGGACTTGGAGAAGGCGTTCTACCGTGTCCGAGGCATTGAGGGGGTCCGGTTTGGGGACCTCAGCATCGCGTCTCTGCTTTTTGCAGACGACGTGGTGCTGTTGGCTTCTTCAGGCCGTGATCTCCAGCTCTCACTGGAGCGGTTCGCAGCCGAGTGTGAAGCGGTCGGGATGAGGATCAGCACCTCCAAATCCGAGTCCATGGTCCTCGATCGGAAAAGGGTGGAATGCCCTCTCCGGATCGGGGATGAGATCCTGCCCCAAGTGGAGGAGTTCAAGTATCTTGGGGTCGTGTTCACGAGTGAGGGGAGGATGGAGCGCGAGATCGACAGGCGGATCGGTGCAGCGTCGGCAGGAATGCGGACTCTGTACCCGTCCGTCAAGGTGACGAGAGAGCTGAGCCAAAAGGCAAAGCTCTCAATTTACCGGTCGATTTACGCTCCTACCCTCACCTATGGTCACGAGCTATGGGTCGTGACCGAAAGAACGAGATCCCGGATACAAGCGGCCAAAATGAGTTTTCTCCGCAGGATGTTCGGGCTCTCCCTTAGAGATAGGGTGAGAAGCTCGGTCATCCAGGAGAGACTCAGAGAAGAGTCGCTACTCCTCCACATTGAGAGGAGCCAAATGAGGTGGCTCGGGCATCTCATCATGATGTCTCCTGGATGCATCCCTGGGGAGGTGTTCTGGGCATGTCCCACCGGGAGGAGACCCCGGGGACGACCCAGGACGTGCTGGAGAGACTATGTCTCTCAGCTGGCCTGGGAACGCCTTGGGATTCCCCAGCATGAGCTGGATGAAGTGGCTGGGGAGAGGGAAGTCTGGGAGTCCCTCCTGAAGCTGCTGCCCCGCGAGCCGACCCCGGATAAGCGGAAGAAGATAGATGGATGGATGGATGACTTTAAGTGTAAAGAAAAATGGCAATTGTGTAAGTAAATTTAAAAGAACTGCTTCATGAACCGCATCAACAATTGGAAAAGAATAATTAAAAATGTATTGATTTTTTATGCTAAAAAGTGGAAAACTGGCTTTATCAATTCTAATGACAACGTTTTAAAATGGATAAAAATCATTAAAATCCTTTTCTTGGTTTTTTTTAATGGTGAGACAGCGAATGTACTCGCCTTGGGAAGTTTAGAAAAAACGAATAATTGTTCAAATTCCGCAAAGGATTTGATTTCATGGCGTGTGGCGGCTATGGTTAGCAGGCGGCCAAACGACGCCAATGTGGCGCCGGGCACTCGTAACAGACGTAAATATGAAAGCGTCGCAGGAAAGCGACGGCAAGCAACACGCAAGGTAAAGAAACAAACAGAGGTTTGCCAAGACGATGACAACGACAACACTGTTCAATGGCACTTTTAACAGCACGCAGGTCTTGCATAAGGCAGGGGGCGCCGCCCATTTTTCTCATGGCTGGCTTGGGGGGGAATACTTCTTTTGTCTTCCTTAAGGCTAACAGTCAAAAAATGAAAACAAACGGCGGCTGACATCAACTAACGCCGGATAACACTGAAAGGGCGACGGATGGAAAAACCGTAGTGCAGCGCTTTTTGTTCGTAAAACTTGAGGAAAATACTGAAGTCGGAAACGTTGGCAACTCAAAACAAAACAAAAAAAACAGTAAAATTGAGTTAGTAACACAAAGCAAAGCATCTATAAACATTTGTAACACTGATAGATGTATAAGGAAGGAAAAAAGTTCAGGCACACCTGGGTGTTTGGACACAGTAGTGGACCGTTAAAAGCAGCCAACCGGAGCCGCGGCCGCAGCTTGAGCCAGAAGTGCAACTGGACCCTGAACCGCCGCAGTTGGAGATCGCAGACGAGCTTCCCCCCATAGAATACAACTGCAAAATATGCATTTTTAAGTGCAGTGAGGCCCCACATATTCCAAGGCCAAATCACCAATTTGGGGGATGATTCTCTTCAAGAAAAGATTGGTGTCGAACAATTCTTCTTTTGAGCATTTGAGGGGGTTTGTTTGAACAAAGTTAGTGCTTTGCCGTCATCTTGGGCAATTTGAAAGCTTTCTTTGGGGTGGGGTGGGGGCTGCCAGACACTGTCAAGTCATTTCTTGTCAGACTAAAAGAAGTACTGACAGAGTAAAAACAGTACGTCAGTCAACAGGCTGTCACAGTTTCCATGTCATTTTTCGATGGGCCAGTGCATTTTCAAAAGGGTTTATATTCCCTACGAACTGGATCTGGAGCCAGAGGAGTAGAAGCTGGAGTCTCTCAAAGCGTGGGGGGTTGGGGTGTCGCAGCTTGGTCGTCGGAGGATTCCTCGCTGTCCGACCAGTCCCTGATTCTTTTGTACGCGCAGTCGGCCATCTGTTCCAGGTGGACGCCGGCCGCCTCCGCCTGGTCCGCCTTGTCCTCGACGGGCGCCTCCTGCGTCTGGTCGTGCTTCAGCTCCACCTCCACCACCTGGCACGCAAACTCATCCACGTCGAGGTTTTTCTCTTTCTCTTCAGGTCCTTCCTCCACTTCCCCGTCGTTGTCGCTGTCGTTGAAGTCGCCCTCGTAGATTTCGCACTCGCCGTCGTCCACCTGCACCACCCGGATGTCGTCGACACACATGGCTTCGTCGTCGTCGTCCTCGCTCTCGCCGACGTCCGAGTCCAGCGCGGCGTCCGGACTGCCCGCCACCGTGGCCGCGCTATCGCCGTCCGGGCTGAGGCCGGAATCGGAGCCATCCCGCTTGCAGTAGGAGTAGCGGTGGTTCATGTGCTGAGAGTAGGAACCGGAGTGCGAGAAGCGCTTGCCGCACTTGTTGCACTGGTAAGGTTTCTCGCCCGAGTGGAGGCGCGAGTGCTCGATCAGGTGGTGCTTGTGCTTGAAGGCCTTCTTGCACACCGGGCACTCGTGAGGACGCTTTCCTGCAAATACAAACCAAAAGGTCACAATGAGTGTATGTGCATGTGATGTGATGACTACGCCACCACACAAGTCCTAAAAAGTCAGACTCTCCCCCCCGCCCCCTACTTGCGGGTCAAAGTCGGCATACCTGTGTGTTCGTATTTGTGCCTGAGCAAGGAGCTCCCCTTTTGGAAGACCTTGTTGCACAGGTCACAGGAATAGACGCCGTTTTCCAGACGCGGCTTCTTCATGAGTGATATCTCCCTCTGCTCATCCGCCACAGCATCGGCGCTCTGTTCGGGTGTCTGCACAGAAAAACAGACAAAGAAAAGTTCAAGTCTGGTCAGCTTCAAAAAGCCCTTTTCCACGGAGCTCATACCTTGTGCCCGTTGAGCACGACCGTCTCGGCCGCGCCTCCGGCCGTGTTGGCGTAGGTGTAGGTGAGCTGCGGGATGAGGATGGTCCGCTTGGCGGAGCCCCCCATGGCGCCAAGGCACCCCACTGTGCCCTGACCGGCGATAGCCACTAGGGTGGGCAGCTGCGGGCTGGGCACGATGCTGACGGCAGTTGTGTGCGTTTGAGGCGTGGCCACGTAGACGGTGCGACCGCCCACCTGCTCCTTCCTCAGGCAGGTCAGATTCAGAGTGGCGGGGGACGCACCCTCGGAAGGCGCGGTGGCGCAAGTGGTGGCAGTGAGGGACTTTGGGAGGGACAGGTCCAGAGGTTCTGCCTGGGACTCTGTGACCTCCGGGTCCTCCGGCTCGCTTTTGACGATGACCAAGTCGCTGGCGTTCAACGAGGGGGAATCGGACCGGGATCCAGATGCGGCTAGCTTGCCACCGTCTACCGACTCAGAGTTTAGACGCTGAGCCGTCCCGTCTCGGCAGCTCTTTGTCCCAGAGTTCCTCTTGGCAAACCATTTCTGCACCACGCCCACGGGAATACGAACCGAGTCCGAGATCTTCTCCAGCTCTGCCCGGTCAGGGTTGGCGTTGGAGGCAAAGTAGGTCTTCAGGAGGCTCAGGAGATCGTTCTCGGCCGGCTCCTGCTGCAGCGTCACCCCGGCGTCGCTGAGCAAGGCGGCGAAGGACGGGTCCAACGCGGCCGAGTCCACCGCCTCCCCGTTGGCTGCCTTGTGGTGCTGGAGCAGGTGCAGTGCCTCCAGGTGCTCGGGGCACTCGTCGCAAAGTGAACAAGCGCTAGAGCCGCAGTCGGGCGGAGCCGCCTCCCCCTCTTCCGTCTTGACGCTCACCGCTTGCTCTGTTTTTGTTTCCGTGATGAGCACAGACTCTTCAGGCTCATCCTTGACCAGGCTGAGGTCCACCTTGGGAGTGGGCGGCTTATCCGCCGTTCTGGTCGGGACGGGTGGAGCCGGGGCAATGTTGTTTTTGACAAAAACCGGCATGGGGTGGGCGGGGACGCTGGAAGTGGCGGTGGCGGCGGCGGCCGGCGCGGGTCCAATGCGATAGTTGATGATTATTTTGGTGGTGCCGTCGTGGTCCACGAAGGCGGGCAGGCTGATGATCTGCTGCTGAGGTTGCTGTAGCACGATACCCGGCTTGCCCTGCACCGTGGCCCCGTTGGGGGGTCCCAAAACCTGCCTCAAAACGTTGCCATCCAGAGCCACCTTCAGGACGTTCTGCAGCTCACTCAGGTTGATGTTGATGGGCGGCACCAGACCCACGGTGGGGATCACCATAGCCACGCCTTGAGATAGGGCTTGGGGCGCCGCCCCGTTGGCTGCCGGTGCCCCCGCCACCACGGCCGGCTTGCCGGGGTGCTCGCTCGCCTCCGATTTGATTTGCGTGACGGGGAGCTGCTCTTGCAAGGGTTTGCTTTCCACCCGTGGGACGTCGACGATGGGCGGCGGCGACCTGACGGCCTTGCGGGCCAGGCCGTTGGGAGCGCTGGCCACACTCACGCACTTCTTGCTACTGATGTGCGAGCTGTATGAGCCTGAGTGGGAGAATCGCTTCTTGCAGTTGGAGCACTCGTATGGTTTCTCGCCTGGAAAGCAAAACAAAACAAACAACCGCAATGATAGGAACTGGAGTCAAAAGTCAAAATCAATGGTTTTGACAAACAATCTCCAAAGTGAAACTGGGTAAACCTCTAAAAGCGACACTTCAGTCTCAAAATATGAGCTCAATTCAGTTTGGAGTGTCACTCGTCAAACAATTGAACAACTCCAATTCAAATAAGAAGAAGGAGATTCCTTTTGCGAGACATTCAGCCCTATTTTTTTCCCAACAATGAGTTTACAAATGCTTTCTTTTCACATTTCAGCCAGTGCAATCAGACTCACCGCTGTGAATGCGCAGGTGTTCCTTCAGGTGGTGCTTGTACTTGAAGGCCTTGAAGCACTCTGTGCACTTGAACTTGCGAGCACCTCCTCCACTTCCACCGCCACCGCCGCCGGACGGCTGCACGTGACGCTGAGGTAGCAAAAAAAAAAAAAGAGATGCCGTCAGACAAAGCAAAATAAAAAGGAATTAGCTAGCGTAAAGAACCGGCCCTGCTAATGCCACAGAGAAGTGAGGCAGGTGAGAACACGTGTCACCAAAAAGGAGGGTCCAAGCTCAGTTGGACTGGTTCACTCCGATAAATTGCTAGGGGTGCTTTCCCAGAAGAGAGCGGCTGTTTTAGCCAGGGCATAAGAAACCAAATCGTCAGAATAAAAAAAAAAAAAATAAAAAAAAAAGAAGATTCTACTTGGACTACGACTATAAAGGTGGCTTTAGTTTTAAACAATCGTTTGCATGCCAAAGTGAAGCAGACGTGTTCCGGTAGCACCTGCGGCTGACTTCAGTTAATCATTTATCATCTATCATCCATCTGCTTCTTCAGGTTTGTTTGACTTTTTAACTGTCAATAGTGGAGCTATCAAAAAGCAAAAACCTGGCCGTGGTATTAGTTTCGTACGTCCAGACAGGCAACAATTTCCAGTTCTTGCAAAGACAGGAATGCTGTCTTTCAACTGGAATGGGTTCTTTGGAATCCAAGCCAGTTTCGCTTCAGATTTGGTATGATCATCATGCCCCTAAACACACACAGACTCTTCACATTTTAGTTTGAAATTTGAGTAAACCATTTCCCATTTTGGCCATTTTCCTTTTGCAGCATTGGATTCGGAAGGCATCTTTAATATGAGAAGACCCACAAAAAAGTCAAAAAAAAAATGGTGGCTGTCCCGACCTGCTCCTTGTTGCCCCGGTGGTGGCTCATGTGCCTCTCGAGTTGCGAGCGGTACGTGAAGGTATAGCTGCAGTGCGAGCATCTGTAGTTGTCTTCACTGGTCTCGTGCCGGTACTTGATGTGCTCCTTCAGCGAAGCGTTGCGCTTGTAACCCCGCGAGCAATACGGACACGTGTGCAGCTGAAACGTGTCCGGCGTGCCTGCTGGAAAAATCAAAAGACGATCTGAGTTTCTGCTAAGTTCACTCCCAACTTCTGCTGGATCTATTTCTCCAATGACAACACAGACTATCAGGAGACAACTGCAGAAATGCGTGGATGCTTAAGGGCGCAGTCGTCACTGCTTTCAACCGGTCTGAACTAAGTGTGCAGAAGGGTGCTGAAGATTAGGTTTTTTTCATTGAAGACAAAATTGTCTTTGATGTTCACAAAAATGACTTGTTTGTGGACGGCGCTGTTACCGTTTTCGTCGGCGCCCCCCGTTTCCGTGGGACTCTGCTCATCGTCAGCGGCTTCTGGGTAGAGGGCGGCCGTGTCTCCTTTCCGGATGATCTCCTGCTCCTCTTCTTCCTCTTCTTCCTTCACGACAACCTGCCCCTCCACCTTTCCGTCCCCTCCTCGTCCATCTTCACCTTCTTCTCCGGACACACGCTGATCCTCTTTCACTGAAAACACACACAAGACATGCTCGGAATGATTCCATCTGGAGAAAAAAAAAAAGCTGCTCTGCAGAGACACCGCTAGAGGGCACTACAAGCCAGAAAAATAAGTTTGAAAACAGGCTTTAAGGTTTTCAATTAGGGTCTTCCTTCTTTCCTTAGGTTATTTTTTAAATCAAATGTTTTCGTTTCCATTGCATGGACTTCATGTTTAAGCCAGGTTAAAACATGCTTGTCCACATCATTAGACATCCCAATACTTGAGTTCAACATGTTCTACCTCCATTCCAAGCGCCGTTGTGTGCTAATACTGCGTCGGTGGCGTCTGTTGCTTCTTTGGCATGGCGGCGGTCCCTCCTCGCCACGGCGGCATCCGGCGGGATTTCGTCCTCCACGATGTGTAGCTTGTCATCATCGTCCGAATCAGAGCTGCTGGCCTCCAAGCCGCCGTTCAAGTTTGTCACTGCGGGAGACAAGAGGAAAAGAATAAAGACAAAGCCAGAAGGCATATAATAAGTTTGCTTAACGCAGGAGCATTGTGATGATCGGCAACATGGTGACACAAATTACATACATAATTGTTGGTGTCTATATGATATTGTATGTCAATAAGTGGAAGCTATATCGTTGTTGCTAATTAGAATGACACAATATTGTACATTATATTGCATATAATGTGCATGCAGCAGCATCTTATTGTGAAGGGCCCGTCAAAGCAGATCTCCCCCTCTCTCCCTTCCTGGCCAGCAAGCGACCCCCACGCCAACCGGTGACCCCAAACAAGAAGTCACGAGCAAAACACGGAGGTACACTAAGTAGCGCACAAACACAACAAGAAAGGAGAAGTCCATGAGCGGTTGCCTCAGGTGAGCAAAAGTGACATGATGCGCGTCACCAGAGCACAACTAATGAGTGTGTGTGCATGTGTGTGTGTGTGTTGACCCAGTGCAGCTGTGCAGCGTGGGAAGCCAGCCAAACCCCAACAGACAACTACCCCACTGTGTGTGTGTGTGTGTGTGTGTGTGTGTGTCTGCAAGTAAATGTGACCAGACTTCAACACAGAGAGCAGCTGCTGCCTCCTTAAAGAGAAAGAAAGGCCATTTTTTGCTTTACACCCCTCCTATCATGGGAATTCAAATCATGTTATTAGTGTATTTCAAAAATTCAAATAAATTGACATCTTCCTGTCATCTCCAACTAACTCATCGAAGCCAACACCTCTGAGTGAGTGTGTCCCATGTAGTCACGTCGTACACCTTTGGTGCGGCAGGAAGTGACATACGTGGAAGCCGCGTGCGCCCACACACAGGAAGTGACACGTGAGGTTCAAACCGGTCACTTCCTGTTTCTGTCCCTCTGTCACTTCCTGCTTCTCACTCAGGTGAGGCCCTCACATTCAGATGTCTCAAGCAACTTTGAGTCCACTGGAGGTCAAGTGTGTTGCAACCAAATCACCTGCAAAAGTGTACATGTGCGTGCACTCGTGGGTTTTTTTTCACCAGAGCCTCAAAGGCCCTGCAGAATGTGTTCTTATTCTAAAAATAACCACAAATTATTGTGTTTGTACAATATGCCATTTAGCAGAAGAGGAACACTGGGTGATACGTGCCCCTTCCGACTTTTAACGGGACTTTCAGAAATTGCTTTTACTTTGATGAGGTGCCATTGCACGGGAAGTCCACGTGTGTCACACTAGCAAGCAGTTAGTGCAGTTAGCACGTAGCACATTAGCATCACCGCCATCAATCAGGCACCCCCGAGTGGCCTCCATTAGCGCTCCTCCAAGGGGATTCGTCAGTCTCGGAGGCGCCGCGACTTTATGCTGAACAGCTTCATCAACATGGACTCCGGGGACGCGCACACACACACAAACATACACACTTGCATTTCAATTACACAGCTTCTACTCTTTTGGCCGTCTTGAAAAAAAACAACAACATAACTATACTGTATATAAATTAAATCCATTTTAAAAAATTTTTTTGATCATTTTCTAATTCTCTTGCTGATACAAAAATGACAAACTGATTTTATTCCTGAAAATTGTACATTTGTACAATTGTATAAGCATTTATAACAATACATTTACCAAGGTAAATCTAAAAAAAAAAAAAAGTATGTTGCTTTCTTTGGGAGATTGGGGCCCGACGAACTCCGCCTAGCAACGAGTGGTCCTTGCAAAGCATTAAGTTAGTTGAAAGAATAAAATGATTTCAAGAGGAGCTGAAGTACGGCTGTTACATAAGTAAGTCTACCTACAGTCAGTGCTCGGTGCGGTGTGCTTCATTCCAGCCCACCCCCAACCCCCCTTTGAGTGCAACCAGCTGCTTCTTTTGAGCCTCTCAGGCCAAAGAAAGAAAGAGAAAGTAGGACGGCGAGATATGCAAATTGAATACCGCCACAAGAGAGACGCAGGACTTTCCCACCACCTACACTGGAGGAGGGGGGGTTTAGGCAACACACACAAGCCATTATGGAATTCCTTCAACATCAATCAAATGTTTCGCTTGATCGAAACGATGCCGATTAACGATAAAGAAGAAGCAGCGATGACGCTATCGTTCATCTGTTGCATAATTGTGACTGTGGAAGCTGAAAATGAAGGATTTGGCTCAACTGTAATCTGGCGCGCTTAAAAAGTTGTCATCAAAAGTGAAGGAAAGGCTTAGAGGTATACCGGGACTGAGAGAAAGAAAGGAGACAGCAAAAAGGGAAAGCGAGTTAAAAGCCATGACGTCTTGCTGTGTACTCTTTTCCATCGCTCTCTCTGCCAACCAGCAGGTGTTGTTATGGTTCGGCTGCCAACGGAACCGCTTCTCTCATGTTGAGGGAAGATGCCACCCATGTCAAGAGGAGTGCGATGAAGTCCCCGCAGATCATTTGAGTCACTTATCGAAGCACGTTGATGACATCACGGCATTTTAGCCCGTTATGATGTAACGTGATTACTTAACAGCTCACATTGCGCCGACTCGCACATGTGCTCCGTAGGGCTAACACAAAGCGTTTGTGATTTGAACTCTGACCTCTTGAAGGGGGGCTGAGCGGGTGTTAGGGGTCCCATGCAAACACTTCATTGTCCAGATGCTAAGGCCACGCCCTCACCCCCACCTCGTCCCGCCTCCGCAACACCATACTAACGCGGTAGCTTAACGCTCACATTCGAGGTTTCAGCTTTAGTCTCGCATTTCCTCTTTCGGACAAAATAAGACTCATAAAGAGCGCGTGCCCTCATATGACACCAACGCTAAATTAAGGCTGACTTAGTCATACATTAGAATGCAATAGAACAGGATAGATGGGCAATTTCAACACATCCAATTCACGGTTACCCGGCGACATTAACACAATTATATTGCAATGTGTTTACATTTTTCCTGATTTTTTCAACATTTTAGTCTCCTACTATTTTGACTTCTGAGGAATTTTACTACCTTTTTACATTTTTTTTTTATCTATATGTTCCGCTTCCATCGGCAGCTGTACCATTTTTGCAGTGGTGGTGGACTCACGTAAACACAATTTATATAGTCACATAATTACTTAAAAAATTCAAAATTTCACGTTAAAATAAAATTTTAGTCATTTCACTGTCTTAGCCCAAAAGTCTTTTCCCTGATTATTCAATTCATTCTTGTGACACTACAATTTCCCCTTTAGAAGCATTCGTAATTTTATCTTTTTATTATGGGAAGACATTTTTAAGATATTTTCTATGACAACTGTATCCTATTTTTATGCCTTTTACTGCTACTTTGCATGAATACTACGCAGCCAACAATAAATGAATAGTCGCCACACTTATGACAGTAAATAACCAACTGTTAAACCCTGGTCTATGACATCACGTGAACACGTGATTTCCACAAGGCAGGTCATCACCATCATCCTCATCATTTTCATTATCATCATCAAACGGCCTCGCCTGCATAACGATAAAAAGGGGGAGGGAGAATCACCTGCGGCCATGACAGCACCTTGACTCCCCCACATCCCGTGTTCCCACCTCGTCCTCCCAAAGCAGTCAGCGCACCAGGCGCGCCACAAACATCCCTTGAAAAGGCACCTTGGCTTGGCGTAGGTTTTACATCACCTGTGCGACAGACACCACGGAGTCAAGCGAGCCTCAGCCGGCGAGGGGGACTCGACCCCACCCCAACCTGCCTCACTCCACTGCAGTGTCGGCCGCCATTGAGCCGATAAAAGTGCGAATGAAGCGCACAGCACAATGGACGCCGTAGCACCACGCGTGGAGTACAATTTTTTCTCACCAACCAAACGCGCAACAACGAAAAAAGAGGCAAAGAAATAAAATCACGCACAAGAGGGTCACGATGACAAAAATCCCGCGAGATTATAAAAACCAAAAAGAATAAAAGGGGAGGAAAACAGCATCGCTACCTGCGCAGGTTGTCATTTGCAGCCCCCTTGTGTGTGCGTGTGCGGGTCGAGATCCTCGCGACACACACGACACGAGATCCGCTTCCGGTCGAGCTTTTGCAGGTATTCTTTTAATTCGTCTTATTTCTAAGCCATCGCAGAGCCGCCTTCAGGTAAACATGAAGAAGATGAGGAAGATGGTGATGATGATGGCTCCTGGACGGACGCACCGTCGTGACGTCATCACGACAGGAGAGAGGGGGGGAAAGGTGTTCTCCACCCCCTCCCATCCGCACGCGAATAACGGTCCCTATTAATAGCAGGCTAATACAGCACGCAAACTAACGCCGTGTGTCATTTTTTGACTAAAAACTCACGCGCCGAATATACAGGTGCGTAAAGTACTGACTGATCGGTGTCGTACGGTTTACTTTCTGTGTCGTGGAAATGCACTTCCACGGGGCTTTGCATAGAATTAGAGGATTAGTTAAGCGAGTCCCGTGTGAGCGATGACGCCAAAGATGAAAGTATTTTGTTTCCTTTTTGCGTAATCACCTCCACGCTTACCTTAAACGAGAAAACATTTGGTGCTGCAGCAGGGAGGAGCAGCAGGAGGAAAGGGGGGGGGGGGGGGGGAGAGGAAGTGGCCACGAAATAATAAACATCCCATCTCTCTGCCATCACCAAGCCTCGTGCAAAAACGTCGCACTTTAGACACAACTCCCGGAGCCAGGCTCCGACGATGAAAGTGACACCCACCGAGTTATCGCAACCCCTAAGGACAATCCACGGCTCGGTTCGGCGGCCCTCCGGAGTCCCGCCGAGCATCGCCCCGGACCAAGCTTTCATCCGCTGGCCGTTAACAAAGTGCGCGCGAGCGGTGGCCACGTTGTTGTGCAGAAAAGTTAACTGCAACAGTGTATAAAGTAGTTGGAACAACTCAGAGAAGTCACAAAACGAGCGCTTGCCTGACTTCTTGTAACGGATAACGGTTCAGAGAGAGTGTCGCTAGGCGGAGGGAGAGACGCCATCCAGGTATAACGGTACACCTCCCCCCCCCCCTCTCAGAAAACACACCGCCCCCCATTAAAGTCCACCAAAGTCGATAGCAACAAGTCCGGGAGGGAGTGTAAGTGGGAGTCAGGTCCAGGTCCCGGTCCGCACGGCGGCGGTGGCCCGGCCCGGGCGGAGTTAAACACTCACCGCTGCTCCGTTTCGGGTTGGCCTGTTTTCTGCGTTTACACCTGGGGCCATCCGCCATGATCGCCTCGCTGCGAGTCTGAAACACACAGGCACTCGCGAGACACCCCCCCACCATTCCTCACCCACCCATGTGTGCTTTACGACGTCACCTTCCCCCTCCTCCTTTCCGAACACCTGTTTGCGACGCTATCTTCTGCTTTACGACGTCACACCTCCCTCTTCTAAAGGACCCGAACACCTGGTTTGCGACGCTGCTTCTCGCTTTACGGCTAACACCTTCTTAGTCTTTTCAATAGACCCCCAACCCCTCCCTTAACCTCTTGCGGGAAAACATCTGGCTTACGACGTAGTTCGCTGCATTACGGCAACACCGTTGCGTCAGTTACCTTAGCACTCGTGCGCCCTCTCTGCTTTTCTCGCACTGAACACCTCTGGTTTGCGTCGCTGCATCCTGCTTTACGGTAAACACCTTCTTATTCGTTCCCATGGATCCTCGAATTTTAATTATTTCCAGACCTCAACGCGCACTCAACATATACAGAATAATAGCATGATACTTACATGATTATGTGGATGCCATCACACATAAGGCCCAATGCAATGAGACTAGAGTTGTTCTCGTTTAGAAAAAATGTTTTAAGCTTATCAAGGTAAAATAATATTTTGGGGAGTAAAGTTATCCTCCTACCAGAATTGTCAAATTTGTTTCGATAGGAAAATCTTATAAGTAGTTTAAATTAAATAATAATAATAATTTTCCAGTACACAAATCATATTTTTGACTGAGTCCTAATTCTTATGAAAACCTCCTAACCTTATGAGAATAGTCATACTGTTTTCAAGAATAAAGTCAAAATAAATTTTGCAAGAATAATGTCATCTTTATTCTAAAAAGACATTGCAAGATAAATCAGATTTTCTGAGAAAGAAACTGTAATATTGCATTGATAGTCATATCTTCACAGGAAAAAAGTTAAAGAATAAAGTTGCCATCTTAGTTTGACATTTGTAATTACGATTATCGTTTCAATGTAAAATACAGTTTGAAAACTTGCTATTTATATGACAAAAATCACGAGTTGAATCAAAAAGTTGGTATTGCATGCAAGGGGGGAGGGAAAGTGCATCATTATCAAATATGATGCGTTGAACGACCACTTACGCTTTCTGGACGATTTAGCCATGTTTCAGTTCACAATTTGGCTTTGGTGTTGGTGTGTGGGCAGCTCAGGCGGTTCCTGAAGAAATCCTCCACCTTCTTCCAGGCGAGCACCTCAGCATGGCCGTGGGCCCGGGGCTCGCCGCCCCACAAGACGGGAATGCGCAGGAACCCATGCACACCCGAGTAGCAGTGGGGCCCGTAAGGTGGCTCCAGGTGGTGCCCGGCCCGCGGGTAACAGAACGTCTCCACATTCTGCTTCCCGGCTCGCCTGAGTCCACAAAGCAGAAAAATTAAAGTTAAATAGGAGGGCAAATAATAAAAAGCTATTACCGGAGTCGCGCCGCCATGCTCTCCATGTAGTTCCGGCAGTCGAAGTTGAGGCCATCCTCAGAAGCCAGAAGGAGGAAGTCGGCGGTCGCTTTCTCTATGGGGATCAGACTGGTCCGGTTCTCTTCGCTGTCGGGGTCACCGGCGCCATATTTGACGATGTTGGCGCCGTCTGGGGTGGGTATGATCTTGCTCAGGTCCAAGGTCAAGGAGGAGAGGACCTCTTGACCCCGGTAGTACAGAGGGGCTCCGATGTTGGCGCTGCAGGCGTTGATCCAGACCACCGCACGCACGCCGGGCACAAAGGACGCCAAGGACAGGGCGATGTCGCCCCCTTTGCAACGCCCGATCACGCCCAGCCCGTCACTCCCCACCTAGAAGCGCAAGCGACAACTAAGCATGGAAGACCCGGCGATGGTTTTTTTTAGGCCTGTGCCAGTCCAGATATTTGGCAGAATCAAATTCTGATTCTTGATGTGGTCACCTTAGCATGCTGCTGTAAGAAGCGCAGGGCCTGCTGGAAGCGGTCAAGCTCTACATACTTGACGTCGGTGGGTTTGCCGTAGAAGACGGCCAAGGTCAGGACCACGAAGCCTTTGTTGGCCAACAGGCTGCCTCGCTTCTCTGACGCAAAGGGAGACAAATCCAGCACGCCCGGGAAGGGACCTTCACCTAAGGAAATTGTCACCATTGGTCAGGGCCTCAAGTCAGCTTGCTCAGGTGGCCTATCAGTATCCAGTGTCAACATGGTGAAGTTTGAAACTACGCTTTCAAAACAAGGTAAGGATTTCATGTTAGCGTTATGGCTCCAAGTAAGATTGGAAGCCCGGCTAAGGCTTTCTAACATTTCTGAGCATTGGGTAGAGTTTTAAATAAAGTCTGGTTCTCACCTGGTGGTGTGAACAACACTCCGTTACATTTTCCAAGGTCAACGACCTCCCGGATGACGCCCTCCCCCATCAGGACCCTCTCGTTGGTGGCCTCCGCCACGGCTCCTCCCCGCTCCTTCTCCTCCACGTCCACGCCGTCGTGCACAGAGAACCTTACCACGAGGGGACTCGGCGCTTTCGTCCAGTGGAAATATTTGAAGGGGACGGCGGCCCGCATAGACCACAGCAGGCCCATGGGTTCCACCCCCTCGTAGGTGCCACACAGGGCGGCGTCTCGGCGGAGGTCCAGCTCCCCGCTGCCGTCCGCCCGATAGACGGCCGCCGAGTGGAAGGCCGTACCCCGCTCGTCGGTGGTCCGCGCCCTTAGGGTGACCACCTGCCCGGACTTCAGGCCGGCCACCTTCACGTGGATGGCCTCGTCGAAAAGGCAGCGGGCACTCGGGAGAAGACGAAGGCGCACTTGGTGCGACATGCTGAACAAAACGGGAGCAAGAGAACAAGAATCAGTCACTGGAGTAGACAGCACAATTTGACTGGCCTCTTGATTAATAAAAAATATACATACAAAATTAACATTTGTTTGTTAGTTCGGTAAAACATTGGGAAAAAATGTTTTTTTTAACTTTTGCTGGTAGAAACTCGCAAATTCTTAAAAAAAATGCTTCTGAACAGGCGAAAGGAAAAATTCTTTTTTTTGCCGATTTATAACGACATGGAGAACAAACACTACCTCATTAATTTTGGTTTGCATTGATTTTTTGAGGTGGCAAAATGTCTAAAATGAGTTCGAGCAATGGATGTTGGTAGCTCGTTCTAAGGTTTTGTGCCGTCCTCTAACTGTAATTTTATGCAAGTGCCCTTTGGACTTGGAAAAAAAGACAGTAAGGGGTTATTTGGTTGTTTACTTCAACTTGTCGTTGGGTTTGGATTGTGGATCTTTTAAACATACATTGAAAATGTATTATTTATTAAAAATGAAATGTGGATATCACATATTTTGCACACGTGGACGTATTTTTTATTCGTGCATTCTGGTTTGGGAATGCATATTCTGTTTTTACGCACGAGAACAGTTGGATCAAAGGTTTTGCTGGTTGACACGGTGTCTGTCTTATACTTACTTTACCTGGGAGATACTCCGCACGGTGGTATTTAAAGGACGTTTTTAAAACTAACTTACCTCGATGTTCAAGAAAACTTATCACTTTGGTCCAGTTTAAAGTATCTTGTCTGCGCTCGGAAAAAAGGCGCTGTCAAAGTTCTATTTTCAAAGCTAAATTTGTGCGCATTTTACGCGCAAGATTAAACTGTGATTTAACGGATCAGATACATTCTGTTTTGTTCAAGGTTTGCGTACTCGGCTCAATCCGCGAAGGGAACGCCCAACTCTGCACTTTTTGGACTACAAATTGACGTCACTAACTACTACGGCATTCCGGTAGGTTCAGAAGAGCCAAGCAGCTGAAGAGTTGTCCTCCGAGTGGTACTCATTTTAACGACAGACGCTACATTTGTTCATAACATTGTCGCTAATACCGGAATACTGTATTTAATTTAGTATGAGAGTCGTCATAGGTATGTAAGCTTCAGGAACTTTTCAGACTTACATTCGACTAGGGAAAGGTCATTGTGACACAACGATCCGTGCTAGTTGGTGTTAGCATTCTTTTGTAAAACCTACCCTGATAATAAATCATACTGGCACTGATAGGTACTAACGTTTTATTATGGGAAAGTGTTATTGTTTTTTGCCAATGTCAAATCTTTTATAATTGCTCGTTTTGTAATCATTTACGCATGCGCAGTTTTGTCACTCGATTGCTGGCATTGCCTTCAGTGACAGTCTGAAATCACATTTTTTTCCCCCGCAATGTTTACTTTAATTAGCATTCTATGTAGTTTAAATCGTGTGCTGCTTTCAGGGACATTGCGACACAATACCTTCCTCACATCGTTATGTTTAGTTAAATTATCCTACCTACCTACCTTCCTTCCTTCCTTCGTTCCTTCCTTCCTTCCTTCCTTCCTTCCTTCCTTCCTTCCTTCCACGTAGGGGGTGGTTCTGGCTTTGTGGGTCGTGAGTTGACTCGCCTACTCCGAGACAAAGGCCACGAAGTCACAGTGATCTCCCGCCATCCCGGCCCCGGGAGGATCACATGGGTACGATGATCCAGATGTGATAAGTATCACACCTCTGTACCTGAATGCATCACAGCCTGGCTTTTTCTTATTGCCTCCACCAGGGTGAATTGGAGTCATCCGGTCTCCCTCCGTGTGAGGGTGCTGTCAATTTGGCAGGGGAGAATATCATGAACCCGCTGCGATGGTGAGCATCACCATTAGACTTGCAGAAAGCAGCCATTCACAATACCTGGAATAGGAGAGGGGAAAAACAATGCCGCCATGCACAATAGAATGACCGAATAACCCACACCTTGCACAGTAGAATTAAAAATAATCCAGAATTGAAGCGAGTGACAATTCTCCCTTTTTGTTTCAGGTGGAACGAAAGCTACAAGAAAGATTTGTTTTCCAGTCGCGTCGACAGCACAAAAGCTCTGGCGAATGCTATCGCTGCGTCCCCGAGTCCTCCCCACTCATGGGTCCTGGTGTCGGGCGTGGGTTAGTTATTTGTCGGAAACGTCTTGTTTGATGCTCGCCACTGTTTTTGAAAATGGCAGTAATCGGCTTTTGCGATTGCAGCGTGCTACAAACCTAGTCTAACAGCCGAGTACACGGAGGACAGCGAGTGGACGCCGTTTGATCTCCTCTCAAGGCTGGTGAAAGAGTGGGAAGCTGCTGCTCTGCTGCCAGAGAGTATGTCAGAGACCACCAAGCAAGTAGTTGTCCGACCCGGTACGTAGTGAATTATGTGTGGATGGCTTTTCACACATAAACTTACAAAACACTTCTATAGTTTTGATTTAGAAGACTTTGATTTTGTCTCATCATAAATCCTGATCCAGTTTTCACAGCCCCTTTCTTGACATCCTGTTGTTCCTTCCTCCCTCCTACCATCAGGGGCAGTTTTGGGCCGTGACGGCGGCGCCATGAAGCAAATGCTGCTTCCCTTCTGGCTGGGCCTGGGCGGCACCCTGGGCTCTGGCCAGCAGCCCTTCCCGTGGATCCACGTGTCGGACCTGGCCGGCATCATTGCCCAATCCCTGGAGCCGCCCTCCCCTTCCGGAGCTCCACTTGGCTCTGAGCCCTCGTCTGGTGCGCCACCCTCCTGCTGTCAGGTCCTGAACGGGGTTGCGCCCGCCCTCAACACCAATTACGAGTTCACCAAGGAGCTGGGTCGGCTGCTGAGTCGTCCCACCATCTTACCCGTGCCCACCTTCGTGCTCAACACTCTGTTGGGTTCAGAAAGAGCTGTGATACTGGCTCAGGGCCAGAAAGTGGTACCCAAAAGGACTTTGGAGACTGGGTTCCAGTACAAGTACCCAGACTTGGTGTCGGCTCTCAAACAAATTGTCGCCAGTTATTAATAATAATAATAAAAAAAGTACACTACACTGCAAGAAACACCTCCTTGTCCATCATTAGGGGACAACCATGAAAACACTTGGACTTGCGCCTCACTGAAATGCAAAAATCGCATTTGACATCAACATGTTTATATTGTATAAAAGTAAAGTTCGAATAAATATTAAGACCTTTGTTATCAGCTATCACTGTATCATAAGGAACATAGGATATCCATTAGTCAAAAGTTGGGGTTCCTTCCTGATCCAAATACTAGGCCAGCAACATCTTTAACAGGCTTTCATTTCATGTTTTAGTGCTAGTTTTCTCCCATGGCATAGGCTGTAGTGGGCAGCTATCTTATTGATGCGAGTTTTGAGTTGGCTATGTGATGAAGATATAAGGCCTTCATGTTAACTTGATTACAGGTGTGTTTATTAGCCTGATGTTGGTTCACCATCGGTGTCGTCTTCATTTTGGTTGTCGTCTTGAACGAGAGGAAGTCGGTCGCCCCATTGGCTGCTGCGGGCGCAGCGATAAACGTCTCTAAATGGAAAAGAAATATATTCAGGAAAGGCTCTGGGTGTGTATTTGAGCGCTACTAATGCTTGGGACATTAGCATAAAAACTGCTGAGTGAGTTACCATGACCTCATTTCTTGGACCTGTTCAGTAATATGCTGCCCCTATAACTCATGCCATGCTAAAGAAGTTAGCATACCTTATGCTAGGGAAGTTTAGTTTCATTAATTTATTGCAATAAAAGAGGAACTGCATCTTGTTTGGTAATATGCGGCTCGTTATGGCTCACGGTAAGGAACTGCTAATTTAACGTTCAACTGCGCTCTTTGTTAGCCATTAACCTCCTTATCTGGGGTCTCTCTCACCGTCCATGTTTGCTGGCGGTCACCACCAGGTGCTCCAGGCGTCCGTCCGGGCGACACAGACGGCAATGCACGTGCCTTGTCCTGGCCTGTGGGGGCGCTAGCAGCCTGGACCAGTGCACCTCTTCCTCTAGGGGGCGGCGTTGCTCTCGGGTCACAATCAAGTAGCTGAATTTTTCCATCTGACTGTTATGCTAAAACAAAACAATAGATTAAATAATTACTGTACTGTGCAAGTTAGGAGTTTAATGCTAACTGCATGAGCCTCGGTTATTGGCCAGTAATCAAATACCTACCCCGTATAGCGGCATGTACATCTGATGGAAGTTGCAAGGCACGACGGATGCTAGTGCAAGTTTGGGACACGTGGCTTCGTGAGGACACTAAAAAACAAACAAGTGAAATGTATTGCAATGTATCATCATACCAGTATAAATGAAAATAAATAAATACCGGGGCAAACACAGAAGCCGGTCTGGCGTCATGGACGGTTTTGTCTTGGTTGCGGAGTAGAGTCTTCCGAGCTTCCATTAGCATCTGATGGCCTTCTTTGGTCCCATTTTCCACCAATACCTGATAGAAAAACAGTTGACAGTATTTCATTTCATTGTATTCTAGTCTGTGTTACCCACGAGGTAGGAGGCGGTCTTCCTCCACAAAACGAGCACGGCCTCTTCCCGCTCCTTGGCACTGGCAATTTCCGACAACGTGTAGGCTGACGCCACCAAGTCAAACTGCACCTGAGAGAACAAAAGTGTTGCTCGTTCAGCTACAAACGGTCCTTGTCCAGCTAAATCATTGGATCTCACCTTGGGGGATACGGGTAGAAACTGCCTGAAGTAAACATGCTTGATGTGAGCTGCTGCTTGTTCGTCGTCACCTTCGCGACCAGAGGGTCGTCATTTAAAGCCGATCTCTTGGCAGATCATTATTTTCATTATTTGGGCTGAGTGAGGCTGTACCTTTAAGAAGACGTTCCGCCAAAATGTTCATGGGCCCTGAGCTGTCCACACAAACCAGCTCATTCAGAGTGGATGACCAGCAAGCATGAGCCGCCCTGGTCAGATCAATGACAGATTTGGAGCCACCATTTACAAATGAATGCACAATGTGAACACATACGCAACTAAGTCCCATTTTTGTTGGTTTGCTTCTAAACTCAAACTGGGAGTACCTAAAAAGAACTATGAGAATAATAAAACAGCTGGAGGAGGTGCTCTGCCATCAAACTGGATCACGTTTTGACAACTGTAAATGTAAAAACACCCTCAAGTTCACTTACCAGGCCACCGTTCCCAGCCCGGACCCAAAATCCAGAAGAGACTGAGGAGCAAACGTAGGATCGCGTTTCTTGATCTGAGAGCGACAACGACAAAAAATGGTAAGGATTAATTAGAACTTCTTGCGACTGCACTTTTTAATGGACCTCGTTAAGAGCCCTCCTGACGGCGGCGTAGCCTCCAGCCATCTTAGCCGCCATGTAGACCACGCCGAGCTCCTCGTCATACCTTCCAAAAAAAAGACCGACGAATATGATCCATTATGTAAGTAACAATACATTACAAAAAAAAATTCCATGTTTTGTATCCTCATAGGAAACATAATGGTGATCCAGTCAAGTACTTCAAAGGAGTCCAGTGATAAAATGTCCGCCGGAGCTCCGACAACACGCCCCTCTTGATGCGATCAGCCACTACTTGCTCATCAAAATCTGCAATGTGAAAAGATGCAAACGTGAATTATATTCATGAATATTAATATCATACAAGGTTACCCACTTCCTCCTTTTTCCATGGTCTTCTTCCACAGTTCCTTTTCCAAACTCACGGCCTTTTTCCTCACTGCCGAGTCCTCGGCAGCTCGCTTCCTGCTCCACAGGAAGTTGGTCAGTTTGCGAGCACGGTCAGGAAGCTGTGTCACCTGAGACCCTAAGAAATGATAACATATACATCCCTAAAATGGTTCCGTATCCAAATAAGTAACCATGGCAGCAAAATTCTCCAACTTACTGTGGATGATAGAGCGGGCGGCCACCAGGAGTTCTTCGGGCAGGCGGAGGGTTTTGAGGTGGGTCACCCCCGGGTGTCGTTTGTGTGGCTCTCCTTGGAGGAAATCCGCTTTGGACTGAGGCTTTGCAACGGCACTCAAATTCTGGGAAGAAAATTTAAATATCAGACGAGTTAACGGTGCAGCGTGTTGAGTTTGACAGTAATCCTGTAATGATGCGCTGGACAAATTTCAAGTTAGTTAGTTGTGGTAAACAGTTGTGTTAAATGACAGACGACCACACACACCAAAATGACCTTACCCTGCTCCACACTATCCTGTTCACATTCGCCCGCTGGCATAAAACGCAAGAAACGTAGCTCCTCGTCGCCATTGTAAGTATTTCTCGAACTTGTTAGCTATGAATTAAAATTAAACGAGGATGAAACTGTCAGCCACACTTTGAGGAAGCACATTTCTGGATCCGTCGACAAAATAACTCCGTGTGACGAGTGAAGCGGAACTAATCTTCATCACATTTTGGTTCCTCGGGTTAATTGGATAAGTGCACTAACTCCAAGCTATCACTTGTATTTTATTTTATTCGAAACTGAATTGATTATTTACGATTTCATATATATGCTGTTAATTTGAATACAGTACAGAAAGAAAAAATGACCAGTACGCATGCGTTAAAAAGTTAACCGGTTCAAATCCCGCTGTCTCCTGTTACATTATTAATTAAAAAAAAAAATATTTTTTTACTGTTTTCAATTTCGTGCTGCCAGTCGAAAATGTAAACGACACGTTTCGTTCCACGTGTTTAATGAAGATTTGAATAGTTTTGCAGTCCGACCATTTTTATATTGCTTGTGACGAATCTGCAGTCACGAAACCCAAGATTACTGAACTGCCTTTACCCTCACAGCCGCATAGTAAAGATGTCGCCTCCCTTGTTTGAATTTATCGAAGCAAAAGACAAGCTCACGGTGGGAAAACGTCAAATTGTATTTATTTAGTGAGAAGTACATTATTTGGTGCTGTGTTGTGGCGTTATTCAATAAGCCCTTAACCCGCTACGCTTGTTTTTCTCTGCCTCTTTACTTATTTAGCAGCCTATGCTAACAGTTTGCTATTGTCTCACGTTAAACGTTACTGTCGCAAACTCGTAGGAATCCACCAAGCAGGCGCTGGGCGACAAAAGCAGCAAAGCAATAATTCAAGCTTTTTATCACATCCCAGGAAAGTAAGTGATCGCATTCGACGCGAGCTAAACAAAGCCAAGCATCGTATCTTTGCTAGACGAATGCTAACTTTCTTTGCAGTGAGACTGAAAAGAAGACCACACTGGACCAGGCTTTTCGGGTGGTCCTCGGGGAGCAGCTTGTAAGCCATATGACTTCTAATTGTATGTTATTCGTTCTAGATGGGCTTGTAGAGAACCTAATGTTTGTGTGCAGGTGGGCAAGGCGTCGAGTTGTGAGGCCTACTTGTCTCTTATCTACATGAGCATCGATGCAGTCACTGAAGGTATGATAGCCAAAAAGCTTCCAGTTTACAGATGCACAAAAGCCAACCTCCATCCCTGCAGGTATCTGCTCTGCGACTACGCCTTTCGTGCTGCTGGGGGACGTGCTGGACAGTCTTCCTCTGGATCAGTGTGACAACATCTTCACCTTTGTGGAGGAGAACGTTTGCACGTGGAAATCTGTAAGAACAAAAAACATCAACCACCATCAGTGGCTTTTCTTTTCAATGCTCCCTTCTCTGTGCCTCTCCCAGAACTCATTCTATACAGCTGGTAAGAACTACTTGTTGAGGATGTGTAATGGTAAGTCATGGTTCCATCATTCTTTTCTAACTGTTGAAGTCAGAGTTACAGTCGGGTTTTTTTTGTTTGTTTGTCTTTCTAGATCTCCTACGGCGTCTGTCCAAGTCCCAGAACACAGTATTCTGTGGACGGATACAACTCTTCTTGGCTCGTCTCTTCCCGCTGTCAGAAAAATCCGGTAAGAACAACTGTTGAGGACAAAGCACGCCGTTACGTTAAGCACACAAACTCCACTCGCTGTAATTGTTTCTTCAGTTTCTGTTGTGTTGTGCTGATGGCAGGTTTGAATCTCCAGAGTCAGTTCAACCTGGACAACATCACAGTGTTCAACAAAAATGAAGACGAAAGCACCTTTACACTCAAGGTTAGCATTTGTGCTGTCATGCTTTCAAACACTACATGCTATTTTAGGTTAGCATTAGCTTTTTAAAATGATATGGGGATTTAGAGTTTCACTTCTTATTTTATGCTCATCGTTGTGCTTTAACCATTGTTGATGACATGGCAGCACACAGGAGAGAAGGAGGACGGAATGGAGGTGGAGGAAGGGGAAATGGGCGAGGAAGAAGCACCTGCGTCGTGGTACCTAACACACACACACACAGAAATAACAATGAACCTGGTCACCAACATGCACGTTGCGCTTTTTAGCTCCATCCCCATCGACTACAACCTGTACAGAAAGTTCTGGACGCTGCAGGACTACTTCCGCAACCCGGTGCAGTGCTACGACAAAGTTTCCTGGATGACCTTCCTCAAGGTACGTAAGCGGCGCCCCTGGCTGGGCTGGAGACGTGATGCAAGTGCGGGTGAATGTGATACATGCGGACGTGGTTTGCCGCAGTACTCGGACGAAACGCTGGCCGTGTTCAAGAGCTTCAAGCTGGACGACATGCAGGCGTCCAAGAGGAAACTAGAAGAACTGCGGGCGTCTGGCGGCGAGCACGTCTATTTTGCCAAGTTCCTCACCAGTGAAAAGGTTCATCTTAATGTTATCCAAAACATGTTTTTTTAATATGTCCTTAAAAAAGATAATTACCTGTTGTAAAAGTAATCAGAAATGATACAATTTGTTCTGTAAAAATTGTAAACTAATACGTTTATAGATGTCAGACAAAATAGTATGCCTCTAGTGGTTGACAGTGGAAGAGGCAGAACAAAATAGAAAAACAATTAGCTTGACAGTGAATATGGAGGATTAGTTACATTTATCTATTTTGTTGAACTTATTTTAATTTAATAAAGTTTTCTTTGTTTCTAATTTTTAATTGCAACCTGTTTGTGCAGCTGATGGACTTGCAGCTGAGCGACAGCAACTTCCGCCGACACATTCTGCTGCAGTACTTGATCCTCTTCCAGTACCTGAAAGGACAAGTCAAATTCAAAAGGTAAAGATTTGTAACATTAAAAAAAGGAAAAGCAATAACTAAAGATTATTTTGTTTGAATCAATTGCTTTTCTCAAAGCTCCAGCTGCTTGCTAAACGACGACCAGTCTGCGTGGATCGAAGAAACCACCAAGTTAGTTTACCAGGTAACTACAACCATTAAAGGAACCAAATTTGTAGTTCATACATTGCATATATATTTTTTTTAGGTATAAAATCATTTGAATGTATACTTTTTTTTTTCCAAGTGCTTTGTCCACTAAGGTTGCAATCTTGCGATACCATTATTGAGCCATTTGTCAAGTAGTACAATTAATTCAACTTGTTTTTGCCATCTCGTAGCTTCTCAGAGAGATTCCTCCAGATGGGGACAAGTTCGCCACCATGGTGGAAGTAAGTCATCCCTTACGCTATTGCTAAAGCGGATGTGGCGCGTTCTTATTAATCTACGCCTTGTTTGTGACAGCGTATCCTCAACACTGAAGAAAACTGGATAGCTTGGAAAAACGAAGGATGTTGCAGCTTTGTCAAAGAGCGGTACGCCAAAGCGCAATTGTTTCTGCTGTGTTTGCATTGCGTTTCTGATTTTTCTCTGCAGCTTGTTTACGTTTGTTTGTCAGGGTGGTGGACGACAAACCCAAGCGGCCCAGCAGGAAACGAGCGGCTCCAGAAGACTTCCTGGGGAAAGGTCCCGACAGAAAGATCTTCATGGGAAAGTGAGGATTATTGTTGATGGTGTCTTTGATTACTCACTGTAGATAAATTCATTTGATTTTTTCAAATATATCCCTTAAGTGATGAGCTTACTCGCCTGTGGAACTTGAACTTGGACAACATGGAAGCCTGCAAGTCAGATAGCAGGTAAAACCCTTTAAGCGTGTTAACACTTACTGTTAAGGCGCAGAGAAGTCGCAAGGACCCATTCTCAGAAATGGAACGTTGATTTGAAGCCGCTGTTCTGAGGGCATTTCAGCCATTTTGGAATGTTCTTATGCTCAGGGAGTTCATGCCGTCGCTGGATGAATTCTTTGCTGAAGCCATCGAGCAGGCCGACCCTGCCAACATGGTGGAGGAAGAGTACAAGTAGGATCACTTGCTTATGTTATATTAGAAAAAAAAAAGTCCCTTACAGCAAAAGACTGGTGTTGTTGTCCTAGGGTTGTTCGGAACCCCAACTACGGCTGGCGGGCTTTACGGCTGCTCTCCAGAAGAAGTCCACACTTTTTTCAGCCCATCAACCAGAAGTTCAACAGCCTGGCCGACTACTTAGACACCATGGTCAGCAAGCTGGCCAAGGAGTTGCCTGTAAGGAATACTTTGAAGTTTGAATGGCGTTTTATGATGAAAACAAAATGGCCACCAACGTGTCATCGGACTGTACAGAAGGACATCCCCTCGGAGGAGATCAAGACGGGTGAGGAAGAGGATGACGACGAAAATGGAGACAATCTGCTCAAAGACAGCAATGACAGTGAGACGTTATTGTGGACATAAAATTCTTACCAAACATTTTTGCTAGGCTTCCAGTATTACTCACCATCCTCTTTCGCCCGTCCAGGCCCGAGCATGCCGAGCAAGATGGTGAGCAACCAGCAGATGGACGACGTGGCGGCCAAGCTCGGCAACCGCTGGAAGTCACTGGCCTCGTACTTGGAGATGCGGGCAGCTGAGCTTCGCGAGATCGAGGCAGAGAGCGAGGACGCCGACATCCGGGCCAAGCTGCTGCTGGTCACCTGGCAGGATCGAGAAGGGGCCCAAGCCACAGTGGAGAGCCTGGTGGCGGCCCTTAACGCCGCCGGCTTCGCCAAAATGGCAGACGAACTCAGCGAGGCTTGAACCAGCTTGACTTGTTTTTGTGTAGAAACATTTTGTGCTTCACATTAAACAGGCCTTTTAATACATAGTGGCAGACACTTTTTTTAATTACATTTTTGCAGCACTTATGAAAAGCCATCAGTCAATAACTTAGAACAAGAGTGAAGATGAAGCAAAAAAAAATGTGCTCGGTTTTTAGCACACAATAAGTAAGACTGTGAACTGGTCTCGACTGTCAGAAAGTAGAGTGAACAATTTGGCAGCGACCGGGCAGGGGACATTTCACAAGCGTACAAGATGAATTGACTACACCTTGCTGCAAAATAGCAAAAATCCATAAGTAAAAGACACCAACCCAAAAAGGTTTGTAAATGTGAAGCACTTACTGTATTACAGAAGATGGCTGTGGGCCAACTTATATGGAGTTCCTTCCTCCATTCCAACATGATTGTTTGGGACGAAATTCATACCAAAGCAAGTTTGATATCAAACATGACTTTGGCTTAAGCACAAAAACAAGTGAGCAGGTGCCTCTGCCGTGGAACGGAAGAGGAATGCGAGCCAAGCGACTGCAGTCAGTTGCACCTTAAAAACTAGACACGTAGAAAATATTAGCCATTTCACCTTCTTTTTCTTTTGAGCTCATGATGGTTGAAATTTTACTATTGGGGGGGGGAGGAAAAAATATTTCAGGTGATCCATGATATAAAGACACCTGTTTTATTGCACAGCTTATGCAGACCGTGCGTTTTGTGTGTGTGTGTGTGTGGGGGGGGGGGGCAAATTTGGAGGAAGGCGTCCTCCGTCCCTCGCGGGAGCATTAATGTTCCTCCTCAAGTATTTCCAACCTCCGCGGGCCGTAGAGAAGAACATACGCAATGTGCCAGTCGCCGCCGCCCGACAGCCGCAGGATGTCCTCTGGCGACACCACACTCACTTTGTCGTCATCGAACTTCACCCACTCGTCTGTGGAGTGACAGCAATCACCTGGATGATTCAATTCAACTTCAACAAGAAACTGTTATGCAAAAAAAGTAAACCACAGTTTGAAAGGAGTACTCATGTTTTTCTTTTTTTTTTTAAGTTTGATTTTAGTTATTTTTTCCATGGCCACATTACCTTCTTTCCTCTTGACCCAGCCCACGTAGTGCCCCGACGAGCTGGAGCGACCCTGATGCGTCAGCACCGCCTGCAAGTCGTAGTAGCCGCTGTTGTTGGAGCCCACGTCTGGAAACAACATTAGATCAGGACATGCGTTAAAATTGTCTCAAAGGTTTTCATATTTTTATTCTTTCCCATTCATCTTTTTTTAAATCATGGGTTTCTATTCTCCATGAACACGCCGCCCAGAGAACCCATCTTCAAAATCAAAGATGTCAAGTGTGCTTGCTTCTAGCTCTATGTTGCTGCTGCTAATTGTAGTTCCATGCTAAGTGATGTCACTACTCACCATGAGGAAAAGAGAAGGGCTCGTATTTCACCTCCTTCTCCTTGCCTTCTTTCTTTGTCTCCTGTTTGGGCTACAAAATCTGACATGAAATCACACGTGACCCAAACGTAAGTGGTCTGTCGCGACTTCACCTTCTGCTTCTCCAGCTTTTTGTCCTCCATTTCCTTGAACTTTGACCTGGTGGCCAACATGCTCTCCTGCATCTCGGCCGTGCAAAGCTCGTACACGTCCAGCATCAGAGGGAACTTCACGTCCTGAAAGGGGCCGACGTGGAGTCAGTAAAACGGACGCAGCCATCGCCGTCGTGCGTTACCTTCAACACTTTGGCATTGACGGACTCTTTTTCCTTGTAGTAGAAACGAACCATCTGCACCGTCAGGTAGGCGGGGAGGCGACTCAGTTTTGACTGAGGACGGGACAAAATTATTTTTCATTTTTGGGGAACGATGAATAACAAAAACAACAAGGATGAGAATTCAGCCAACAGAAGTTGTCGGGTGCTTACAGATTTGATGTAGAGAGCGTTTCTGTCCAGGCTGGTTGACATTTTGGTGATTTCTTCTTGAAGTCTCTGCAGACATAAACCGTTTGCCGCATGAAAGATCTCAATTTTACCTAATCCGAGAAAATGTTCCCGCCATCACGTACGTACCAGCCTCAGTCCCGTAGCCAAATACTTGACTTCCTGGTTGATGAAGCAGCTGAGCTGGAGCTGACTTTCTTTGCCCTTGATTGGCTCCTCTTCCTCAGACTCTGTGCATTTCATGCTGAACAAGACTTAAGGGCAAAAACAAAAATTGTATCGGACGGTTTTATCATGTTCATTTAAAAAAAAAGGATACGTCGTCTCAAACTCAACGCCAAAATATTGGTCGATAAAGTTCTTCTTTGGGGAGGCAGAAGCGGCTCCGCTCTCAGCGTCAGTCTGAGATGAAATGGATTGTTATTTGCAGTCGCTTTCAAAAAGTGCGTTTGTAGCTTTTCCACCTCCATGGGAGTCTCTGGCTCTAGTGGCTCCAGCTTCTGCTGAAGAACTCTCATCATCTGCAGCCAGCATTCGTTAGCATCCTGAACGGGTGGAGGGGCGGAAGAAAAAAAAAAATAAATACAGGAATCACCAAGAGACGAGACGAGCGAGATGTTTTGTTGCCGTTTGGCTCAGAGCAAACCTGCTGGAGGTACTGTCCCTGATCTCCCTTCTCGGCAAACTGTGGGAAGGCCATGTGGAGGAACTGCAGAAGGATGATGGGAGGCAGGCTGGACGAGGTCTTGTCCATAGTCTCGTATAAGTCACGCAAAGCTGACGGCACAAAACACGAGGCCACGTTTATCTTGCAATTGTAGTGGTAGTGTCTATCCAACATGACTAATTACCTGCTGTGATGTACTGTGATGACGCGTTGGGACCTGAAGATCGCAGCGCGCCGGTGTACCTGCAGAAAGAGACGCTTGTCAGCTCTTCCGCAAAGCCAATCATGGTCACAAACTGACTTTTTGAGCGCCGTTTTGAGCTCGGGCACAGAGCGCAGACACTGCACGGTGGCGTTCATGTAGCAGGTGTTGCCCAGATTGGTCAGTCCGCAGGGAACCTCCATCTGAGGGGGAATCAGAAACTCGCTCAGATGTCCTCATATACAAAATGGGGTTCAGTTACACAACGTCTGGAGGTTACACACAGTTTTACGTGCACAACTTTAAATACGTGTGGGGTCAGATTTATAAGATCTGTATGTGTCTGTGGTGAGGCATACTCACAGCTGAGGCCAGCTGCTCATCAGTCATGTCTTCCACAAACATGGGCCTGACAGCAGGCTCCTCGGGCAGAGCTTCCGCTGATCCCATCATCAACAAAGTCATTCCCTAAACACATTACGTTTCATTGGAGCTACTCAGTTCATTGCAATTCTTATTGGAATTGCTTCAATACTCACATTTTTCAATTTGATGTTCCCCCACTCATCATCCTGAAATGTAGAAGAAGCATGGATTAAGGATACATTCTTAAATGAATTCTCTATCTTTGCAACTCTTTCCAAAAGTTCCAAACGTCCTTGCACTTTGTTTACCTTCAGTGTGCCTCCCTTCACCATCACCTTCTGTCTGTCCGGCTGCACTCCTGTCAAGGCAAAAAGCTGAGCCTTGAACACCATGGGAGGCTCCTCGGTGTTCAGTTCCACCGCGTCAAACTTCTCTTTGCCCCATTTCACATTGACTGTGTGAGTCGCAGTCATGACACAGCAGGAAAAAAAAAAGTTAGCAACAGTCAGTACCTGTCTGGGAGGGGTTAGCTGTTGACATGCTAAGCTAGCGTGTGACAGGTAGTAGCAAAATTGGCGTTACTTATTTTAAAACATAACGAACAAATGGAAGTGTTCACCAATTTAATACATTTAGCATAATTGGTATCTTAACCCAAAACGACGAGTTCAGTGTGTAAACTTAGGGCTCGGCTAGCTTTGTTAGCATTGCTACTCGCACTTGTGTACCAGCCAGCTTCGGTCAGTAACCTTTCAATGCACGAAATTTAAGATCTTAGGAAATAGTACATTATCAATAATCGTTTTTTACGCTAACAAATGCTTTAAATAGTGATATAGACCTGGTGAGTCCAACTAGCAGAGTTAGCAAGAACCAGCTACCTGTAATACCAACACCAGTTACCCTAAGAACTGGTAACTGAACCACAGACACTTAATATCAAGTTGAACACAATTACATGCTAATCGTTAGTTACACATATTTTTCTTTGGGAGTATGAGCCCAGAATTACCGATCCTAAAGCGTGGAAGGTGATCTGTAGCCTTTTGGCATGCTAACCGCACTAGCCGAGCTAACAGGCTAAATTACGTCGGTGCGCTAAACATGAGTACTTGTTTCAAGTTGGGATTTTTTCCCCCCATTTGATTTAACAATTTCTAATTACGTACCTGAAAACACCGGCATAGTTGGCAAGTTGCTAGGTCCCGAACTGTTGTTTTTGTCCTGTTTTCAGTTCGCCGGGGCGCGAATGTGTGAATGAGTAGACTTGGCTTCTAGTTGAGCTCAGTCTGAACTTCATTCAAATGGAATGACGCTGCAACAACACGCTGAGAAGTTATCGATGCGCTCTGGGATCGACTCGCCATGCCCGAGGCGTCACTTTCACGCCACATGGAAAAAAGGAAACGATTCATTAGCTTTTACGAATAGCGGCAGATCGCACTAAATAATCCCCCACATTACTGGTATGAACAGTAAGAAAAAAATAAATCCCGGATAATATAACCAAACATTCAATTTTTCTTTTTATTATCCAAACAATACAAATATACATAAAAAAAATAAGAATACAGCACCGTCTAAAATTCCATTTTTTGGGTGGGACTTTAAAAAAAAAAAGAAAAAAAAGTGATTTTTTAATGGGCTATAAATTTGTACCCCAGACTACCCATTTTCTCATATACAACACAGTTCCATGTCACTTGAACGTCTATTTCCCCTCTCGAACATACCTTTTCCTTCGAAATACTTTTATATTATTCGTTACTTTCCCTCAAGTCCACCTTTCATCAAAATATAATTGATACTTTTTGCCCCCTTTAAATGATACCTCACTGAAACTAGTCCATTTTGAAAATGCATTATTTTCTCTTTGAAAATATACACCTTTTTTTCCCCTCAATGCCACTTATTAAAAATCTATATTGCCCTTCCAAATATATTTTCCTGTGCAATTATAGAGTGCCATCGCCATTGAAGAGAGAGAGTCTACAGTGAACGATAAAGATATGTTTATTGACATATCCATCAGTGCGGACTCCAATGCAAATAAACCATGCAAGTTATTATCCAAGACCAGAGTATATCAGAGTTCCAGTGCTTTTTTTCTCTTAACTCAACGGGGGGGAAAAAGTTTTTGTTTTTTTTGTAAAAAAAAAAAAAAAATGTATTGCAGAGGGGGGTGTTTGCACTAAATGGGCCTTGGCCACTTTAGCTGTTGACAAACATTTGTTGCGGTACACAATCCCAAAATGTGTCAAATTGAGTATAGGGGGACATTTTTTAAATTCTTATTGTTACTATTATTTTTACATGCCAATTCCATTGCAATATATCCAAAAGAGATCATTAATTTTTTTCTGTAAATCAAAGGTGGGGGAACCCTTTCAGGAAAGACTTTTGAGAGTCTTAAAAAAATTACAATCCTAAAATAAAAGCGCTTATTAATATTTCTGTATTAAAATGTTTAGGGGCCGGATCAAATGTGTGTATGTTGCCCACCCCTGCTCTGCATACTCAAACCAAGTTGCAAAAAAAAAAAAACCACGCATGTATGGCAATTTAATAAAAAAAATGGAAGCGTTATGATTTGTCTGGTTTTGGAAGAAGGAGGAAGAAAAAAACAGATATGGCAGTAAAATCAATATTTAAAGGTTATTAAGGCACTAGGTGGGCGAAATGCTACACCTGTTTAGTCTTCTTCAAATAATTTACAATTCAAACAGTGCAGTTTAACATTTGTTAACTTAATGTTTTTCCTTTTTGAACCATTTAACTAGGAACCAATGTAAGGCAATACATTAAAAAAAAAAAAAACAATACAAGCAAGAAAAATATATATAACACAGGAGACAATGTACCAAATAAACAGAAAAAAAGTGATGGAGGTTTTAGGGACTCCTATATGCCATTACAATGGAAGTTTCCTTTATGGCTTGGGAGCAATAAAAATAATTAGAATAATAATAAAATAATGCATAGATTTAAATGATGATCTTACTCAAAACATCTAATACTCGTGTCCCAATACTCGTTTCCAAACCTGATATCCTGACTTGGAGAGTAATAAGATTTAAAAGAAAAAAAAAAAAGAGAGGGGGGGGGCAGAGCCAGAGAAGATTAGATGAAGGCATCAGTCGCATTTATCCACCAGAAACGAAGGTCTCCTTGCGTTTAAGGATCTTGTCAGGCATTTTTTTTTCTTCTTCTACTTCCCCAGCCCTGAGATACAAGCACTCACGGCACAACTGCAACACCTGGATGACAGTACCTTAAAACTGAACAAAGAGCCCCAAACGATGTCGGATAGAAATCTCCGCGTGTCATCCCCTGCTTTCGGGCGCCATTTTCTTGTGGAAATGTGGTGATGACCATTTGCAGAGTAGGGAGAGAGGTGGCTCCATAACGTCTTTGCTAACATGACTGTCAACATTTTGTCCTCGTTTGAGGATGAACAAAGAGGGGGAAAGTACACAATAGTCCAGGGAAAAACAAGTCCGACGGTCGAGACGGTTAGCTGCAAGAAAGAGCAGAGACAGGTGTCCAGTGAAGGAGACCGAAAAAATTTTTCTTGAGGATGGTTAGTAACCCACACAAGAGGAAAACCCTTCAACAACGTTTTTGTCTTGAGTGTAAACGGTAAAAACAAAAACATTTGATGTGCGCCAGTTAGTCTCGCCGAACAACACCCAGCTGGATTTACACTGATTCAAGTGACCCAAATTGTCTAAATTGAACTTGACACTTGTGGAATTATTTACGTGGACTTTTGGTGATGCACCAGCGTAAACACGGACACGAAACACGGTATGTCACTTGAAATGTACATGGAAATGGAGAAAAAAAAATCTGATATAGGCATTAGATCTGGATTGGTCACTTGGATCTGGAGTGTAACGGCATTAGATCTGGATTGGCCACTTGGATCGGAAGTGTAAATTCAGCCTCAGTGTCGAGAGCAGAAGAATCCCCACGTGTGAGCTGAAGGCGGTAACCGAGCGAGCGACCGACAACGCGGGCACAAACGGCCAGTTAATAATCTTCATAAGAACAATAAATAGACTTTTGAAAACAAACACATGCACACTTTTGCGAAGCGTCTCCTGTCAACAAGTGCTGGATGTTGCGTCGGCCGCGTGGAAGCTGGAGTGCGCTCGGCTACAACACAGGAGGAGACAAGACAGCAAGCAGGTCATGTGACTTGACTCCGGCACCACTCGGTAGCCTCACGCCGGGGCAAGACACGGACGACAGCGGTTGCACATGCTCACTTTCATCACGAAAAGTCTGTGGGCGAGTGTGAAAGGATGTAGCTAAAGCTAGCGCTAAAGCTAGCACAGAGTAAATCGACCGACTCCCCTGCTCGATGTTAAGAGCCAACTTTGAGCCAAAATGCATTTTCGTCAATAGTGGCGTTATTATTGAAATACAAGACTTGAGAAAAATATATGGACTTTTTTCAAACATTTCTTTTGACTAGCCGGCCAACATAGGAGGAAATAAATTGAGCGTGAAAATCATTCGGTAACTCATTGATGGAACACGTTTGGAGGATTCATCTTACGAAAAGTGTTACCTCAGTTTCGCCGAGTTGCTTTTAGGGTTTTTGCGGAAGGACTGGTTGGGTCCAGGCCGAGTAGACATGGAGCGTGGCGACGCCCTGGAAAACGTGCTCGGCGGGGTTTTGGGGATCTTCTTTCCAAGATGGCCGATCCACTTCTTCTGCTCGTCTTGGGTCCGAGCCAGCAGGAGCATGTCGCGGGCCGAGGTCACGTCGTAGTTTACTGCGAAAGCCCAAACGAATTGGGTTGGGCGCCGGACTGCCGCCGAAAAACGTTTACTTGCGCTGGCCGACTTTACCTTTGCAAGGGGCGATGACGTCCTCCTTCTTGTCCAGGTGGTCCTTGTGGCACTTGACGTGGCATCGGCGGCACTCGAGCGCCGGCGGCGGCTTGAAGACGTGCCACAGCGGCTTGGAGCAAGCTTCGCAGTTGGAGGGGAAGTGGTACAGGGTGGGGATGAATTCGTGGCCTTTGTGAGGCAGGCAGTTCTTGTCACCCTGAGGGACCGTCTCCACGTCGGCCTCCTTCCTGCACTCGCCCTCGTTGGCGTAGAGGATCTGAAAGCGGATGGATCACGATGATCACCGTTCTTTCGGTTCCATTTCAATTGGGAGCGGCAATAAATGAATAGCTTTTTTGGGGGGGGGCTGGAAAAAAAGAGAAAACAAAAAGTGGCGGAAAGGGCCCGGAATACCTGGAATATTCTCGGAATCTCTTCAGTCTCGGCTCGGTACACGTCCCCTTGCGTGACCGGTCTCACGTGAAACAGTTTGCTGCAGGCGACAATTTCAACTGGTGACCACCATGAACATTCGGCGTACGTTTGAATACTCGCCAGATGACTTACTCGATATCTAGTACCATGGAAGGGTTGGACTGCTCCTTTTCTTGCTCGTCGTTGTAGAACAAAATCTTTTTGCTGCTCACCACGACGTACTGCAACGACACGGCAATGAGATGGACAAAGACGGCGGCCGGCCTGCAAGTCTCCGGAAACGCCGACGCATACCTGCTTCTTCCAGCCGTATCGCTTGATATTTGTCCGGTTAGGTATAGAGAGCCAGCCCTCCAGTCTGGATTCTGTAAAGCGCAGGTGGGAGAACGTTACACACCAAACGTACGGGCCCGTTCGAGAGCGACGTTGAAGCGGGCCATGCAAAACTTAAGTTGGGTGGAAGCAAAAAAAGGTTAATCAAGTGCCAGCTTTTCACCACTTTAGAGGGCAGTTAAGATATTCCATGCAAGAGAAGACAATAGGGATGTTGTCCCGTGACAAAAGCTACACTGGTTATCACGAGTGACACCGTTTCCCTCCATTGCTCAGGCTGTGAATTGAAAAGGTAACACAATTCCGATGTTTTGCTCGGACCTGCAGCCTAAATGGGAGGTGTATTGTGATGTGAGGGAAGGAAGCGTTCCAGTCCAAGCGGCATTTCTGTTTTGAGCATGCCAACAAAAACCAAAGTGTTAAGTGCTGGGAGAACGCAACGACAACAAAAACGTTAAGGCTCGTGACTCGGCGTACTGGATTGAAAAGAATTCAAAATAATCACTCACAGGAGTCATCCCACTTATTTAAAAAAAAAAATCCTCACTTTTAAAATCAGGTTTCCGTTGGTCTAAAGAGCACTTAAAAAAAAAAAATTAAAAAAAGTAAAGGGCACCACAACACAACAGAACAGAAGCGGTAGCGGCGGCAGCGGCACATACAGGCCAGGCAAAAAATCCGCTCGGTTACTCACAGAGGGAAAGGAATAGAAGTTACAAAGAGAGGAAGAGTGACGACTAGACGTGAAGGAAGGGGGGGGGAAATGGAGAGAGAGAGGGCTTTAACCACAGGCATCGTTTCAAGGAAAACTGATACGGAATCTGTCGGTGCTTTTTACCCGAGCGGGCGGGCGGGCTAGCGGGCGGGGTGGAAAAAAAACACCACACTGGAAAGTTACACGCTGAGGAACTTCACGCGTGATTTCGGTATATTTTCTTCTTGCATCATTTCTCTTTGTGTTTAGGGACTGCCGATTGGGTTTTGGATTTGATTGTTCAATTTTTTGGTCCAAAAAAAAAGCACTGGACTTCCTCCAGCCAGCCGTACTTACCCGCGATGTTGCTGTCCGTCTCGTCTGTCAGCAAGCTGGTGATGCTGGAGTTGTCCATGCGTTGCTGCAGGTCGTTAAGCTTCTCGCGCAGTTGCTCGATGTCGCTCTCCTTGCTGTCCAGCTGCATCTGGAGCTCGTTGCGATACGTGCACTCCTCGGCCAGTTGCTGCGGGGAAGGCGGCGGCGCACTTGAATACAATTGTTTCCCGTCTTTGAGGAAATGCTACAATGCAATTTTGAACTGACTGCCTGCATCTCGCTCAGCTCCTTCTGATACTTGATGGCCATGTGGTTGAACTTCTCCTTCTCCTGGTTGAGCTCCAGCTGCAGCTTGCGGTTCTCCTTCTCCTTCTTGCGCAGGTCGGCCGTGCTGCCCTTCTTCTTCTGGTCCAGCTTCATGTCCTTGCGGTTCATGATCTCTGCCAGCTTGTTTACCGCCTGATGGACAGGTTGGAAATGGCCAAATAAGGCACAATTCAGATTTTTTTTCCCAAATGATCCTAGGTTTGGAGAGGTCCGGGCTAACAATTATAAACGTTAAACCTGATCAATAGTTATGACGCAAATTTGTCTGAGCCGTGGATTTAACATGAATCAATCCATGTGTGCTCCACTAAAAAAAGAAGGGGGGAGGTTCCTCCCTCCTTACCTGGGTCTTGAGAGTCCGCTCTGTGTTGAGGACCTTCTCATAGTTGGCCTTGATTGAATTTGTGATCTCCTCCTTCTGAGCAGCATACTCTGAGAGGGCAAAAGTTTATGCGTTTAAACTTTTTCCATGCACATATACGAAAAAAAATAAATTGGAGTACCTTCCTCCTGAGTGCTAAGCTTTTCGCTCAACTCTGCCTTCTCTCTGGCGAGACTCTCCACATCTTTGGTCAGATTTTGATAGGACTCCTCAAGCTGCAGAGCAACAAAAGAATTGATTGACATCCATACATCTTGCATGAGTCCAAGTCATTATGCTCACTCGTGCAATGGTGGCCTCCTTATCCACGAGTTCCTGCTTGTGCCTGGTGAGGCTCTTTTTGCTTTCTTGGCTGAGCTCAAAGTACTGCTCCTCCTGCAGCGCCCGCGCCAGCTGCTCCGACTCGGCTTTCGTCACCGTCAGATCCAGCTGGGCGGACAGGGACTCCCTTCGGGGGAAAGACGCGACAACAACTTTGCATAAAGAAGCAATTACAACTTTGCCTTTATCTTTGACTTGACGCACGCTTACCTTTCACTGCACAGTTCCTGCACCTTTTTATGAGCTTCTTGTACCTGCCGGTTCCTTTCTTCTATTTCCTCTTTGAGCTCTTTGACCTGAGTTTTGTAAAGCGTCTAAAGGGAAAGGGCAGAAATATCATTAGTCTGAGGTCCCCCCCCCCAAACTAAGGCATCCGATACTTACAGAAAAATACTGTTCGGCCTCGAGCTGGTCCTGAAGTTCCCTCATCTGTCCTTCGTTGCCTCTGTATTGCCTGGCGAACACAGCGAGCAAAGCACTTTTAAGCGCTCGCCACGCACGGGAGGCCGCTCGCTTTCCGAGCTCGGCTAGCAAATGACGGGATTAGCAATCAAGTAACAGCACTCAGATTAAAGTTTAATCCAGGTTGACACTGTCGCCGATCAGCTTTGGCACAGTAAGCCCAAATAATAGCACTTATTAGCAAATAGCAGCTTGACTCGCAAAGAGCATTACGGCCAGGAGAAGAGAACGGCCATCATTTGAGGGACTCACTTTGTCAGCTGCGCAAGTTGAAACTCCAGAGAGCGTTTGCTCTCCAGCGCCGTGTTGATCTCCTGCTTGAGCTGCTTCTCCGAGCACCGGAGCCGATCCACCTCCTGCAGCCGGCCCTTCAGCTCGTTCTGCGCCAGCACCCGCTTGCTGGACTCCTGCTCCGCCTTTATCTTGAGAGTCTTCACCTGAGCGGGAGATGAAATGTTAATAGGAGGCAGGAAGCGGCCGAGACGGCATCGGTCCACTCACGTCGTCCTCCAGCCTTTCCTTCTGCTTCATCAGCTGCTCCATCTTCTGCACCGACTGCTTGAGGTCAAACTCCAGCATGGAGCACTGCTTCTCCACTTCCACCACTCGACTCTCCGCTCGCATCCTCGCCCCGTTCTCCTCCGACATCTTCACTTGAACAGCTGAGGGGGGCGCCGTTGACACAATTACAAACGTTGTCGGTCATATCTCGGAAAGGCGACGTGCGTACCGTTCATGGCGGCCGACTTGGCCTCCTCGATGGACTCGTATTTGTCAGTCAGTTGTGCGCGCGTCACCCGGTGTTCAGTCTGCTCCTGCTCCAGCCGTTGCTGCAGGGTCTTCAGTTTGTAGTTGAGGTCAATCTCCAGGTTGTTCTTATCCTGCACGAGACACAACAAAAAAACGGATAAAGTCTCAATTTCTCCCAATTGGAGGTGCTTGTGTACCTTCTCCAAGTTATTGCTTCTCTCCTGGGCCTGTTTGCGTTCCGCCTCCACCTTGGAGACAGTGAGCTTCAAGTTTTTGTTGTCCTCCTGCAGCCCCAGCATCCTCGCTAAAAGGGGAAACAAGACATCAAGACTAGTCGCGTGTTGGGAATGACGATTGACGGCGTCGGCGGGTTACCCTGCAGCTCGCGGATTTCCTCCGAGTCTTGGCTGTAGTTCCTCCTCTCCGAGTCCAAGGTGCTCTGGAGTAGCAGGAGTTCCTTCTCCAGCTGGGCCTTCTCGCCTTCGGCGGCACGGCTCCGCTCCTGCAGCTCGCGGTTCAAGCTTTCCAGCTGGCTCATGGACTTGGCCACCTCCGTGTGATTCTTGCGCAGCCTCGCCGCCGTGTCCGATTCGGCGCGCAGGAGGTCGTTGGCCTCCTCCAGCTGACACCGGAGGGAGCGACCATATTTAATAGTCCTTTTTGAGCACGCAAAGAGCAGGAAAAGCACGCTTACCTGATTCTGAAGCTGAGCAATCTTATCGTTGGAGGCCTGCGAATTCTGGCTGATCTTCCTCATGTCTTCAAGTTGTTCCTTCAGAGTCGACACTGCGAGGAAAACATGTGAAATCACCGACGGGCATTACAACAGCACTTTTTTTTTTTCCCCCCTCCAAGTCCTCACCCTCATTCTCCAAATTGCGTCGCTTCTCTCCCTCCTGGTCGGCTTTTCTTTGGTACTCTGTAAATCTGTGCTGCATCATGATCTTATCCTTCTCCAGCAGGGACATGCTGGCCTCCACGCTTTTCCTCAAGTTGGCCTGCAGAAGACCAAATTTAAAAAAAAGCACCGTTACAAAAATTTATTCTCGATAGCATGCCGATGTGAAGAGACAACACAGTGGGATTTCACCTCCTCGTCCAGCTCTTTCATGATCTTCTCAATCTTGGTACTTGAGGTCCTGATGGAGAGATCAGAAGGCGGCATTGTATTGACATTTTGATGAACGCAGCGGCACTACTTTTTTTGTCATAACACACGACTGCGTGCCACAGCAGCTCTGTCCCCAACGTGATGGCGTTACCTGCATTTCTGCTCCAACTCATCCTTCAGCTGCATCTCACTGTGGAGCTGCTCCTCCAGCTGGTAGACTCTTTTCTGCAGATTCTCCAACTAAACGGAAAAACCGACGTCATGGAACGGTGAGAAGTCCCGAGCACAGACGCGAGCGACACTCACGTGACTTCTGTCCTCCTTTGTGGAGCTGCTACGTTTGTCGCTTGTCTTTGAGGCACACGTGGAGCTGCGCAAGGGACTGCAAAGCAAAAGTACGGATGATCAGAATTGCTAGACGTTCAGACTTTTGAATTCATTCAAAGCGGGGAAACTCCTACTGCTGATTGCTGTAGTAAGTGAAGCCCACAAAGGGAAGCTGGTTGCCCACAAAGGCCTTTGGTATGGGAAAAGTCTCTTCTTCGCCGCGGTCCTCTTCTATGTCATCAAAGTTACTGGTGTCCACGTCACTGCTCAACTCGGGCACCACTGGGGCAGCCGCTAAAAAGACACAAGCGTTAGTTACCACGCTGGCTTTACAGTAAAGGCAATTAAAAAAATAATTGTTGTTATGCCAGAATTATTGACACTGTTGCGCTAGTTTAGCTCATTTGAAAATCCAGTTGAGTCCAGTGGCGCCGGTCAGCGGCAAAGCGCTGACTTAGGCTGAGTCAAGAATTAAATATAAACCCAGTTAAGAGCGGACTACAGCTGCGGGATTTGCCACGGGTCTAATCTCCGAGCACTGACGTTGCCGTTTATTGACCTGGACGCTGTCAATGATCAGTCTGAAGAGCAACGTGACGCGCTAATCATAGTGCTGGCTCTCTCACTGTCTCTGATGTTCTCCCACGTCCACTGATCATTCTTGAAGAAAGGGTGCCTCTTGATCTCATCCACACCGTTCCGGCCCAGGCGGACCTCCCTGTTGGCGGGAAAACATTGCTCGGTCCCAATTTGACTGAACGATATTTCGATTTTTCACGTGGGTCACCTGTCGGTCAGGAAGGCACATATGAGGTTCTTGGCGTCGTTGGAGATGTCGCTGTCGTCTGGGAAAGTCAGCGCGTTTTTGTGGTTCATTATTTTGCTGTAGGTGCCCACCAGCGAGTCGGCGTAGAACGGCGTATCGCCTGAAAGAGCAAATTTGCCAAATGACGGTACGTTGGCGCCACCGAGGAGGGCGGCCGTGACGTGCCACTGACTCACTCACCAACGAGCATTTCATACAGAAAGACTCCCACCGACCACCAGTCGCACTCCCTGCCGTAGTAGCCGTCTCCTCCCTGGGATTTCAGTACCTCGGGCGAAATGTAGTCCGGCGTTCCCACCGCCGTGTCGCATCGTACCATGCCGTCCTAAAAGAGCAGGCGTGAACATCTTGCTGTGCAAAATCAACACCGTTCCGTCCGACAAACCTTGTTCATTTTCATGCAGGTGCCAAAATCTGCCAGTTTCAAGTGGCCCGCTTTGTCCAGCAACATGTTGTCGGGCTTCACGTCCCTGCGAAGCAAGCCAAATGGGACGGTGAATGAACGCTATGCCGGACACCGGTTGAGCACTGCCGGAGATGATACCTATGAATGAAGCCCATGGCGTGGATGCCGTCCAGCGCCAGCACCACCTCGGCCGTATAAAATCGAGCCCACTTCTCCGGGACGTCGTAATTGCTCATCAGGTTGACCAAGTCGCCGCCGGGCATGTATTCCATCACCATGTAGAGGTAGCGGTCGTCTTGGAATGCAAAGAAAAGCTGAGGGTGGGATGAGAGGAGAGGAACGAGAGAAGGCAGAAGTATGTTAGCCAGCCTGCAAAGATGGTGTTGGGGCGGGGACGGACGGACGGACGGACCTGCACCACCCAGGAGCTGTTGGCAAAGGCCATGATGTCCCTCTCCTCCCAAAAGAAAGCCGAGTCTGACCTTTTGATCATCTCAAACTTGCTCAGTAACTTCATGGCGTAGACTTTGCACGTGGCTTTGTGCCTCACCTGATGAAAACACAAGGTTAGTCACTCAAAAACAGCAAATAATAATAAAGAAAATAGATCAGAATAAAATATAAAACGACCTTTTCAGTGAAACCTCCATTTTTTTCTTTATTTCTCTCGTTTACATTTTTCTTACATTTCTCAACAGATTCAGACCGTTCCAACCTCAAAATGTTCAGCTCATTCAGAACGTCCCATTGCACATATTTCATACAACACAGTTTCTAATCAATTAAGATACGTCACAAGACCATGCCAACGTTTTGAGGTTGAAGGGTGTAAACTTACCAGCTGCACCTCCCCAAATGCGCCTCTCCCTATGACTTTGACCACCTCATAGTCTTCGGCTTTCATCCGCAGGTCACGGATTTTACTTATGGTATCCTTATCTGAGGGGAAGAAAAAAAAAAAAAAAAGATAAGAAAAGCATTTTCAAGATGAGCATTTTTATTGATTACATTAAGCTGGTGTGCTCTGTCCATTACACAAAAATACAAAATGTCTCTTTTTTTTTACATTTTAAAGAAATGTTGTCATTTAATAAATAGCAGCCATGAGGGGAACACCACAAGCATAGCTCTGGATATTTTTTGGGGGGTAACATCCGAGAATATGGCCTTTGTTGAAATGCGCAAATTTGGCTCAATGGTCGGTATGCACGCTCGCTCTCCTTAAAAGGAAGCCAAGTTGCCAAGTTGGTTGAAGAATGGCCAATTTTAGGTCCGGTAATGGGAACTGGCATGGCAAGGCATCCAAATTAAACACGCATAAAAGTCTGGGCTGTTGCACAAAAATATTTTGGAATGAGTCATTTCCCACCATTGGTGAAATCCCAGCAGGTGCTGCTGTTGCAACTATGCGTTACAGGAAATACATTTGACTGTGCACAAGCAAGCGAGCGAATGGAGCTAATGTGATCAGTGGGGAAAGAACGGGAAGAGAATTAATAGAAGACAGCCCCTCAGGCGACGCAAGGCGCACCAACCGGCCGGCCGGCGCATTAGTCCATATCCGTCAATGATGTCACTCTACTCGGATGCATACTACAGTGCTGGCGCAAAAAAAAAAAAAAATTGAAGGGATGACTAATGACAGTTCTTGCCTAAGGCTTTGGAGAAACTTGGCTTGAAATTCAAATAGGAAACATCCAATCGCTCTGTGCCTGATCAAATGTTTAAAGGCTGCAGTGGCCGGAATGGCCTTCACAATCAGGATGTGTTTTTCTGCGTGTCCTCCAGTTGGGAATTGGAGGTTCATCTAAGCCTGTCAATGTGTTTAATGTGTACATGTTTTTGTTTTTAACAGGAGGAGCGGCCATGTTATCCAAAGTTACATTGAACAATGGATTACAAATGGTACAGTAAAGAATGGAATTTTGTGATAACATGCTAAGAATGAAGCAATTCACCAAAGGTTGCTAATATGCTATCAAATGACCTCCTCATGTAACGATGGCATCAAAACTAAAAAGCAAGCGATGGGCATCATGTAGGTCGGCAGGAATTTACAAAAGCCCCTTTGTTAAGTACACTAAGCAGCAGACACCTATTGTGTCCAATCCTGCATAGAGGCGGTGACCCCAAAAGAACGCATCACACACGTAGGGGGCGGGGCCTGTTGGATGGGAGATGGAAGACTACTCACATCTATTCAAGAAGTTGTCAATGCTCTTGTTTTTCCTCAGGGCAGGAAAGTCCAGGTCGTACACCAGAGCATCAAGGCCGTCCTGTGAGGAGAAAGAAGAGGAGGAGGTTTATGTGCATGAAAACGTCTCTCTCTCTCAATACTTCATACTGCTGGCCCGCAAAAAAAAAAAAAAAAAAAAAATCACAAAATGCATGAAAAATCTAGCTTCACTTCTCATGGTGGTTTCTAATTCAAGCATGTGAAGCAACTAAGTAGCTTTTGATGAGTGAGGGGCGGAGCAGGGTGGTGCTAGCAAAAGCGGCTTCAACCGCCGAGCAGTTTCCTGAACGTTGCACAGATTTGCCTGATTGTGTCACTGCGAGGAGTTTATTTTTATTTCTCTTCAACTCTGTGACAGCCATATGATCCCCGTCTCAGACGAACATAAATGTCAGCGGCGGGATTTAGTCTAATCTGCCATAATCCAGAATGTCTAAAAACAAAATAAGCACACAAACGTTCAAGCGATTCATACTCGGTCAGCGTTGCCACAAAAGTGAGAATTTATGTTTTGCTCAAATGATGCACACATTTACAAATGGCTTTTCTAAACTGTTAAGAGATTGCTTGAGCGCTGCTGACACATTGGGGGCTCAGACAAAACAAGGAAGCCACTTAAATAGTGTTGCTGCTGCGGCTGCTCCTGCTTGGAGCTCAGCACAGGAGATCAGGGCCATGCACACAAACCGGGAGACAAAACACTTGGGCCATAAGAGCCCAAGCATGTTTGCCACATGACGCATTGGATCATGTGTTGTTCCTTTCATTCTGCGTGATTCCAACCATGACGTTCCAAACACACAGCGGTGGTGCACAAGGGCAAAAACACAACTCTGCCACTGTCCTAACCGTGTTTACGTTGTGCTGTAAAACCACGAGAGAGCAAAAGGATAAAAGGGTGCCTTGTTGTAGACCAGAAGCTATTCTGCCAGTCTACACAGAAGTCCCCCATGCAAAAAAAAAAATAGGTGGAGAGAACCAAGTCCTTCAGGACCCTAATCACAAGGCTCTGTACTCAGCAGAGTTATGTTTGCATAACTTCCTGCCGCAAAGAACTCTGGACAGCCACAGTAACATTCCATAACAGGACTGTACACGTCAGAGAAGCTATTTTAGGTATGCGGCCAAACAAGTTCTCCATGAAAAAAGTGAAGGAAGGAGAGAAGAAGAAGAAAAAGAAGGGGGGGGGGGACGTCCATCCCGTTGAGTAGAATCACATACAGCCAGGCTTGTTTTCACAGCGCGCCGCCGCGCCAGCGCTTAAAATGCTGTGACGGAAAAGAGGAGGGAGGGAGGGAGGGAGGTCTGCGCATGTGCTCCAGTGGGAGAACAAATGAAGGAAAAAACAAAGAAAATCACAAGCAGGCCACTGAAACGCCGACGTGACGAAAGAAGCCAGGTAGAGGCCTCACAAGCAGTGAATGAAAACAACCGCAACAAATGGGGAGCCAAAGTTGGACACAAGTTCTGCAGGTCAGGCCAGTGGAGCAAAAAAGGAATTTTAGTCAGCTCAGCATTTCAAACGTGATTTTAATACAAAATTCATGAGGGCACCACTAGATTTGCTTTCTATGAAGAGTGCCCTTAGAAAGTTCCCAAGCTAAGCTAAATGCTAATAAAGCCTGCGTTTCTTTGGTGTCTTCCAAAAGATTGGCAAAAAAGCGAGCTTGGACGACCAACTAAATAAAGATGATGTTCTGGTGGCCATGACAGCTTTATGCCCCCCCCACCCAAGTGGTTATGAGTGAACTACACAACAATCTGAGTAAACACAAGACCCACCACGATGCAATCTGCGTTGGGATTCAGGGGGATTACACTCGGGGAAATCGCCAGTCCATTAAGTCGGGGGGAAAAAAAAAAAAAAAAAAAAAAGGCCAGCTCAGTCTCCAAATATTGACTGTACTTGTCTGCCAACATACACACCTTGAAAATGAAGGCTGGCTGGTCATTAAGCGCTATAGGAGCCTGATAAGGAGTCGTTTATTGGCGAGGCGTGATACAGGAGTGGCAACTTTGAACGCTAAAAGCCATCTAAGGTCCAAAATGCTTATGAGCTTTTACGGTGGGGAAATAAAATCAGCGGCGACACATATCGGGAACAAGCAGCGCCCGAGACGTCTTGTGAGATGATCAGAAAGGAGCCAGAAAAAAATGAAAATATAAGCGCCGAGCGCAGCATTAAGCGGTTGACATTACATATGGTAATTATTTCTTTTAAGCTTCCCGAGAGAGGAATTTTCACGCGACGCAAGCTCTTTTCCAGACGTTTCAACTTTTCCAAAGGGAGACTCAGCAGCCACATCATCCCCGTCCCGTCCCGCATGCCAGCAGCAGGCATGCGGCGGACCCGACGTGTCACTTCCCTTTTCTGCCACCTCTTGGAGACAATATGCTTTCCACATGTGAGCCATTGTGCAGACTGTCTCGAGATCAACGAAGCACGTGAAGCCAAAACGTAAGAAATCCCAGAAAGAAAAAAAATCTCGCATGGTAAAATTGCCAAAGCTGGGAGCGTACATAACAACAAGTGACAGGAAATCCTGCTTGCCTAGAAAGACTGCATGGCTTACAAGTTTGGCGGTGGATAGTGACAGCCAACCTCGAGGTGGCAAAAACGGGGGCACTGGGCAAGTTCCCAGCCAGAGAGAATCGCTGTCACAAACGTTTACGCATCAAAATGTAATGCGTGCGCTACGTTCTCACGTAACCATGTCACAACCAGGAGTCGTTTGCTTTTCAAATCATTTGTACTTTTTTGCGCTCTATCATCGGAGTTGACCGTGTCAGTCCGGAAGAATTGTTAAGCTGGTCTCAGTATGCATTCCTGCACATCATGGGCCAGTGGAGGGAATGCAAAGCTAAAATAGCTCGGCCGATTGTTTTTTTCCCAGGCCTGAACAGCTGAGGGGTGCGGAACCTGAAGTGAAAACGGGGCAGATCCACTTTCCGCTTGGAGAGGAGATGAATTGTTCTTGCTGAGGGATTTTTTTTTTTTTTCCCTCGCTTCAGTGAAGTATGAAAATGACTCAAACGTGGCCACAATCTGACATCTGTAACCTGGTTCGTTATTAGCTGGCTTATCAGCGCGGACAACACCTAGCTGGAAAAAAAAGGTTGTTCAAATACGGGAAGGCGCTGTGAAATGCAACTCGTGTACAGCCACGCGAGTACAGAGGTTAGGGGAGGTCATTTCAGTTGATTCAAACTTTGCACATTTAGCATGTGACTAAAAAAGTTAGCCTTTCCTGAGCATGCTGAAAATAGAAGCCCGCAAAATCATTAGCAATGCTAGCGTGCGCTCGCTCAGACAGGTGGAGAGAGGAAGAGCGTTTCGATGCCAACGAGTTAACTTGTGCTTGCAAAGGATGTGGGAGAGGTTTCTTACTCGATAATTTCCGCTGCGAATCGAAGTGCAGCCAGCCTGTCAACTCAGTTTGATGACTTTCTTGAAAAACACGAATGTCCATGAATAAATGCGGTCCAGCAGCTAATATAAATTGCTCACATTACGCACATGTCGAACCAGTTTTAATATGAGGCGGTTCAATCAACACAAAAGACATTCGCCGACGGCACATGACTGAATTAGCATGTCACGAAGAGCCATCCTCCTGTATTGTTCCAATACGGGCACCGACAGGTCCCTCTCTGGGCCACAAGTCAGCCCTCCAGCATTTTTTGGGCATAATGCAGTTTGAGATCAATGGAAAACATGTCCTCCTTGTCATAAATCATAATATTCTAATGTTCCAAAAGATCAACACACTCCACCCAAAGAGTGCAACACAGTTGCTTTATCAAACTGCTATTTAGTGGCAGATTGGAATAGATGGTAAATATAAACGGATGAACAGAGCACAAAAAAAAAAAGTCTCCAGATAATCTCAATATTACCCTCAGATTGAACCGGTTCAAAGGCCTGACGTTCACTTTGAGAGCTATCAGCTGTTGGCAAAAGCAACAAAGTGGACAATGCTCCGAGCCCCAATGTCAGGGAGCTCCCACATCACAATGTCAGGAATTCTGTCCATTGCGATCCCTCTTTTCGGAGCCTGCCTGGAACATGATTGAGGACGGGGGGGCCCGCCTATCCAGATAAGACCCTCTTCCATCCACACGAGGTTTATTTAGGGGTTTAGGAGATAAAGGCTGACAATGTTGGAACACGGGCCTGAGCTGTAAGGCTCGAGACAAATGACAGCGGGGGGGGGGGGGGGGGCTACGCTACTCACAAAGACACTCAAGGTACAGAAAGTGAGCGCCATTGAGTATTCTGGTGGAAGCTATTACTCATAAGCTCGCACGCTTGGCTGCTTTATGAGCCTTCAGAAACATGAGTCTTCAGCTCACATAATTTTGGTTTATGGCTAAGAGAGCTGGAGCACACACCCTGCTACCTCGGAGCAGCCTGCCTTGTCTCAACCATCGCGCGGCCGAACGGCTTTGGGACACACCGAGGGAACTCGGGGGGCCGGTCCGAAGACAAGAGCTTATTTGATTAGGATGGAATTTTATTAAACGGTGGGCGGGGTCGCGCGGCCGCTCGGCAAAAGGCCTCCATTCATCGATCAAGGCAGATTGCGGAGAGGGGGTGAAAAAAAAAAAGGAGGGGGGGGGGGACAACAAGCTTGTGTGCAAAGCTGCCAGCGGGAGCAGTCCCCGCGGCTAGGGTGCATTTAAAACGCAATGTGCACACTTTTAAGTGGCTTTAATTGGCTGTCTGCAACAAGATGGGAGGTCACAGACCAAGTGGCTTTTATTTGCGTGATGTACAGTAAGAAATGCAGGAGGGGGATTAGTATGCAACAAGTGCTACTTTTTAAACTAATGCATTGTCAAGTATCAGTACTCCATATTGCAAAGCACTCAAATGTAAATACTTAGCAAAAAACCACGCTGGAGTCCCCCATGGCTCTTTCATCTTTTGAAACTTCAGGCGTGAGGAACTCGTAAAACTATATTCTAAGGATACTAAAACATAAGATTGATTTTGTACTGGATCTCGTTTGATTGTGTAGATGAGCCTAATATAGTAGTCGCTCAAGTATGTAAACACATTTAAGGAGACTCACTAACAAGCCTGCCACCCACCCAGATGTCAAAGGTTGTTAGGTGTGCTGGTCATGACGTCACAAACCACTATGAGTTGGTTGTGATTTGTTATTCAATGAATAGTAGATGTTCCTCTCTAGTCGTAACATGGTCAGCACGGTCTAAAATGTATTTAAGGCTTAGTTTTGCAACACAATCTGTCTATTGATTCAACTTAACGGAAACATTTCTCCCAAAGTAGCAACTTGTTTGTTTTCTTATTAAAATGAGCAAAAGGGCCAAATAGACGTTAGGTTTCAATCGTATAGAATAAAACGCTCACGTTCAGAGAGAAAGTGAGGTACTCATTTTTTCTGTCAGAGCTGAAGGAGACTTTTTCGAAAAGAATTTTGAGCTGAAGCCCGAATGGCTGCCTCGCTGCTTAGCCAGTTAGCAGGCTCCAAACTTACCAGAAGACAATCGGTGTTGATCTCCGACTTGGGGTCCTTCAACATGGCGTCGATTTTTCCAAACCGAGCCTCCATACTTTCCCCGGAAGACATTTTTAGCGTGAATTTAAGTTCGCCCTCGTGTCTTGCTTTGAAGGGAACAAAAAAGGGAGGCAAACGGAATGGCTAGCTAGCGTTAACCGCCAGCGGTAGCTCGCTAGCTAGCTAGCCCGATGTTCGTTTGTTGTTTTTTTCCCCTTTCTTCGTGGGAACTTTTAAAGACAATACATCGTTCTCCTCGAGCTTGCACACGAGATAAAACGTTGTAGGTTCCGCTGGATGTACAAAAGCCACATCTTCAGTTATTATACAGTTTAGTATAGTCCCTCTCCAAATGTGTCTGGCAAACAACTTTCAGGGGCAACGCGACGGCGGAAGATTAGTCAGCCTCCGCGCAGGATGCCCGCAGCGGAGAAGGGCTTCAAACGTCGCTGCATCCGAACAACAACAAAAATGCATTTAAAACATCGGCCGAGTTAGTCCGGGCCCGTTCCCATGTCCTCGCAAAAGAGGGCGACAAAAAACTATCGTGACAGCTCAAAAAAAGAAGTGGTGGGGAACGGGAGGGGAAAAAAAACTTCTGCTTCTTTCCAAATTTCAAGCAAGTCTTTTTATCGGTAAAAATCCTTCCGCCGCCGTCGCTGTCACCGATTGTCAACCGTGTCCGGGTCCCACCGACGTGATTTCTCCGATCCGGCTCGCACAAGCAGAGGATTTCGGGGTGTTTTTAGTCACCGATGTGTGGAAAGCAACAGACGATGCCCCGATTTTGTTCCGCAGGCTGGCCAACATGTCCGCCTTCCTGTTCAAACACTCCGGAGAGGAGCCACTTCAAAATGTCAACAAGTGCGCATGCGCCTTACGCAGGCAGGCGCACTGGAGTGCCCATGCTGAGGCTGCCGTCAATAGGCAACACGTTGCTGCCACCCTGCCGCTGTTTATTGGGAGACAAAAACAAGGATCTGCAAATATATACATATATTTTTTTTAAGACAATTGACATTTACAATAACAATCAGCATAACCTTATCGTATGTGAATATTCTCATTCATACGTCACGAATGGTCAATTTACAAATATTCTAATAAGACTGGACTTTTTATCGTATTGTTAAAATCGTATTAACATTTAACATAGTCAAATTTCGCCTCATAGCATTACATCTAACAGTAGCCATGACATGTTTTCATGCAAAGATTACAATTTTGTTCTCATCAAAATGACAGTCTCAAAATGACACTTACATCGATTTTTCTCTGGTAACATTGTCCATATTATCATAACTTGACGAGTATATTTTGTCTGTTTTCTCCGAATATTTTTTCCCTTACAACTACTTTAGCATTTTTAATTAGAACGCCAGTAAATTGAGTTTTTTGACCACCAGAGGACGGTGTCGTGCAATTTAATTCAAGCCATTTGCGCCTATGAGCTTGCGCTCTTTACCGCGCGCAACTTCGAGGGTGTCACGTCGTGCATCACGTGTGCACCGTAAAACGCTAATATAATGCAAATTCTCGTGCGTGACCATCGCACTGAATATGCAATTATGTGCGCGTGGGCAATCAATAAATGCGCTCTCCCACACTTGACATCTGTCTGTTTATCAAAGCCTGTCTTTGCAATGCACGCGCACACTTCCACCCCCCCCTTCCCACACGCAATGTTCTCGAAGTAGAACTTATTGTACGCTCTTGCGCTGTCGTTAAGGACGTACAGTCTCGATGACGTCACTCGCTCTCCTGATCAGTTGGGACAACTGGCGGCAGGAACTCAACTCGCCCACCGCGGCCACGATTCGGAGAAGGAACCCAACACGAATACAACGCAACGTCGCGTGGAGAAAGGTAGGCGTGCAAAAACACACGCGCACACCTGCACACGCATGATGCTCGTTCTGCCGCTCCTATGAAAATAGCGTCCAGTTCATCACGTTTAGGGTCTTGAAGCGCTTCCGGCTGGTCGCCGCTGCCTGTTGTGCGCGTTGACCAGAGCCGAATGCAAGCTTGCAAAGTTTGACTCAAACCAGACGCAATTGCTTGAAGATCAAATCGAGCGGCATGCTTTTTTACACAGGTTTTGCTTTTTTTTCCCAGTGCAATTTGGTGTATTTGCCTTTTTTTCTGTGCAAAAGGTGAAGCACCCGCTGCCCCCCCTCCATTCCCCCTTCCCCCATTACACGACGTGTTATTACTAGTGTCACACCAGTGTCATGGCGGAGCACTGCCAAATTTGTCATGTCGACAGAGCGCTGCCTCGCAGTTTTCAGGTCCGAGGTTAAAATCTCGTTCTCCCGTGTTCAATAAATGAGATTATTTGACAGTAGAAGCACATGTGTGGGGACTTTAAATTTGGAACCTGAGGGTCAAGTCTTGTTGAGGCCAAAGTGTAAAATTGACTGGTTGTTGAAGAGATGCAACTCTGCTTCTTGGTTACTATTGATGTGCTCTTTAGTCACCGTGTGCACCCTCAGCTAGAGATGCAACACTGTTTGCATGCCCTTAAACTCTCTCGGCTTGGATGTGTGTGATTAGGTTCTGTGTATGGCGCGTTACATAAAATATATTCATCAATTTTCAATTTCCTCAATTATACCCAGAACAGTACATAATCATCAGCATATCTTCCAAATTTAAAACCGAAAGAATGAAATAACTCCCTGATTCTCGATAGTAAATCATTTTCCAAAATTTCAAAATAAGTGAAATGTTAAACTTATATTTGTATTTATTTGAATAGTCAAATATACAACAAGGGGGGGGACATGTATTAGGTCAATTCCTAGTTTCTTAGTCAAGTCTACAACTAAGCTCCAACTTGACATCTAAGGGCCGTACGTGGCCCGAAGGCCTTGAGTTTGACACCCACCCGTGCTCTCAAATGATTTACACGCCGCCAAGCGTTCCTATGGCTGCCCCGCAGGCTGTAGTGTCGAAACAAGCTCGGGCGCTGCAGATAAAGTCATATCAGATAAGGTCTAGCTAGCAAGGGAGATGCTCTGTGACTGTAATTACAGGCAAACCAGTCGGTCTTCACCGAGCCTAATCTGCCATTCCGCACGGCCGCTGTCCTAAAGGTTGCATTCCTCGTCCCAGACTCCCCCGCTCGTCCTCCTCTCCTTGTTTGTAATTTGTGAATACCTCAGGAGCTTAAATGTGCACGCAGAGCCAGACTGACTCAGACGATACATTGCATTGCTCGTTCAAGTCGTTGTTGATCAATTTGAATCGTAAAGGCAAAGCTAATTCAATTCAGTTGAGAATTCGTGGATTTGCCAAATGAACCATTTCTACAATAAGAATAGCAGAGCGCAGTGCTTGGCTCTAACCAGCAGAGGCGCTGTTGCTTCAATTATAACAAGTTATATGAAGAAGAACCTGCTTATAGAGCTAAATCTATCAATAATATATGAATAATACAAAAAAATAATCAATGAATTGGTCCGGAGTGGAATTGCGCAGTTGGATGATGTTAATAACTGCTGTTTGCTAACATGCATTTTAAAAAGGCTTTCAAAATGATTCTGGAGTGGCCAACAAATGAGCGTAAGAACAAAAGCTCCACCAGGGAGAGTTACGGGGGTTAAGTGACTCTATGAAGGTTAGCGATATCATGTGAGCGCACGCTTGCTTGCTTCTTGGTTGGTTGGGTGGCCACCATGCTGCATGCTGTCCGCCAGGACCAAGGCTGGAGGGGTCAGGGGCTCTGAACGCTGACCATCTGGCCCGTTGCAGGGGGGGGGGTGTTTCCTCACTGGCCATCTTTGTTCCCCTGCCAAACAATTGGGACTTAATCTGGGCAGAGATAAGTAAGGGTCTCTGTGAAATCGCTCACCGTGGCAGCTTTTGTCCCTTTAGCCTTGAAGGAGACATCTCTTTTAGCGTTGTTGCTAAGGGGTGGGCGGGGGGGAGCGAGCGGAGGTGTACCTTCTACCCATCGTCTTATGTGTTCATTTTTAAAACATGAGTTGTAAGTCATTATTGGGCACCTGAAATGAGAGAAGCCCTGTTGAATCGTTTTGATTCATTCGCTCATTCATTTCATAAACTCTTTTGATCTGCGTGTCAAACAATTGGAACAAAATTCCTTCTTCCTTCAAAGCTACGCGTGGCACAATTGCAAAGCTCAGCTTTCCAAATCAAAGTGATCCTGCCACTGACACTTCCTGATATTGTTGAAAGACATATTGTTGGATTCCTCACCGTGAAGAACAAAGGGTGGATATTAAACTCCTCCCGATGGCCTCGGTTATTTCCAAAATGTCAACCTTGACTCTTACCAAACTCGTACAAGGACACGGATTGAAGAATTGGAACGCTAAAACATATCATGGCTGAGGAGTAAATTCATTCCGACTGAAGAAAGCAGAAGCTTCCAAAAATGCAGATCATCATTGTGACCTTTTAGGACCTTTTGCTGAATTGTTGTTTCTAAGTCTTGTTTAAAATGGCAGAAATGTTTTTATAATGAGCTCTCTTGCTTTGATAATTCTCCCATGCAGGCAAAGCTCAAAACGACTACGTGACATCCGCCCTCGCCTTGGCTAATTGTCACCAAGGGAACCGACGGCTTTGTTTAGTTTCCCTTTATTATTCCCGAGCTCACATTTGGGCGTCCCAGAATTTATCGTTTCTGTTATGACATCACCGGGATTTGGATTTGCTATCATAACAAAAGGGGATGGATTACCGCACGGGCGCCGATTTGCTTTCTCTTTGCATATTGATCCATAAAGGGCAAATCTATTACTCCCGACACCCTCGCTGATCATTTGATGGCAAAACAAGCACGAGGGAGGCGGGCAGATGCTCCTCTTGATCCTTTCAGGAGCACTTAGTGCTGCAGATGGTACAAGGGCCAGCCACACGGATTAGCACTATTGTTTCACGTAATGAACAAAACAGGCGGTCCTTCAAGTCCTCATTCATCAGCTTTGGACATTTATTTTTAGTATGGTTCCTCCTCCCAAATATCCGGATATCACTTTTTAAAATGAGTCATAAAGATTTTTCAGGCCCAAAAAAAAATGTTTTTACACTAAGTTGATCATTGATAGAAATATTGGCATTTGTATTGTATTATTATTTTTTGGGGCATATTTGGTGAGAATCAATATCAACTTCAAAAGCAATATGAACTCGTGGTCCATTAACTGTCAAGCGCTGACATTTGCTTTCTGGTTTAGTGGAGCACGTCACTGCTGATGTGTGAGATGTTTTCCACCTGGATCAACACGCTTGTAAACTTTTAACCAGAGGTCAAGAATGCAAGGAACATTGCGTTCCTCACGTCCCCACGCTGCGCTAATATGACAGACAGACTTTGCCGGTAGAAGTTTTCCTCGCCTGCAATATTAGCCCATATGCCGTGGCGAGTGTCCAAGGCCGTCCATTGAACCGTGAAAGCGGAGGCGAGGCGCCGGCCGATAAGGTTCCAAGGGGAGGATGAGGAGTGACCACAATGGCACGTGTGGGAGGGAGGGATGAAGCCGGCCGGGCAGCTGGCATCCAGTTGAGAGAGTCGAAGCTTTTTGGGCCTGTCGTACTGTATGAGGACGCACGACACGCTTGACAATTGGATCATTTAAGGCAATTCCACAAAGACCCGAGCCCCTCCCCCGGCTCAAAGGAGATGTCAAAGGTCTGTGACCCTTTCCGTAGATGAGCATTGATCTCTCGGAGGAGGGGGGGGGGGGGGGGTCCACCACCACCACCATTTTCAGCTGTTATAGCTTCGTTTCACCTGCAGGAAGCAGCTTTATTTGATTCCATTAGCCAGCGCCGCTATGATGTATTAGCTACTTCATCGTTTTGGCCAGCAGCAGTTTGTCATTTTGGAAATGCAGTCAATGAGACTTGTATGATGTTCAAGTGAGGATGGAACGGGTCGTTTTGCATCAGGATGCAACTATTTGATTTTATGCTTGACAAAGAGTCAAATCAAGAGACGTGAATGAGAAGAATTGAATTATTTCAGCAAGTCAAAACTAGCGGGGGGGGGGGGGGGGGTGAGCCCACTTTTTCCCGCAATGACCTCCTGCCTCGTTCATCAGGGAGCTTTACCGCAACAAAAGTTAATAGGTCGCGCGTGTGATGGCATAACCAGGCCAAGCGGGCCTCTCACACATAACACAAACATAGGGGCCTGCCTGCCGGGTTAATGAACCAAAGTCGCCATCCCGGGCCATTTGGTACCGGGCCACACGGGGTGACTGGTATTTGGTGGCAAAAATGTCAGGCGGGGCTAATGAAATCACTGTCGAGGACTGTGGCGGATGCCCTCGCATTTTTTTGGCCTTCTGACGTGCGCTCATGAAAAGCACTTTGTAATGTTATCCTCGCTTTTTGCCATTGAGCCCTGGAAAGGATCCAACGGTGGATTGGCTTCTTACAATGTTCTGTTATAGAACAGTGTGTTCTCACGGGCTGTTCCATCCGCCGTTTATCCGCTCCTCGCTCGCTGGCTGGCTCGGATGCCAGCCCCCAGAAGCGGCGGCCAGGCGGCAAGTACATGTTGTGCTTTAGCGCCGGCCGGCCGGCCGTATGGGAAAATCTGTCTGGTGGATGGATGCTCATTGTTTTGGCTTGCCACGTTCGTATTTTTCCCTCCAAGATAAACAAGTTAACAAGACTCACCACATTTTTTTTGGGTTAGATGGATTGTCACTTGAGAGAGAACATTTTGTGTCAAAGCTACAATAAAAAAGGGGCTGATCAATTCCTGATGACTCTTGTCACTTTTGCACAAAGAGCAAATTTAAATGGGCTATTTGGAAGGGTCCTTCCAAAATGCTCTTTTCCTTCAGACTTGCTAGCACCCAGCTATGGAAGATGAGTCCACCTAGCTGTGTCAAGGTAACAGCCGCATTGTCATCCAAAATCCCAAACAGGACATTCACGTTCCCTCGTAATGGAACACAAGGTCACCCGTGTTGATGCTGCCAGCGTTTACGTGGGAGAGACTCGTCTGCCTGCGCATTTGATTTTTTTTTTTCCCCCCCGTCAGCACTCACAGATCGTCCAAGGCTACGGTGACCAAGACCCAGGCCCACGCTGCGAGAACTCAACGTTCCGCTGAGCCGGGGGGAGGTCATTATCTCTTTCTGGCTCTCTCCCTTTCTCTATCTTTTCCTTTCATTCACCCCGAATGAGCGCTTGCAGGTCAAGCACAGCCAAAGGAAAACATGGAAAATAATTCCGTATTGATCCATGTGCGGATCAGTGTATTGACTTGACGGATCGGGTCGATATGCTTCAAACCAGGGCGCAAGCTTTCCCGGAAGACCAATCAAAACAGAGAGTGCCGCAAATGGAACTGAGCAGGAAGCCAAAATAAATGATTGCTGTCCAGTCAAAAGCATTTGCCGGCAAATTTTAGAATGAAAGAATGTGAATTTTACCCAAGTAGCTTGAAAATTTGTTTTCATTTACTCATTTTAAAATCTAAAATAGCTGCGTTTGTCGCAGTCCAAACCCAAATTGTCCGTGACGGTGGAAAGAAAGAATTCTGTTGTGTGCTCCCGGTATCTTCCATCATGGCGCCGCTCCTTTCTTGTTCCTCCTTGGGGCACCTTGTGAGTGACGCATGGACAAAGAGGCCTCTCAGTGTCTGGACGCACGGGCCGTCCTCCCCCTTCCCTGCCGACTTCCTTCAGCGGAGCGGTCAGCCGGATCCATCACGTCCCTCTTCCTGACCCCGACCGGGCATGCGCCATTGCTGCGTCAGCGGCGATCCACCCCCGTTACAAACCGGGCTGATTAATAAGCACCAGGTTGCCCCCGGTGACGTGCTTAATTCCCGTCATGCATCAGCAGGAATCTTTTTGTCTTAATGGGACAATGGACGTGTGGATCCAAGGCTTTTGTTGGTGGGCTTGAACCCCCCCTCCCCTCCCCTCCCACACACACAGAACCTGGCTGATAGAGCAAAGTGACAGTAAACCTGAATGAAGGGCCTGTAGACCTCTTCATCCTGCAGACAGATGGACATTGTGAATGGAGGCTTAAGCCAAGCAATACAATGGAATTGAAGTCATTTAACAGAGAAGAAGCCACCTTTGCTACGCTACTTTTGGACCACCTTTCTTCCACTTCCACTTCTTAAACCGTTCATGTCGATTCATGGCGAACGTTTGTCACCTCGGTTACACAGAATGGAAGAAAAAATATATATATATAATATTATAATTAGTTTTTATAGTAAGGGGGAGGGGGGCCTTAAGGGGATTTGGGAAAATGGCAGCCACTGGTGCAAACTGGAACCTGACCCCTATGTGAGCTCTTCAGTCATCTGATAAGAGGCAATGTTTTGATAGTCTTGGCACGCTCAATGTGATGCACGGCTCTCTTTTTACACCCTCTAACAAATACCAGCAACACTTTACGGCCCTGGTGGGGGGGGGGGGGGGGGGTGCAAGGCCTGGTCAACAAAGATCTGACGTTAAGAGTAAAATATTCTTAAAAAAAAAAAAAAAACGACACTAAGCTGAAATGCTTCTGTCCACTCCCCCCCACCCAAATGAAACATTCTGCTCAACCCATCTCGCCCTTTACCATTGACCGACGTTTGACCACAACCACTGACAGGTTTACTGTATGAAATAGAACTCATTTCAATATGGCAGCCCTGAATAAGTCCATAAAGGCATTAGGGTCCCGAGTGTGTGTTTGTGTGTGAGTTGTGCGTTGTCCTGGCCTGGCCTGGCCTGGCCTGGCGTTCAACCCGTCAGTGTTGTAAAATGCAGATTGGGTTCACTGACGGGCCTTCTTGCTTTTTATTGCACAGTCACGAACAGCATTGTAAAGCAGCATTGCTGCCATGCACACCAAATGGGAACGTTTTTAAAAATCATCTTTATGTCCGCAACGAAACAGAAAGCAATCTAAGTAGACGAAAGTTTTTTATTTTGCTTTGCAAAATGTAAACAAAGCTCAAGTTTTAGGGAGTCATCCGTTCCAAGGAAGTTTATCTAAAGTCCAGTGGTACAAAAACTGGAGGGGAAAAAAAAAAAATCCCTTCAAAATAATGTAAATCCAATTCATCCATTCCAGGCACCCCAAAATATGATCAAAAATACATTTGATGAAAAGTAACTATATCTTTACAAATCTGCAGAGAAATTAACATTTATCAGCTGAGAACTATTTGAAGAAATTAAAATTCCACTGGTCTAATTGATTGTATTGCCATGTTGTGAAATGCATTGATTAGAAATTAAAACTAGCGGCTTTTGCTTGATGTTACATTTACGGTCATCGGCCTGCGCTGAGCGGCTCGCATTCAGCTGAAGGTTAAAAGCCGTGCCCTTCAACTTATGCGTGTGTGGCAAGGTCACCTCTTCCAATCAAAGCCAGGGAATTAGCCCCTCCCTCCTCACTCCCACACCCGCCGCCTCACCTCCAAATGAGCTTGACAACTGAACAGTAAACTTTCCTGGAGTCGTTCTAGTACTTCCACATTAGGGAAGAAAAAAAAAAAAAGTTTGAAAACAAACAAAACTGCTCTTTTAAGATTCTCACCTTGGTCTATAAAATAATTGAAATGAATCCAAATTTTAAAAATGACAAATCGAAATTGCACTTTGAACATTTTCATTAACATGCAAAAACATTCTCTTTGGTGAAATAATTGTGATCCAGAGGGGGGGGGGGCAATCCCTTTCCAGCCCCCCCCTGGTTTTGAAATGAGCTTTATAACTGGACAGTAAACTTCCAGTGGCTTAATGATGATGACTTCTTCATGTGTCCAAATGCTCCTTTTGTTCGGGCTTAAGACCCGCACCCACCCCCGCCCACCCACCCACCACCCCCGCCCCTGAAACCCTTTTTTACCTTCCCAGAAACGGAGAGGGCCCGGCCGGCCGGCCAGGGCTATTATCCCCGCTCTGCGTCACTGCCGACTTCAGCAATGGCATTCACGAAGAATGTCCGCCTTTGTTTGGCATGACCTTAGCTCATCTGCTATCCTCACTAGCGCACATTTGCACTTCAGGGCCCAGCAGGCGGTGTCGGGTCAGGGGTGAAGTGGGACGGGGGGCTTTTTATAAGGAAATGGGATCGGCGGACGGCGGTGCGAGTCCTCACGCGTCCTATCGTGGGAATTTGGCCATGGGCGGCCATTTTTGTTTTGCTGTTTGTTTATTTGGTGACGATATGCGAGGCGAGACGTGTTAATTGGCACCTCGCTCGCTCGTCGAACTTCCTCTCCGCCCGCCCTCGCTCATTGCTCATTTGTGGATTTGTCAGTTGAACCTCATGCTCCTCATGTTGCAGTGTCAGAGCCGCCATGTGTTGTCACAGCTGTTAGACCAAGACCCCCCCCCAACACACACACCTGACAAACAGGGGTACAGTAAACAGTCAAGCTTATTAGACCTTAGGGCAGCTTCACACCCACTTTGACACCCCCCCCCTCCTGTATTATGGTTAATTCCCAATAGGAATGTAAATAATGTTGCATATTGTTATTGGTTGTTTCAATTAAAAAAAAAAATACTAAGGCCACGTAGGATGTGATCCAGGATTTTTTTTTTTTTTAAGATAATGGTAGTAAAGTGCTCTATTATTCGTCGGGCGGCTGCTGAGTCAGCTTAAAAACAAAAACACTCGGCTCTCCCCTGGGAATCCCAGAGAGGAAGAAACCTTATGACATCATGTGACTCATCATTCCACAGGTGGCGGCGGAGATGCTTAACCCTTTGTGCGGGCGGGCCTTCAGCCAGGAAAAGGGGGGGGTGCGGTGCTGAGGGACGGACGGCTTTAGGGGCGGGAAGCCATTCAATCCGCACTCTTTTGTTGTTGTTTTTGAAGGCTTACTCATTATCTGCGTTTTAAATGGTCTATTTAGGATGCTGCGGGAGGATGGGACTGTGGTAGGGGGCTTGTCAAAGTCAGGGGCTCGTCCGGGCGTAAATCACACCGACAGCTTTTTTCCCATGGCTTGAACTTGCGCTCACTTTTTCTCCAAGATATATTATTAGCTGAAAAATGCCACAGCCATTATTTGGCAGTCAAACTCAAGCCCGCTGTTTGGTAAGAAAAACAAAAACAACAAGCCGTGTGAAAGCCTCCTTCCCCCCACCCTTAATGGAGGCAACCATTGGTCGGCCGGCCGGCGTGGCATTTACAGCTGTTCCCCCTCGCGCTGACTTTGCCCCTCGTATAGCCATTGGAGGGGAGGTGCGAAGAGCCGCGCACGACTTGATTAAAACAACTGTTTGAGCACGTCCACGGTAATGAACTGAAACACGGGCTTAATGCCATTTACTGTACACATTCAATTCTGGATAGGATCCTTGTCATTGACTGATGCGGACGGGTAAATATTGGCACAAAGCTATAAAGTGCGTTTGCTCCCCCGCCGTCCGGAATTTCTGTTTACCCGACAAATTCTTGACTCGGCTCATTAGCGGACAGGAAAGGCGCACACAAAGAGGCCATAGTGTTGAAAAGTAGTCCAAAATACTGCACAATGGGAACTTGGCAACGGGACTCATCAACAGGGTCACTATAAAGTGTGACCTCACAAACACTCAGGCATCATGCAAACATGGCAGAAGAAGAATTAAAAGTGGCTTTCTTTCATTTTGGTTGTATGCGATGTGGGACTGAGTGTCTTTTTTTTTTTTACGTGTAATCTCTCACTATCCACAAACGAGAGGCCATCATACAATGTCGCTAAAAAGAAATGGAAAGAAGACTCACTTGCACGCTGCTTCCTTCCAGTTGTCTCTTTGCCACTCCCAGTTGAGGTTTACTTTAAAAGCAACAAGAAACAATTTCAAGGTCACCAAAGCAGGTCATTTCCAAGATGCTAAAAGCTATCGATGTGCTAACGGATATTTGGCATACACGTTACGCTCATTTCCAAATAAGCATATGGGGTGCAAATAAGATTGTTGGGCCTCAGCGGAGGTTGATTGAGCGCCCCTCAATTGCATCATCTGTAATGGAGTGGCATTGTGCATGTCATCGGTGAAGGCTATTTCCTGGGCACAGCGAGATGAGCCCATTAAATCCCTCATTCCGCCTGTCGCTCGTTTCCGTTTATTTATTTTGCAGAGGATGACTCAGTGGTATTTATAGCAGTGGAGTGAAAGCCCCCCCACCACCACTCTTGATTCTTCTTCGCTTGATGTGGGGGTCAATCCCGTGGTGACAAAATGCTGCCTGGCTTTCCAACAGATTCAACATCACCCCCAATTCCCGCCCTATGAAATAAAAGCTTAAATTGGTTCCATCCAAAGTCACACCCTCCCGTCGTCGCCCTCCATTCACCAAACTTGACACAGTGGCCTACGCTGGCGCGCAGGGGTTGGGGGGGTCACGCGTGGCAGTCCCCCCCTCCTCCTCATCACTCCCCTCTTTTAAACATCTTTCTTTCCTTGACCCCCCCCCTTCCACCACCCACCTCTGCCTTAGCAGAACATCTGTCACCACAGGGGCTCAGATGAATGCATTCTACTCCTCCTCCTTGGCAAATGGCACAGGCAGTTCAGAGGAGGGCACCTCGGGGGAGTAGGGGGGAGCAGGGGGAGGGGTCTATGTGTGTTTGTTTGCATGCAAGAGGGAGAGAGCAAGAGAGGGGGGGGGAGAGAGAGCGAGAGAGAGGAAGATTCCCATTGCAGCCTGACTGACTTGACTGTGTGGGTCATGAGAGGACACACAGCTAGCTCCACATGCCTGCCTGGACTTTCCACAAGGATTTACTCCCAATGGACTAACACCTCCAAGGAGCTTTTTTTTTTTGTGTCTTCTGCACTATTTGGGATTTCAAAAGCCTCAAAAGGTCATGCAAGGTAAAGTGAAGAGCTCTAACGAGAGAGGCTTTTAGCGCCTCATCTAGAGGACATGGTGAGATGTTAGTCCTTTTTCTGCTCCCCCCTGTTCTGCTTTTCTGATGTTAACAGCAGCCTCTTTCCTGCATGACAATGAGCGCTCCTGCCTGATGCTTATCTGGTTTTATTTTATGCGTGTGACGTCTTATCCATGGCCAATGTTGCGACGGGTAGAGCGCAAGTTTAACGGCGTGGGGAAGTACGCCCCTTTTATTTTGCACTCTGTCGTATTTAAAAAAACAAAAAAAAAAAAACAGGAGGGGGGGGTGTTTTGAATGCGGAAACAGGCTGCAATTGAATTCAGCAGCCTCCCTGCTCCTGTTCTAATGTAATTATGAGGCAGGAGCAAAAGAGAATGCAAAAACAAAAGCTAGAAAGCAGTGTGGTTGTATTGAATTAGGATTACCATTTTGGTTGCACATCGGACTTAAAAACCTTTTCAATTCAACAATGAATTTCTTCATTTACAGCTTTTGATTAATGTACGATGAGGAATCTGCATTTTAAAGATGACAGAATTCAATACAAGTTTAAAGTGTTCTGACATTTGTTTTCATTATTATTGCTCTTATTGTGGTGATGATGATCTCAACTTATTATTATTAGCATGATTATTATGAACAATACATATTTTAATTGATTTGCAAATTATTGGATTATGACTAATAATTAATCCTAATTTATTATATATTTTACAATTAATCACATTTACATTTTCAAGCAGTATCAATTATTTTGGTGGGTTGAGAGCCAGAATCTCAAATTAATCAGATCAAAATCTTGGTCAAACTTTGATTTGGGTGAATTACTAATACCCAAATGCAAGTGATTTAATATAAATATTCACTTGGTTAAACATACAAGAGGTTTTACTCCTCAAGCGTTTGCAATGGGGAATGCTGAGTAGAAAAGAAAGTGGAAAAAGTCAAGCCTGTGAAGGATGCTGGTCCTGACTTGAACTGGAATGAGTGGGCCCATTTACTCCGCATTCCTGCTGTGGTCCTAAGTACAGTTGGTCCGAGTGTCATGACTGGAAAAACCGGACGTCTTGAAATGCCTCAGGCAAGATTGAGGTGGTTTTTGTTTGATGGTCCTCTCTTTTGGTGGAGCCATTTCAGTGTGGCTTGTCAGATAACAATCCCAACGGTCGGTTCCTTGCTCGCGGAGGGAGGCGTAGCTTGAACTTGCCCCACTTGATTGGATACGAGATCAAGTGAGGACACAAGAAGAAAGCCGGCCGCCGTCTTTGAGGAGCTTCCTGGTTGACACATTGACTTGATTGGCTGTTTCAAAGGCGGCTAATCATTGACCATAAGCAGCTCCCGTGCAAAAACGTGTGTACACTTTCAGGACTTGGACCCCGCTTTGGTGATGACGAGGGGTCAATGGGGACAGGAGTCGGGGGGACTTTGCTTTGTGTTATGTAACAGGCTGAGTGGTTAAACAATACTCCGTCAAAGGGTCAAAGTAGCAGCGTGGATTATGTGCGGCCAACGCGAAGTCAAACATCCCCCGTAGTGTGGAAGTACCCTAGAGGCAGGGCCAGGTATTGCATTGAGATCCGGTCATGCTTGGGGTCATTGGGGTCAGAATTCAAGGTTCCATCAATCACAGCCAGTCGGCCATGTCCTGATGTAACAAAGCAGCCCTAGACCATCACACTTCCTCCACTATTTTTGATCCTACAATTTTCACAAATTCTGTGTTACATTTACACTTGATGTACCTTCTGAAAAATTCAAGAATCTTCTCCGAGGTCTTTCTGATGTTTTGCAAAGCAGGAGTCTTAATTTGTTCTCATGGTAATTGCATCAGATGACATGTACGTTTGTCAGCTAATGTGCAGCGGCACACTCCTCCTCCCTCTCTCTCTCTCTCTCTCTCTCTCTCTCTCTCTCTCTCTCTCTCTCTCTCTCTCTCCCTCCCTCCCTCCCTCCCTCAGGTGTCAGAGCCGTGACTGAAATGTCTTTACCAAGTGGTGGCGACCCAGCGTGGAGCTGAGGTGAACAAGTCCCTTCACGCCTGCCAACACTCATCACGTGAGTGAGTCGCTTTCTACTTCTCCTTCCTACACTCACCATGAAGGCATCACAAAAAGTATCTTGATACTACATTTCTGCACCACCGAAAAACAATGAGAAGGGGGGGGGGGGGGCATGGTTTGAAATTTCAGCCAGATTTTTTTTCATGATCCTTCTCGTTGGGAACACATGTTGAGGATGCCACCCAAGACACTCGACAGATGTACAGAGTGGACCTCCTTTGAAGAAGGGAGGTGGTTACCACACCCACCAGTTTTGGCTTGAATGGGAAATGCCGAGTACAAACATTTGCTGGGGAACCAAATGACGAAAGTACGGAGGTGTTTGCACGTGACCAGCTCACCCTATTTTGTCCTCCGACCAGATCATGGGGAATTCCTACGCCGGGCAGTTGAAATCTGCTCGCTTCGAAGAGGCCCTGCACAACTCCATCGAGGCGTCGCTGCGCTCCAGCAGCGGAGATCCGCAACCCATCTTCACGCAGCTCTACCTGAAGCCCGAGCCTTATCCTGCCAACGTGGACGGTCAGTCAGTGGCGTGCATGTGTGCGTACTCTCACAGGATACCATGATGATCATGATGATGATCCTCTAGCTGACGTGAAACCCAAAGTGGAACCCCACAGCGGCGAGCTCCCCGCCCAGGAGTTGCTGACCAACAGCCACTCATCCAATGACGCGGAGGAGCTGGAAGAGGAAGAAGACTCGGATAGCAACAGTCCCCCGCTGCCCTACTTGCAGACTCCTGTGCCAGAGGGCTGCTGCACTATGGAAGGTAGAGATGGAGCAGTGCTAATCCATACCGCTAGCAAGGGCCAGTAACAGGTGTGAAGCAGGAAGCTCCGCCCACTAATTGTCACCAATTATCTGGAGGACCTAAAAAGAAAAAAGCAGAGCATGTTACTCTCAAAGCCTTTTTAAAAAGAATATCTGCACTTTTCAGCGTTTTCTTCTTATTCTTTGGAAATAATATGTACGGCAATACTGACTGATATGATTCCGCAAATGTCGTTTTTAGTGGAGAAACGATTCAAGTCAAGACACCACAGCTGTTTCCTCCTATGACTAAAATAACAATTTTCATTTTCAGGATTCTGCCAGGCCGGCAAGGACCTGCGCCTAGTCTCCATGGCGACGGAGCCCATCGACGTCCCGACGGGCTTCGAGCTGGTCGGCGCCAAGTCCCCCAGCGTGGCCGAGCACATCCTGGTGTGCGCCGTGGACCGCCGCTTTTTGCCCGACGACAACGGCAAAAATGCACTTTTAGGTCAGCGTGCTCCCCGACGGGACGGCCATTTTGTCTGTCCATCTGGTTTGAAGAAACAATTTCCTGTGCATGGCAGGTTTTTCCGGAAACTGCGTGGGCTGCGGCGAGAAGGGCTTTCGCTACTTCACCGAGTTCTCCAACCACATCAACCTGAAGCTGTCCACGCAGCCCAAGAAGCAGAAGCACTTAAAGTATTACCTGGTGAAGAACTCTCAGGGTGCTTTGTGCAAAGGACCGCTCATCTGCTGGAAAGGTAGCGAAGGTCTCCATCCCATTTGCACCGGATCTCCAGCCTCTCTCTTGGCCTTTCTCTCTTCAGACAGTAAAACACGGCAGTTGTCCAGCGGGGCGGCGTCCACGTCCAAACCCAGCTCGTCGTCCTCAGTCAGCAGCAAAGAGAACGGAGGAACCAGCGCAAACGGATCGTCTCCTTTCTCCCTTTCGGGTAAGGCCGAGTCAAAGAATCAAATCATTAAAAATTGCTTTCTGGCATTAGAAACAAAAATGAAAGTCACTGACCAATCTGCTTGAACCCTGATTTGATTTTTTTCCTCCAGATTCTCCACCCACCAGAATGACGCCGGCCTCGTCCGTGTTCTTCAATAACCCGGACCTGAGCAGAGAGTGCGGCTTCATCAAGCCTCTCGGCTCCACGCCTGGAAACAAGACGCTCCCGCTAGGTGAAAACTGACAATTGTGTTCTACAGTTTTCAGGGGTTACCATAAGGCACATGGAGTGACACGTAGATTAACCTCTGCTTAGACACACACACGCACACACACGACAATCAATAGCAAAAGAAGGCATGCAGTAATGACTTGTTAGGTTTTCTCCTCTTCCAAGGTTGTGTGTTATTGACAGCAAAAACACAATGGATGACACCAATGTATTGTGCACACAATGAGTATGAGATTGGAAAGTGTCCTCTTGGCAATTGAAATGCTTTCCCATTATTGAAGAAGGCCTTGTGGCATGTGCCAGCTCTTTAATTACCATGCATGGATCTTCTTCCTTGCAGTTCCCACCGCCCTGAGGGTAAACGGGCCAACAAATGGCTTGACTGTGGACGGGCGTCCCCCCTTACTCAGCCCCTCCCAGGTCACCTTAGGAGTTCAGGGCCAAGCGTATCGAAGCCCCGACTTGGGAGACAGTCCGGGTGAGACTTGCGTGCGCCACTGCTTGTTTGTTGTGTTCCACGTTGAACGTGACAATTTGATGGGTTTTTTTTTGTGTGTGTGGATTAGTGTCATCTGCCATGAACTCCGGTCCTCCCAAGAAGCGTCATCGAAGGTGGCATCCCACTTCAATGGTCCCGGTCCCGCCCACGGCCGTCCCCGTGCCGGCCATCCGACCCGTCGTCTGCCCTCCGGGTGGGTTCCGGAATATTCTTTTTTTTTGCACCAAGATCCGTGAATCAGACTCTTAGCTTGACCCGCGTATTGTCTCCTTTTCAGCAGACATGTTTATGACGGCTTTTTTTTCCTCCCCCTAATAATCTCTCCAAGTCTGCTATGAGGACGACAAAACAACAATGCTGACATTCTCGTTTAGGGATGAGTCACCCTCTTATCTCCATGGAGATAGATAGAGCGACTGGAGAATTAGGAATAATAAAAAAAAAATTAAAAAAAATTTACTGCCATTATTAAATGTAAATTGCCCGCCAAAATGCCTTTGACCTGAATAGAATATTAGATCATACCTGTGTTTTCATCCTCGTATTTACTGTGCAGGTTCTGTCGTGGGTTCTGTGGTTTCTCCCCAAGCCCCGGGGCCGGGCGTCATCCAGCCTCAGCCTGTCAGTGCGGGGGCATCCGTCATCATCCCAGACAACCTTCTCAACTGTGTGGGAGTTCGCCCCGTCATCCTCATTGGTACCAGACTCCTCTTCCTCTTCTTCTTCTTCGTTGGCTACTAAAATTGACAAAAATGTCTTCAAAATGTTTGGAAACATTTCAATTAAATTGATCCCAAAAATGACTTTATGTTTGTTTAACGCTCCATTGCTGTCCATTCAGGGCACGGCACCTTACCTTATTTCTACGGCAATGTGGGGGAAGTGGTGGTGAGCCCCCTGCTGGTGGGCTGCTACAAGAACAGCCCGCTGAGTGAGAACACTTTGGAGAGCCTCGGCCTTAGCGGCAGCCAGCAGCTCAGCGTGGAGACCATGATTCTGCTCACGTTGCAGTACCTGGCACGTCTAGGTGAGCTGAAGGAAAAAAAAAAAACGTCTTTGTGACTGAGTGGACTGAGCACCAAAATGGCCAAACGTACCTGTTGCGCAGGTCCGGATCAGATCCCCCTTCGTGAAGAGCTGGAGCAGATCGTCCTGAAGGCCATGCTCTGCTGTCCCGGCGGTCCCGCCATCTCCCCGTCCCAGCTGCCTTGGCTGGCTCGCTTGGAGGCCAGCGTTTCCGGGGGCGCGGTCCAAGTGGTGGTCACCCACAATTCGCTGGGCGAGGGCATCTGCGAGTCACTGCGCTCCCTCAGTGAGGGCCCCCACCTCCGGCAGTCGCTTCCCACCTACGTGCTTATCATATACTCCTCCAAGATGAGCGGCAACGAGTTCTGCGTGATGGTATTAGGTACGTTTGCGACATTGTAATCATTTCACATGCTGTTTTCCAAAACGAATCAGCCTTGTTGAAGATAGAAATGCTTTACTGACACCTTGTGGCGTGAATAGGCAATCACAAGCCTATTTGGGTACGTGCCTCGTAGCAGCTCCTGTGAACTGGAATGCGATTACTGTGCGGCCGTTGTTAAAAATACGAAAAAATATGTATCCACCACAGGAAAGTACCAAGCGAGGGCTTTAGCCGAAGGCATGCTGACCACCAACGAGTTCCTGAAGGAGATCAGCTACGAGCTCATCACAGGGAAAGTCAGCGTGTTGGCGTCTCACTTCAAAACCACCTCTCTAGGTAAGCAGAAAAAAAATAAGAGTCAGTTCATCAACTGGGCACGGATATCTTGCATTTATCTACGTACTGTATGCCGTGCGTGTGTTTGCTCATGTTCTCCTGCTTGTTTGTGTACGTTACCATGGCGACTGCTTGTGCTCACAGGGGACAATCTGGACAAGCAGCTGGTGCGGTATCAGCGGCGACGGAAGGGCCAGGTCATCCAGCCCTTCCAGGGCGATGTCACTGACCACATCCACTCGCAGGAGGCCGCCAGCATGTCACCACCTTCGGACAGAGGTGAGACTCGGGCTGCAACCACACCACAACAAACAAAACAATATTTGCATTGGTACCGTTTTTTTTTTTTTTACAGCTGTAGTACAGCTGGCGAAAAGCTCTACAATCTTTTTACTGAATAGAAATAAAAGCGGTGGAGTGGACTATTTTTTTCCGAGACTGGCTGAATGGAAATCGAACCCAAAAAGCACATAAACATAAGAAAGCAAAACGAAATGAAAAGACGGCAACCTAATGTCCCTTGTTTGTTTGGGTCAGAACTCCTCGGCAAGGTCTTCCAGATCTTTCCGACGCAGTTGAGCGTGGCCCGCCGCCTCCTCTCGCAGGTCTGCTCCATCGCCGACTCGGGCAGCCAGAACCTGGACTTGGGCCGCTTCTGCAAAGTAGATTTCCTGGTTCTGGTGCCGCCTTCTCACATTCTGGTCAATCAGACGGCACAGCGCATACGACAATCAGGTGAAAAGAAAAAAAAAAATGTACACACAAATCATCTTGCATGAAAATACGTTTTCTTTTTCTCTGCAGGCGTCCTGTTGGACTTGGGGATGGAAGAGTCGTGCCCGCCTCAGAAGTGCGACAAGTACGTGGTGCGCCTGGATGCTGACGTGCACGCCAAGATGGAGGCCTTTATGAGGAAAGTCAAACAGAACCCGTACACGCTGTTCGTCCTTATCCACGACAACTCTCATGTTGACCTCACCAGGTATCAGACATGCTGTTTAAAAAAATACATGTATATTTTGACTGCCAGTCTGACCTTGGTCTCTTTTTATGAAGATAACAAAGGGAGGAGGAATTTAGCCCGCATGGTGATAAAACTAAACGGAAACATCCAGAGAATGCGTTGTAGTTATCTAGAACCGATTGAGAAAAAAAGATGCTCAATATCACCTGACTCTTCTTCTTCTCGTCACTTTACAAGCGCTCTGTCGGGCTCCGTGTGCCACGGAGAGCTGCAAGGTCTGGCCGACCGCGTGGTCAACTGCCAGGAGGTCCTAGATGCAATGAACCTGCTGGTGCTGCAGGTCAGCTGCTTCCCGTACACGCTGCAGACCCGCCAGTCCCGCATCAGCGTGCACAATGAAGTGCACTGGCCCTCCGATCAAAGTCTGGTGAGCGTCTGCAAAATCAATTCAATATCATTAACGTCTTCTTTCCAATTATGATAACGTCATGGATGGATGCCGACTGTACTGCGGCGTTGTGCTAGTTCAACTGCGCCGCCTAGTGGGCATTTTTTCCTTCTGCCCGCAATCACAAGGCTGCCAAGGCTAAATGTTCCTGATTTGAATGCATAACGCTGACAATAAAAGCCACAAATGTTTTTTGTCAGTATATGAAGGAGCTAATAGATGATGATGATGCTGTGTGCTTACCTTCTAACAGGAGTCGCTCCCTCCCGGCGAGTTGGCCTACTTTGGGCTGGGTGACTACAGCAGATCCCTGCAGTGGGGTGTGGCCAGCCCCATTCTGCGCTGTGACGATGCCTTTGAGAAGATGGTCCACACACTCCTGCACAGGTCAGACAACTTTCAAAGTGACAATGTGCCAAGGGAATTTTTCATTCATTCACTCACTTTCATTTGTGGTGACAGACACCCCCACTTGCACAGCATGGTGATCCGCAGCTACCTGCTCATCCAGCAGTACACGGAGGCCATGATGGCGCTCACCTCTTCGCCGTCGCTGAGAGACCACATCACGCCAGAGACTCTAGCCATGGTGGAGGACCTGATCAACGCGCCCGGCCGGGAGGGCTCGCAAGGCCGCGGACACATGCTGCTGGTGCGCGTGCCTTCGCTGCAGCTGGCCATGTTGGCACGCGAGCGGCTCGAGGACGTGCGCGACAAGCTGGGCCTCCAGCTGTGCTTCGCCGTGCTGCTGGGAAGCCCCGCCTCGGAGATCATTCTGCCCAGGAACTTCACGTGTCGCCTGCGGGTGAGATAGTTTGCATTTCAGCTTTACCGCCAGCTGGGAAATTCAGAGCTAATTGTGTTTTGTCGCAGGCCTGGCGGGGATGCGAGAATGAAGACTGGGTGCCGCTCACCTACGAGGATCTGGAGGGTCTGCCTTGCATCGTCATCCTCACGGGGAAAGACCCCCTTGGAGAGACCTTCCCCAGGTCTTTGCACATTTCTACCCTAATTGGAGAGTTATTCGAGGTTTAGTGGTAGTTGTTGCTTCATGTTTGATGAACTTCCTCTTCTCTAGGTCTCTGAAATACAGCGACCTGCGTCTGATAGACTCCAGCTACCTGACGCGGACGGCCCTGGAGCAGGAGGTGGGCCTGGCCTGCACCTACGTGTCAGTGGGCGTGGTCCAGGAGCCCAAGAAGGTAGCCGGCCCTCGGGAGTCGGACGCCGAGAAGGTCGTTCACGACGGTGAGGAGCTGGAGCGACCTCAGAGCAACGGCAGTGTGGCCACCAGGACCTCAGGACCCTTGGTGGAGAACGGAGTCAGTTCATCCGACAACACGGAGGCCGTCCCAAAGCCCCCCGCCTGCGCGTCCAAAGGTGTCGACACGTCGGGCCTCAAGCAGGAATGCGACTCCATGGGCAGTCAGTTCCCCTCCAACCCTCCCAAAACCTCCTCCAAGGCCCCTCCGTCACTGTACTCCAGCTCTTCCTCCTCCTCGCCGTCGCCCTCCTCCTCGTCGGCACAGCGACCCAGCCAGTCCACGCAATGTGGCCGCCGCCGCCACCCTAAGCCGGCGGCCCGCGTGTCGCCACGTACCGTCATCATGTCGCGGCCGGCGTACAACCTGCTGTCGGCCGACTCGGGCAGCCAGCTGAGCTCCTTCTCGCTCTTGCCCCATGCCGACGTGGCCTGGAGCAGCCCGCTCAGGCCCCCGGTCACGGCGAGCCTGCACGGCTGGGAGCAGAGCGCCCACTATCGCCGGTGGACCGTCGCCAAGCAGCACCACGCCGACTACGAGGCGCCATCCACGTCGCACCCTCGACGCCTCCTCCTAAGTGGACCGCCACAGGTAGAAAGTTGAAGACTTAAAACGGGCAAGAAGTTTGTTAAGCAATGCTTTCTTGCCAGGTTGGCAAAACGGGAGCTTACCTCCAATTCCTTCGCATCTTATTCCGGATGCTCATCCGACTGTTGGAGGTCGACGTGTTTGATGAGGAAGAATCAGACGAGGAAGAGGCAAACGAAGGTAACGGATGATTGACACTCGAGGTTGTCAGTGTCAATCGCGGTGGCTAATCGGGAGTTTGACGCGACAGAGACGTCCGAGGTGGCCGTAAATGCGCAGTGGCCTGACATCGAAGACATACGCAAGCTTCCCTTTGACCCCAACCCCCGAGGCTCCAAGTTCAGGAAGGCCAGCCCCGTCCACTGCGACAAGACGCCAAAGCGCTCCAAAGGTGAGCACAGCTGCGGCGAAATAGACATTTTTACAAAACATTAGACGCTAGGGTAGCAAGTAATTTACCTGACATAACATTTTGTTTTGGACTAAATTCATAATTCAAGCCATTTATTCTCATTTTTCGACCTCAGTTCTGAAGGAAGAAGACGGAAGCCAAAGTGAAGCCAAGCAGGAGACCAAGTCCATACGACTCACCCGCTTCGCGGCTCACAATGCCTTTCATCACTGTGAGCAGTGTCACCATTACTGTGACGCTAGCCCTGCAACGCAGGTGAGTACACCCACTCCGGACATGTTTTTATGTTTAATATTATGCGAAAATGCTGTACACTCCAACTATTCTAGTAAGTCCATCAGACCCTTCAAACGCTAACCAAGTATTCTCTCAACACTGTTTTCAATGTGTGTGAAAGCTGTCTGAGTGCACATTCCACGCTTTCACCTTCTGCTCGTCCATGCTCGGTGAGGAGGTCCAGCTCCAGTTTGTCATTCCCAAAGACAAGGAGCAGCACTTTGTCTTCAGTCAACAGGGGAGCCACCTGGAAAGCATGCGCCTTCCTCTGGTCTCCACCAAGGTTAGTACTCAAGGTTCTGGACAATCTAATTCTTGAGCAAAACATTCAGCCATTAGAAAGATACAGTAATGCTTAGCCTTAGCCTCAGACAAAAAAAAAAAAGAAAACTATAGCATATGAGATATTTAAAACACAAGATTAATGGTAGCGCAAAACATAATGAATTGTGGTCAGAGATTGTTGCATTACTGTTGTGAGGCAATTTGTAAAGAATTACCCATTAAATATACATTTTTACATGATGTCATGTCTCTAAAATAAAGCTCAGTTGAATATTAGTTAGCATCTTGCTAGCAATTAGCTTAGTAGCTCGCTTTGTAATTAGTTAACATGCAGGTTTACACTGTAGCTACCAAAACAATTTTTGTTTCAGGGTAACCAAATAATAAGTCATTAAATGTAAACAGTATATAAATATTACTTGCGTTCTGCCACTGGGGTGTCTGTAGGACTGTCCATCATAGAATCAAAATGGCATCGGGTCCTAGCCTACTAAAAGGTGTTGTTTTTATTATAGGGTCATGGACTGTACCATTCATGCTAAAGTGAGTCCCTGCTATATAACAGCAACAGTTAGCTGGCTAACTAAGTAACTAATTATACAGGAATCAATATCTAACAAAAATAAATAAATACATAAAAGTTAAAGAAACAGGTTTTGTCCATTTTTTTATTGGGCAGGCTACTTCCTGCTTCAGGGACGGATCGTGCCATTTTGTTTCTTTGGTGCCGGACTGTGCCATTAAAGCCATAAAAGCCGATTTCCCCCAGGGTTTTCTTTGAACCATAATTATCTCATTAACTTGCTAACTAATGTAATATATATTTAATATATTAACACATTACAGCTTCAAAAAGATAATTAAATGGTTCATGTTTCTTAACAATTTGTCCCCATTAATTATATTTGTACAGGTAGTTCAAGTGGCTTGCTATTGTTATCTATCTAGTTAGATGCATTATATACATTGGGTTTCTGCTAAAATCCAAATAATCATGGATTACCCAAGAATTTATGGAAATTGCCTTTTTTTACTATTTGACTTATTATGGCATTAATGGTACAGTCTACAATCATCCATGAACAAATCGAAAGAAAAGCAATATTCCATTGTAAAAAATATATTTTATAGACACTGTGTAGCATGCAGGAACTCATTGTAACACAACACAAGGGGGTCTTTCATGTTGATGTCCAGGACCCCGACCTGTTGAAGAGCCCCATTTTCACGCCAACGACGGGGCGCCAGGAGCACGGCCTGCTCAACATCTATCACGCCATGGAGGGCGCCGCACACCTGCACATCCTGGTGGTCAAGCACTTTGAGCTGCCCCACTACAGGAAGTACTGGCCCAACCACATCCTGCTCGTTCTGCCCGCCATGTTTAACAACTCCGGAGTCGGTAAGGGATGAAAAAATATATTCGACATATACGTGGATAATATTGGTGTTTGTGTCCGTTCTAGGCGCAGCTCGCTTCATGATCAAGGAACTGTCCTACCACAACCTGGAGCTGGAGAGGAACCGGTGGGAGGAGCAAGGCGTCAAGCGGCAGGAAGTGTGGCCCTTCATCGTCATGATGGACGACTCGTGCGTGTTGTGGAACGCCCAGCAGCCCGCTGACAACAGGTGCTACCTACACAGTTCAGTCCAACCCAGAATTAAAATGGCACCGTCTATCTTTGTCCTTATCGATGGACCCCTTTTGCTTTTGTGGATGTCTGCTGTCCTCGTCTCACCCAACTGTTTGGTCTCGCAGCGAGACATCCGATGGTGGCGGCTCAGTTCTTACCAACGTGTCCCTGAAAATGGTGCTGCGCCACATGGAGACCACGCCCAAGATCCCCCTCTACGCTATGTGTGGAGCTCGCAAGTGGAACAGCGGCCTTGCTCGCAAGGCGCCCGGCAGGCCCTTCAGCAGGGGCCACCTGCACGACTTTGTCCTGCTCAACGTGGATCTGACCCAGAACGTCCAGTACGACCTCAACCGGTAAGCGTGGGGACGGTGAAGTCACCTGCTTGGTTGCTTCTGGATCTGTTTTTTTTTTAAAAATCTGATTCTTTTTTTTTTTAGTTACAGTTGTGAGGAGGTGGACTTCAATCTTCGGGTCAACAGCAGCGGACTCCTGCTGTGTCGCTTTAACAGCTTCAGCCTGATGAAGAAGTACATTCCAGTCGGGGGCAACCAAGACTACATGGTCAAACCCAAACTCATGGTGCGCGCCTTGACTTGTCCATATGGGGTAAATTGTGAAAATTTAGACCCTAAAGCTTTTATTACTTGGTGGTGTGAAATTTGGTTAGGCATGCCTATCTTAAGCAGACCTAAAAAAAAATCGTAATAAGCTTTAATACTGCTTTTATTTGGCGCTTCTCTTCTTTTGCAGGAAATGGAAAACCCCGCCCCCATCAGCCCTTCGCAGTACGTGTGCGCCCCCGACAGCGAGCAGACCCTGCTGGATGCGCCGGCCCAGTTTCTGCTGGAAAAGTTCCTGCAGAGCTGCAGCCACCGATTGTTCCCCAAAGCCATTCAGAACCCGAACAACCCGGTCCTGTCCATTGACAGCTACCTCAATATCAGCCCGGAGGTATGTGCTGACTTTTGAGTCGTAAATAAATCTTATTTATGAGTTTTAGACGTTCTGCCACTAGATGGCAGCTGTGATCACTTTGGGTGGTTACCACATTTGTTTTGGTGCGACTATCTTGTCAATTGGATCGGGGTTTTTTTTCTGTCAAGGGTCCTACGAGAGTAAGTAGGTGTTAAAGTCGGTGTCACTTACACTTTGTCTGTTCTGTGCGTATCAGATATCCGTGTGCTACATCAACTCCCGTCCACACTCCACCAACCTCAACCACCAGGGCCTGGTGTTCAGCGGCCTGCTGCTGTACCTCTGCGACTCCTTTGTCGTCTCCGGACTCCTCAAGAAGTTCCGCTTCCTCAAAGGTGAGACGCCGCATCGTACGACAACGGCAGATCGGAATCGGCACTAACGCCGCCCTCTTGTGGCGTGGTACAGGCGCCACCTTGTGCGTCATCTGCCAGGACCGCAGCTCCCTGCGTCAGACTATCGTGCGTCTGGAGCTGGAGGACGAGTGGCAGTTTCGCCTACGCGACGAGTTCCAGACAGCCAACTGCAGCGAGGACCGACCCCTCTACTTTCTCACCGGACGCCACGTTTGAACCCCAAACAAGCAAACGCCAGCCATTCAGAACTCGCCGTGGGAGGAGAACAAGCGTGATGGACGCTAAGCTATGCTATAATTGTACGTCAACCACCCGTGCGCCCGCTCGTGGACGTACGCGTTTATCTCAGGGTTTTTTAAAAGGGAAAAATCAGACTTATGGAAATGAGAGGGCAAGATGGTTTCTCCCTGTGTTTACTTTCTTCCCGGCACAAAAGACATCATCGAGCTGCACCTTTTCTTGCCCCATCATGCCTTTCACTGCCTGACAACTCCACACAAAACACTGCCGACTGGACATATGACAGTACATGCTCTATAGAAAGTCCCTTATTTGGCATATTATCAAAAAAATAAAAAATAAAAGGTGGGTGAGGAAATCTGTGACACCTGGGCCATATTGCAGCACATTTTATCCAGCGCAGCGTGCAAAGGCTTTTGATTCAAATTGAATTTAAAGGAGACATTATTTGATCTTAAATCATATCACCGAGCACCACTTATCAGAAACAAACCCCGTTCGCTAATGCTAATCAGTGCAGCCTAAAAAAATCTCAATGCAACTCTTCTTACCTTTTGGCTTTGATTGTTTCTCCATTCAAAAGTGACCCACACAATTTGAGAAATAAGCAGACATTTATTTAGTTCTTTAATGTCACATTATTGCGTAATATTTCCATATGTCCCCTTTAAACACTGCCTTGTGTATGGGAAAGGGAGAATTTGTTTCCTATGAGTTTGTGCACAGGGTTTTCCAAAAAATATGCCTTAAGGAGAAGTGATGTTCACTCATGCGTGGACCAATGAGAGCAGGGCAAAAGAGAGAATGTTGCTTGAGCCAAAACAAAGCCAGAGAAATCGACTACTGTACTGTTTAAAGTTTACCATATTATTATTATTAATATATTCTATCATGCCCCCCCCCCCTTCCTTTACTTGCTAAAGGTTACTGATGTGTTTTGTTTGTGTGCGTGTAACTTTGACCCACTTTTAGTGTCAGCAAGAAGAATCTACCTAAAATGTGTCTTTAACCGCGTATCTGTATGCGCTCACCAGGGAGTTGTTATTTATTTCAAGCATTATAGTTGGACTGATAATCATGTGGAGATAAAAAAAATTTGATTGCATGCACGCTAGAGCGGGTCGATCTACTGAATGTCACTGAGACGTGAGGAAATGGAGTAAACTTGCACTAAACAAGTTGCCAAACCAAATCATGGAATTTTAATCAGACCCCCCATTCCCCAAAATGATAGTGTTAATCAGAAGTCTGCACCCCCCCAAAAAAAAAATAAGGTCCACGTGAATGAACGTTGAATAATATGCAACTTGCTCACACAATCTTCGCAGAGAGAGAGAAGCGGCACGGCGGCAGCGTCGGTCGGCATCTACCTCATGTTGTCACAGAAGAGCCGTGCTATGTTGTCCTTGTTGTTGTTGTTGCTGTTTGAAATTGATGAATGTAATAATAATAATAAAATGACTTTTAAAATCTTTTTTTTCCCAGTGTCCTTTATGTTGACTGATTGAGTGAAGAATTACTACTGTAAGTGACTGAGCATGCTACATTTATTTTAATTTGAGTCTTTTAAGAGGATAAAGAATATATGCCTGTGGTCGTTTCTTTACAATTCATATGTTCTATGCGGCGTTTTTATCCATCTCAGGGGGCAGCCATTTTGCCACTTGCCATTAACTTAAGATGACACCACATATGCTCTTTGTTGCTGGCAAAATGGCCGCCCCCAAAATGGATAAAAACAGGTGAATTTTCGGATGATGTCATATTCCACAAACGCAATATTAATCTGATTTTTGGACCAACAGAACATGTAAAGAAGACTATACCTCGCTCCAGAAATGAAACCTTTCCAACGACTACATACCAATCACAACATAATTGCGATTAGAATCCGATATGAGGATGAATCTTATCGTAAGTGGAGTGAATCATGCGGTAGCATAATTGTACTGTCAACAGACAAACTGCTAATAAAAGCACTTCGAATGATACTGCCAAGGTTGTTAAAATCTTAATGTAAGCCACTCAACACAGTGTAATGTACATTATGTGGATCTTACACACACATACACTTCACACAATAAATGGTTGGTCCTCTCCTCAGGCTGTTCAATGTCTTTGGACACATGGGAGGGAGACCAGGGTACAAAGTTTGATATGAGAGCACATCAACCTCCAGCCCTTGTGTGATGTAACACTGGGCTATTTTCAGGTTCCTGCTGCAGTCCACATAAGGAGTAGGAGGACAGGGCACGCTCGTTCTTCATTAGTACTCGTTGTGGAAAATAAGCTTTCCTCCGATGTTACTCGTGAGGATACGGAAAGAACTGCTGACATCTTTGGACAAGGAGAAGCAAACAGATGCATGGAGACTCTTGAAGCATTTATTAATCTTAAAGCGATGACGTGCATGTACGAGTCACTTTTGTTTTTAATTCTTATTGCCGGACGTTCTCATGGGAGGGAAAATGAAATCACAAAAGCACCTGGCATCTTATGGAGTTTGCTCATGCATTTCTTGATGGAAGTGGATTAGCACAGATGTGGGAAAGGTCGGTGAGAATTTCACTATCGTTGACCCTCGAAAATAAATAAAATTAATATGATCTATAATTGACTTTATAATTCATTTACAATAAAACAAATTAAAAAAAAAGGAATAAAAACCAGCATACTTTCCAAAAATTTATCATATGTGGACCAGGGGTGTAACAAAAAATAAATACGTATGATCGAATAAAGGATTTTTTTTAAGAATCTGTTTTAAAGTGACTATAGTTGTTTTTTTTTTTTTTTTACAGTGGCACAACACTAGAATACATTAAAAAATCGACATAAGTTTATCAAAGTACACATTCAATGAATTTGTGCAAAGTTGGTGACACGCACTGAAATGGACTTAAGCTTTGTGTAGTCAGTAATAATCAAAGCAATCTTAGGTTTTTAAGCTTTGGGAAAAAAAATCCTCAAAATGGCCAAACTCGTCCCTTCAAATGAAAGCGGTGACTTTAAAATAATCCACAGAGACCAGGAAAAAAAATCCCTGAGGGCTAACATCCTACTGATGAATGTGAAAAGGACGTATCGTCATGTTCAACATTGTTCTAAACAAAAGGCTTGTTTTCAATGTCACAATCAATGATTGTATGGAGGAAGAAATAAATCAAATGATGCCCTTCAAACCAGAACAATGTTGGTTTTTTTTGCCTGTGCAGGGAGATCGGGATGGATGGACGAGGAAGATAAAGCAGGTCAATGGAAATGGAATGGAAGGATGGACGGAATGCGGCGAGGATGGAACAGGGCAAGGGTGGCACTCTCAGGAGAGGTCTTTGAGTCGGCCGCCTTGTTCGATGACGGCACGGGCAAACTGGCGGAAGACGCGGTCCATGTAGGTGCTCCGCCTTGGCCACAGGCCCTCCAGGAAGCCAATATGGCCGCCATGGCAGGTAATGAGCATGGCCAGGTTGGGGTTTTGCTTCACTGCCTCCACAGGGATGGCTGACAAACACCACAACAACAAAATCATTCTCATTTCTATGCCTTTTGGTGCCACAGTTAAATGAGACAACATAAAAAAATGATATAAAGCCTTTACCATGCGACGGGGAAAAGACGTCGTCGGCAGCGTTGAGGCACAGCATGGGCACCTGCACCGACTTCAGCCTGTGGACGGGACTGGCGTCGTGATAGTAGTCGTCGTTGGTGGCGTAGCCGAACATGATGGACGTGAACCTCTCGTCGAACTCTCGGATGGTCTTGGCCTGAGACGGAAATGGGGTCAGTGAGCCTCTTATACAAGCGTAATCCAGAATTTCACTCACTTTGCCCTCTCCGCACAACAACGTGAAAAAGTCCGAAATAAACATTTTTTACCGGTGGAGTGCTAAAAATCTCCTACCTTCATAACGTGGTCAATGTCGTAACATTTTTCAAGCACTGGTCTGTGTCTGGGGGGCAGATATGCAAAATGTATAAAATTTGCATCCAATTCATTAGTTTTAAATGAATAAAATGCACATTATACGTCATGCAGGAGATGAAAAGATGAGTATAAAAAATTCTTCATATATTACATTAAGATGATGACATAAAGCTATGCAATTATTAACATCATTAAGATCATCTACCTATTACAATTTTAACATGAAAAACTACTTTTGCGAACCTGCAGTCACAAATTTGAAGGAACATCCAAATCAAAAAAAAAAAAAAATGATGGGCATTTCCAATTTAATCTCCAAACTCCTAAAACCCCTCAAGCCTCCCTCATAGCATTAGCAGACAGCTAGCGGTCACGCTAATCCCCCTTTGGCCCGGCCGCTGACCTGTGCACCGAGGCTTGCAGGCAGCTGGTGAGGTAGGAGTTGAAAAGGAAGCGGTCCAGCGGCTTTTCCAGTGATGCCGTGCACTCAAACACGTCCCAGCCGGCCGAGAACACCACCACCCCTCTCAGGCACGTCTCCTGGCCCTTTCGCCCCAAGTAGTTGGCCAGCATCATACTGGGGGGTGGGGGGGGGGGGGGGGGGGTTAGGGTTAGGGTTACATTTCCAAAAAAATCCACGGTGTCTATCAAGCAAGGAGGAATCCTTTCATGTCTCAGACTTAGCCAAAGCGGATGACGAGCCAGACAAAATTAATAAACGTGAGTGCACTGGATTTTTGTTATGTTGAGGTATTAATGTTAATCGCGTTCTAATCCCCGTCCCCTCCGACGGCCGCTCTTACTTGTCAACATTTGTCATTGAATGGAGCAAGTGGCTTCATTACCCGCCCATGGACACTCCCGCCGCCATGATAGGTGCCGTACGGTAGCTCGTGTGGATGTGCTCAATGACCATCTCCAGGTCCTCCGTGTTGGCGGCGCAGTAAGTCCGAGGCGTCTGGAATGGGCAATTCGATCATCTGAGTCAAACGTAACATGCTCACATTGTTTCACTCCTTTCCGTTCTTTTATCTTGACTACCAAGTGGGTTTAACGACAATGGCAGCATTCTATTTTGCTTTGTCAGACAGCTCAGGTTACGTCACGTTGTAAAACCTTCATTCATTCCTAATTCTCCTGACGCTGCTGACTCGCCAGGTTCTCAGGGCCTGTCATTAAAATTCAAGCAGAATATCAGGCAAACTCCTCAAGTCTTGTTTACTTCGATGAAAGCATGGAGGAGTATACTTCTTTTGTTTTACACTCGTCAAATACTGTCGGAGCCTAAGTTAACTGCTGAGCCCATTTGAACTCTGTTGCTAGGCAAAACAGCAACACTTACCGAGGCACTTAAACATAATGGACAAGGAAAAGAAGACCTCGGCCATGGGAAGCGAGTTACCTACACGCTACGCTAACGCCTCTGTGATGGTTTCACTGAAATACGAGCCCTGGAATTTGTCCAAAATGGCCGACGTCCTGTTTCATTTCAAGCATGGGTTGTTCAGACACCAAATTTTGGAGGTTAATTGTTTTCAATTGTTTTTACTTTATTGTAATGCAAAGGCCGGCCTTGAAATAGGCCCCGGTGGGGTCGGAACGGGGTCATTGGAAAAGCCCGTTTCATTTAAACAATAGCGCTCACGCTAGCACAGAAAACGAGCACGAGAGCGTATATGAATGCTAAATCATGTGCGGCGAACGTGGTACAATTACCAATTGAAACAAAGGACAAAGACCCCCAGTCGGGCCGATTGAAACGGTGCCGAGGTAACAAAATGGACTGAACTTCATGAACCCTGGCTTCATTGTGACTTGTCAAGCAGTACTCTTTGGTTCATGTAGCCAAAGAGAACAGTATTAAAAACGATAATTAGTATTAGAACAGTAAAGTCATGATTTAATTGGACATAATCCTCGTCAGTCGCGACAACTTTGTCTCTTGACAAACATTGACAACGATCTGACGAGAGATACACATGTAAACTGTGACCCGATTTTGGATTCTTACCAGCAGAGTTTCCCCCGACACACCTCTGTTGTTGAAAACCACAGCTCTGAAACACACAAAACAGACTTTAAAGGAGACGTAGGCTATTTTTCACAGACGAGGGCAGAGGGAGGGATCCGCCGCTGTGGGAGTGGTCACAGCCAAATTCAATCATGGCCAAAATGGCTCCTTTTATTCACTTGACATCACGTCACAGGCTCTTGAATCGATTTTATTGAACTGAATTCTCCATCATTTGTTTCATGAGCAAAAACACAGCTTATAAATAGAAATGGTCCTCGTTTGCTCGTATGGTACACGAGCAGCATTAGCACCGTCATCTATTATGTGGCGGATCTGCGGAAAAGCAACTCAGCAGCAGGGGTGGGGCTTGTAGACAAGAGCAAAGAGGTGGTGGTGGGGAGGGGGGGGTTGTTTAAAAACATACTGCAGCATGCACTCAGAATCTGCTCTGGGCTTATAGCTGCACAGCTTGTGGCAGGATAAGCTGCAAGTCATTAAATGAAACACACACACACACACACATTGAGGGGAGCAAGATGCTGAGTTCACCAAGCTTCCCAAATGTGGCGAAATCAGCTCTTAACACTGCATTATTTGTGCCTGTCGCTAAAAATACCCAAAGGCTGTTTCCCACGGAGAACCTGCAAAAAAGTGAAAAATGCTGCCTTTCACTTTGCAAGGCAGGACAGTGTGTGCAAAACCATTATACAGCTCACGCAGACAGTGGAGGTAATGCCATCGAGTAATTATGATCAATCGATTTTGCTGGGTTCTGTGTAAAGGTTGATAATTGGCAGCTCTTGGGTTAAGAAAATGTTGTCAGTTCTCTGTGTGAAAATTATTGGGGTCATTATTGGCTCTATGTGAAAGTCAAATGCCAACTTGATCTGCTCTTCCAACTCTGGTACGTCAAAGAGACTTGAGACTTAAGGTTATGGGTTGTCTTTGTGTCACTGTGACATGTCACAGCATGCGGCAATGTTTGTTATGACTCTGCTGTGGTCGTTTAGCACCTTACCAAATGCTCGACGTGACAGGGGCTACTAAAAGATTCATTTGGGTGTACTCTGGATAGAACATCTCCAGCCTAAATAAATGAAACGAAGTGTAGCTTGCCTACTTTTTCTTACAAATGAGGCCAAGAGCACCCACCTATAGCCCAGATCCCGGCTCTGCTCGACCATGTGCAGGATGTAGGACTCTCGGCTGGTGCCGGTCAGCCCCGGGAGAAGGAGGACGGTGGGTCTGGAGGCGGGGTCGGGGTGAGCCAGGCTGTCATCGTTGTCCAACCAATCCAAGGAGATCTGTCCTCCATCCGCCGCCTTAATGAGCTCACTGCGGAGAGAGGCGGCACAGCGGTCAACATTGTGGAAAGCTCCATTGCCTTCTTGCACATCCGCCTTTGTCTGCATGACGTGCACACGACCAACGACGAGGCGCTCTAAAGCACCAGATCGGAGCGTAGAGTGTGGCGGGAAAATAAGTTTCTGTTTGGTCTTTAAAAGTACGTAGTTCTTGTGGAGGGCAAGTGATTTTGCTGGTGAATTAATCACGGTGGATGAGGGAGCAGAACCTTTGCTGAGAGCTGGCTACCGTGCTAGCTGATTCTTCTACGCTCCATCAATCTCCTCTCCGCTCCCTCCGTCCACCTTGGCCTGAGTACATTACACCTTCAGCAGAGGGAGCATGAAATTACAGAAGCTCCGTGAAATATGCACCTGGCCGAAGAGATCGAGCGGAGGAGGGAGGGAAGGGCGCTCATCCTCCGCGTTGTTTCACCTGCACTACCAAAGCACTTTGCTCACGCTCTTTGTCCTCGGGTTAACCCTTAACAACTTCATCATTCAAGGAAGGGGGGTGTGGGGGTACTGCGCTATTCCGAGACATAACTCCAGCAAATGTGGCTGTCGTAATAATAGCACTCGGATGGAAACAATGTGCATTACCGCCGCAAATGTCCTTGTAATATCGACGATGATACTAAGACGACGACTTGTCCGTACGACGTTGTAAAGGCAGTTTTTGTTTTCAAGTATTTTTGCACACTTACAGGAAGGGGAGGCACACGTGGCTGCTTTTGTCCTCTGAGCTCTGCAGAGTTGTTTAAGGTCAGCACTCGGATTAGTTGCGAAACAGAAAATACAGGCAGAATGGCTCGTCGTGTAACCCAACTCTGAGCCCAAATCTGTGATCCGTTTCTTGCGTTCGATTCAAAGCTGTATTAGGACTCACTTCCTGTAGGCCACTCCGGGCTTGGCCGTGACAAAGGGTCTGAGCAGCGTCTGGATGCGGCTCTCCCAGCACCAAAAGGTGGGGTAATAGGTCTCCGACACGATGGGACATTGCTCGCGCAGGAACTGGTAGAACTTCTTGCCTCCCGAAATGAGCTGCGGCTTCTACGAAAAACATGCATTCATATGATGCATACATAAATTAAATTGTAAATAATATGTAACCTTGGTACTTGTTGACTATTTTAGTGTAAAAAGTTTGAGAACCACCGCTCAAACTCTTTTTGATATTACTTCCACTGTAATAATACAAATGAATTTTAAAAAATTACACAGGGGGGCGCACTTGAGCACTTCAAGCTTTACAGTATTGAGACATGCAGTGAAGTGTAAATGCCTTGACATTGATTGCATGAATGTGTGTGTATGTGAGTGTGCGTGAGTTCACGAACATTCTGATGAACAGAACATAAAGATTTTACAAATGGGATTGTCAAATGGATGTGTGCAATTAATGGCGTTAAGATGCAGCGGATCGTTTTACCGGCAGACAGCTCGTCGAGCGGCGTTCCGACCACACCGAGGTGGTGCAGCAGCTGCGGCTGCAGCTGCACGCCGGCGCAACATCACATTCGCGTATAAATCCTCCATATTAATTCATAAGAATAATACGCGCCCAGCATGGCTTTACCTTGGCCACCGAGATGAGGTAGTAGCAGGTGTACGCCGCGCTGAAGCCGAGCACCAGAGAGAGCCCCACTCCCGACCCCAGCAGACCAACTTTCACTTGGTTTTCCAGATAATGAGACAGGTCCCGCGTCAAAATGTCCAAATTCAGCTGCGGCGAGAGCATTGCAAGGCGCCTCGATTCTAGAAAGGCTGGGCTGCGAGGACAGCGGCCGGTGTGGTTCGCCAGTCAGACACAGTCTGGGTGTGAGTGAGTGCGCGCGCGCGCTCACTGTGCTGCTTGCACTGAAGGAGACAGTCAAGGGGACCCGATGAGGGTGGAGGGAAGGGCATGCAGTGCCGGGTGCATGTGCAAAGCTCTCCGGGCGGGCGATGGCGCTATTTGGCCAGATAATGCAATGCAAGGAATGACTCCTCTGCAGTTTATTTTCTGGAGATTAGTAAAATGGAGCTTGTATGTACACCTTGAACTTGGTCGTCAGTCGCAAAACAAGCAGTCACACTTACAGACAATTTAGAAACTTAAGTGAAGCAAACGTGTCCTGGCAAGAAGGGAATTAAACAATTGTAAAAAGTAATACTATTAGAGTATTAGAATAGGGACCACAAACTTGTTTTTTTCTCTCTCTCCAAAAATTAGTGTCTCACTGGTGAGCTATTTTTAGAATAAGCCTGACGCACTAAAGGGTCCCGCTGTTCAGTACAAAAAGACAATTCAATAAATGCCAGTAAGTAGACAGCACGCACACCAAGTTCGTGTAATGCATGAAAGCATATTATAATATCCATCCATCATCCATCCATATTATAATATTATACTGACATTTCCTGTCAGACAGGTATCTTCAAATTATGTTTTTACTTTAATATCAGTTTCAAAACACATTAAGTTCTCTAACTTGAGGAATATTAAAATGTTGGTTGCTTAAAATGTTCATTAAAACACATAAGCTTGTATATAACGTCCTTTATGTGCTGCTAAGTGATTGAAACTGAATTAGTCATCATGTGTGTCAAATATAAACACCCTCAAGGGGGGCAAGCTTTGGAACCAACAGAGTGCCCAAGGGCTGTACCAACGTATGTGGCAATTAGTGTGTGTTAATTAAATCAACACGCTTACTGTACGCACCAGGGTGACATGACATGCAATGCTGTTTACTGTATCATGTCGTAATTTACACTATTTAAAAGTATTACAGGCTAATTCTAAATCAGGTCGGCCAATCACCATCATTTCTAAGATTTCTAAATATAAATTAATAATATATAATATATATAAAAATATATTTCATATATTTAATATATATAAAATAATAAATAAATATAAATTTAAATATTTATAATTTATAATATTATTTATATATCTATAAATTTAGAATACTGTGTCCAGGTACGCTCTGTGCTTGTGACGAACACGTCGCATTGTGCTTGGACGGGGGTAGCTCAGTGCGGCTGCGCGAGCACGCTTCGTCGCCGTTCACTAAACGCTCGTGCCGCCTTCGTGCTTTTCCGTGCATCTCCGTCAAGCTGGTTGTTGTTGCTCGTCTGGCCACTCGGAGGGAGCGATGATGATTGACAATAATGGCGGCGGGTTTATTCTGACTTGACTCCAGCAGGGGGGGTAGGGAGAGGAGAAAAGAAGACGGAGAACCATCTCCGGGCCGATAAAGCCCACACCTTGAGGTGAATCTTATGCATCCGCACGGTGCACTTGGGACCCCCCAAAAGGAGCGAAAATAAGACTTGGCTTGAGTAAGGAGGGCTTTATCCTGCTAGCTTAGCTTTAGCTCGGTTTTAGCTTGCTAAGTTTAAGAGGTTAGCATTCTTGAGGCGACGAGGGTCAGCTAAGCAAACAATGTCGCCGCTTCGCCAGCTCTCCGCGTAATTGCTCTCCCGTTTTCCAGGGGCTCGACGAATGCAGCGCTTCTTTGCCAAAGAAGAGCCCATCTTCTTCAGAAGGTAGCGGGGCTAGCTTTGCGGGGCTGTGCGGCTTCTGTTACGGACTTGCATTCAAAAACTGCCCGCCGCCTTGTTGCCAGCTTGCACAGCTAGCTCGCTAACTCTCCAAAAGATTCTTGGGGCCAATTCCCCCCGATCTTCGTTTTTTAAATGACCACCGGTAGGAACAACCGAGCCATGATGGAAGGAGTCGGAGCGAGAGTGGTTCGGGGACCCGACTGGAAGTGGGGCAAGCAGGACGGCGGAGAGGGACATGTCGGCACCGTCAGGAGTTTTGAAAGTCCCGAGGAGGTGGTGGTCGTCTGGGATAACGGCACCGCTGCGAATTACCGTTGCTCCGGAGCATACGACGTGAGGATATTAGACAGTGCTCCTACGGGTAAGTTAGTCTTGAAACTGTGGTACACAACCACCACTTGAAGTGATGTTGGATTTAATAACAAATTCTGCGAATAGTTGTTTTGTTTACTGGGCCTAGACAGATGCAGACGGTCATCCTAAAAGGAAGTTTGTACTGGCCTATTTTTTTTTTGCTCAACATTTCCCTTTGAGCTCCATTTAATTTGTATGAATTAGTTGCGATCATGATGAAATCTTAATTAACTGTCAAGACAGGTCCACTTCATTACTGTACTTGTCAAACATAACCCATGGCATGACACCCGTCGCAGAAGATCAAACTCCTTTGCTGGTCAAACTTCCTCTGGTGATGGAAAATGTATAAAATCAAATCAGTACGCACCAAACATGAGGTAGAGTGAGATACGTGACAATTCAACATTCTGAGATTCTTATGACATTTGTCTTTTTTTTTTTTCGGAGGGCTATGTGGAAAACTGTTTAGTGATGTTCACGTGCAGTGACTCGCAACCACTTAATGCATCGACACTCCTTCTTGGCCTGTAGGCATCAAGCATGACGGAACAATGTGTGACACCTGCCGTCAGCAGCCCATTATTGGAATTCGCTGGAAATGTGCTGAGTGCACCAATTATGACCTCTGCACAACCTGTTACCATGGCGACAAACATCACCTGAGACACCGCTTCTACAGGATCACCACCCCGGGGAGCGAAAGGTTAGTTAAGATGGCTGCGCTTTGAAAGAAAAAAGCCACAAAGGATTGGGTAACGATTGAAAAGTGTTTTGTGACGCCCTCCCTTTTAGTGTTTTTTTTTTTTTTTATGTGTGTGTTTCTGTTGATATTTGAGAATCTTTTGAGTGCACCCTTCCTCGCAGGGACACGCAATCTATCCGGATGCTCCCAGCCACCAGTTGCCAGGCAACAAACTCGCCTCGCTTAAATCTCGTTGGACGTAATATTAAAGCGGCGATTCCCATCTATGGTCTAATCGTTTCGTGGAAGCGCTGACGCTGGTTGACTTCTCATTTCAAAACAATGCTTGTCATGGCAAGTAACTCCAATGAGAAATTTGGACCCACACACACACACATAGTTTGAAATGGGTGCTATTTATTATTTCAATGAAATTAGCAGATGTTTTGTAATGGAAGTAAGTGACCACATAACCATATACTTCTGGGCCAATGGCGTGTCTGGTTTCTGTTACCATGACTACCAGGGTCAGTCCTTGCATGAGCAGAACCCAGACTGTGGAAAAAAAGTGAGCTGCTATGAGACAACAAAAGCTGTGAGCATCTGTGATGTCATTTTCAGTCGACAACAAGTAGCAAAATGGCCGCCAGAACTCTCTGGTTGAGTCGCTTTACTTGCCTGAAATTGTGTTGGATGCTGCTTTTATATCACGCCGACATCCCAACACAGAAGAACACATGGCCCAACAGACGGTGGCCTTTTCAATCGCATACAACTTCATTTCCCCCTCGGGACAGACGGCGTGCACAGCATAATGGCTGCGGCGGTCGCCACCCCCCCTCCCCAAAGATCACACTTGTCTGCCAATGACATGAGGGGGTTGGGGGGGGTCGTTACACCACATTAAAAGTCTTTCAGACCATTCTGAGGAGGGCATGGTTCATGGTGGTGGTCCGCCACTGTCCAGCTGCCATTTCTAGTTGTTTTACCTTTTTTTTTTTTTTCTTTATGCATTATGACACTTAAATTTCCCTGATTATTGTTGCAATTAATTATTTGTATTAATAATTTATCATCAGTTAATAGATGTTTTGTGCCTCCTCAGTTGTGCAATAAAATCAAGTATATATAACGCATACTATTTTTTCCCCTCATCTAATAATAATAAATAATAATTTGACATGAGGCCCGAATGACTTAATGGGTCTTTTGTCTTGGTGTGGGCAGAGTTCTCCTAGAGTCGAGGCGCAAATCAAAGAAAATCACCGCCAGAGGCATCTTCACCGGAGGCCGGGTAGTGCGAGGCGTGGACTGGCAGTGGGAAGATCAAGATGGAGGCAACGGAAGGCGAGGAAAGGTAATGGCCAATCAACGACATGCAGCCAAAACTACGTCAGCGTCGTCCACACAGTGAAACACGTCAGTTTGTCAGTTCAACACTTAACGCAGGACTTTCTATTTTTGTATGTTTCCAATGTATAAAGCCACGCAAACACATTGAAAAGAGGCCATCCATCCTTTCATGGCAAGTAACTCCAATGAGGAATTTCATCTTGCTGATTGATATGAATCCTGACTAATGCGGCGCATAAAAGTCATTATGAAGCCATTCCGTTGACAGATGAGGGCTGCGCTTGTTGTCCAGTATCCACACTACACGCCGACATTGACTCGGCCGCAGTCGCCGGCATATTTAAAGAGCCCCTCTCGGCAATTTAAGACTTCATCTTGCTGCGTTATTTAATGGCACATCTCATCACTGTTTTATGACGCCGCCAGCAGTTATCGCGCTCCTCCCGAAAACCATTATGGCATGTCCTAATGTTTAGATGTACTTTTTGAGTAGCCTAAATTTGAACTAGACCCATTAATCAATTAACTCTGCGGAAATAAATAGGTGACTGCAATTTACTTAATGCGCTTGTTTTAATGAATACATTAATTCATTCTGGTGCTCACTTTCTTTGCCCTGTTAGGTAGTGTACTACCACGATCCATCCGTGAGGTCGAAGTTGGTCAACTTTCAATCACTAATTTTCTTTTCAAGAAACAAAAAAAGCGGCATGTTTTTAGGACCATACAAAAATGAGGACATCCAAGAATGACCGTTCCTCTTTTTTTCTAAACAGGTGACGGAGATTCAAGACTGGAGCGCAGCCAGCCCTCATAGTGCCGCCTACGTGCTATGGGACAACGGGGCCAAGAACCTGTACCGTGTCGGTTTTGAGGGAATGGTGAGCTCACCCACGGCGTCCTCCAATACATCAGCTGTCAGGTGGCTTTTGTGTTTGGCCGCAGGGTGGAGGCTCTTTTTTTTTTATTCTTTTCTTTTCTTTTTGTGAGAGCCACGCTGCGCTCGGCTTCCGTTGAATGTACAAGCAGCTGGAGATGGAAGCCATCTACATAATAAAGGCAATCTGCCTTTTAGGGAGGGGGGGTGAACATGGGGGTCGACCTTAAGGGAGGGGGCGAAGTCATTGCGGGTGCGTCTACACGCGCGTCTGTGATTAAAAGCACACTTTGGCTCATTGGTGGAATTTGGCTTTGTTTACAGTGGAACTTCTAAGGTTGAACTGTTCTAAGCGTTCCAGGGCCAAACTTGATCATAAAGGGTAGAATTACCACTCCTCCTTTTAACAAGCTTATTGAGTCCTATTTTTTGTCGTTATATAAAGTCGCTATTCACACAGTTGCAAGATAAAAAGCGTCCTATTGGCTTGATCATTCGAGGAATGCATCTTCCCTTGAACTCTACCCCAGATGCACATTGTGCTGCCACGTAGTGCTTTGTCGCCTCACCTTCTCCACCACGTTGCTGATAAGTTGCCGCTTAAGTGTCCATGTTCTGTGTTTTTATTCTTCATGCTCTACCGGTGCTTCAACTCCTCCCATGTGCCATTGACTTACAGAGCCTTTGCTTCTTGTCTCTGGCAGTCGGACCTGAAATGTGTTCAGGATGCCAAAGGAGGGTCCTTTTACAGAGACCACTGTCCTGTGTTGGGTGAGTAAGCCAGCTGGACTTGTTCCACCCCCTTATTGCTATCTTCAGACCACCTCCCACCTATTGCTGTGCTGCAGCAAATTCAAGGCCAGTGTTTTAGATGTAGTTAGCATGTATGACCACTAGATGGTAGCAACACCTTTTTGCTTGTTTTCATGAGTTTTCCAAGGATTTAATTAGGCCCCCCTATGCCATAGTGGTCTAAATTACATGACCTTAAAGTTAAATGATGCAATTAATGTGTGTAATGTTTCTGTCCATGTTGTAAATATGGTTTTATTGTTTTTAGTACCATGTAGTTTATCCTTTAACTCTATTTCTCCTTAAGTATTGCATAAAATGATTATATTTAATTATAAAAAAACAATTCATATTTTTTGTGTTTCCTAGGTGAGCAGAATGGCAACAGGAACCCCGGCGGTCTTCAGATCGGGGACCTGGTCAACATCGACTTGGACCTGGAGATTGTCCAGTCGCTGCAGCACGGTCACGGCGGCTGGACAGACGGCATGTTCGAAACGCTCACCACCACCGGCACGGTGTGCGGCATCGACGAAGATCATGATATTGTGGTGCAGTATCCCAGCGGGAACAGGTGAGTGCTCGGATGCCTTTTTTTTTTTTCCCAGAGAGAAATCAAATGAATCAAGTACATTTTCCTATCCACAGGTGGACGTTCAATCCCGCCGTACTAACGAAAGCCAACGTGGTGCGCAGCGGTGAAGTGGCCGCTGGAGCGGAGGGAGGCACCTCCCAATTCCTCGTGGGGGACCTGGTTCAGATTTGCTACGACATCGACCGCATCAAGCTGCTACAAAAAGGCCACGGGGAGTGGGCCGAGGCCATGCTTCCTGTAAGTCTTTTGGGAAAATGCATACGGATTTTCCACATCTTAAATCAGCGGTCACCAAGTCCAGCCTGTTGATTATTATTATTAAGACCAATGCTATATTTTTTTCCCATTAATAATCAATTGTGTCCTTTATCACAAAGCAACATATTTCTCCAGAATCTGCGATGTAACTTAAAAGCAATTTATCTGCTCCAAGATGCCACCTGTCTCGAGCTAATGAGCCTGAGCATTCATTGTTATTGATGACCAGCGCACGCGCATCTTGACAAACTCCAAAATGTCTCCTTTAATCTGAATTGAGACATTGTTTTAGTCTGCTGAGGCTTGCTACGTGAATGATGAATAGCTTGCAACGTTGAGATGTGTCCCTTTCTTTATATCCTTGGCTATAATGGATTGTCATCTTAATAATAACATACACTGATGTTTTATTGTGTTATTTGTCAGGTTTTATTTTTGCTGTGAGCTTTGTTTCACTTTCACCCCTCCCACCCTTATTTTTACATTATCTTCGGATTCTTTCGCTCTGGCCCGCTTGCTCTCTTTCTTTTTCTGTCTCTCTCTATATATATATCACATAGCCCAAAGACAACAATTTTAATGAGTTTTGTCGCTACATTCATCAACAGACCCTGGGGAAGGTGGGCCGCGTGCAGCAGATCTACTCTGACAGTGACCTGAAGGTGGAGGTGTGCGGGACGTCGTGGACGTACAATCCCGCCGCTGTCACCAAGATCGCTCCCTCAGGCTCCGCCGTTAGCAACGCCTCCGGAGGTTTGAGCCAGTGCCGCTCGAGCGCCATGAGAGTGACACCGTGACCCTGTGTGATGCCCCCCCCCCCCCCTTTTTTTTTTTTCTTTTTTGTTAATCCAGAGCGTCTCTCCCAGCTGCTGAAGAAACTGTTTGAGACACAGGAGTCGGGCGACATCAACGAGGAACTGGTCAAGGCGGCAGCCAACGGAGATCTGGCCAAGGTGGAAGACATTTTGAAAAGACCCGATGTCGACGTAAGTTGCAGATATGGTTTTGGTCCAGCCTAAACGGGCTGCTGTTGGAATTGAACGTTGGCACTTTGGGAGCCATTTTTTTCCCCATCTCCAGCTGTACATGCTCATATTATATTTCTCAATAATAACCACGAGGCATTTCATTTTGCTACAGCTGGCTTGTGCATTTTAATGTGTCGGGGTTTAACTCGCAGCCTGAGGCTTTTTGATATAATTTCTCCTTGAAATACCGATTTAGTTGTGGAATTTTTTTTTCCCTGTTCTGTATTAACATCACTGATATGGAATAAAGATTCAAAGATCAAATCCTTAATGTGCTAGTGATGAAGTGTTGGAAGAAAAATTCAGAAACGTTTAAGCCCAAATGTGTTTGTTTCAGGTGAACGGGCAGTGCGCTGGACACACTGCGATGCAAGCGGCCAGTCAGAACGGTCACGTGGACGTCCTCAAGCTCCTGCTCAAACACAGCGTTGATCTCGAGGCAGAGGTTGGCATCACTCGAGACTATTTTTTTTTTTTCTTCCTCACTCTAAGCCGTACTCCATCTTGCTTGCGTTACTGTACTCAGGACAAAGATGGGGATCGGGCGGTGCACCATGCGGCCTTCGGTGACGAGGGCTCAGTCATCGAGGTGCTCCAGCGGGGCGGCGCCGACTTGAACGCCAGGAACAAGCGCAGGCAGACGCCGTTGCACATAGCTGTCAACAAGGGACACCTGCAGGTGGTCAAAACGTTGCTGGACTTTGGCTGCCACCCAAGCCTCCAGGTATCCAGCATTGGTTTTCATATTTCTCATGACAATTTGGATCCCAGCGATGAAAAAGTCAATTTTCCATTTGTCTCCTTTAACACGACCTTTCCCCTCCAGGATTCTGAGGGCGACACGCCCCTGCACGATGCCATCAGCAAGAAGCGAGACGACATGCTGTCTGTGCTGCTGGAGGCCGGCGCCGACGTCACCATCACCAACAACAACGGCTTTAACGCCTTGCACCACGCCGCTCTGCGAGGAAACCCCAGGTAAGAGAATTGTGTCATCCCACCCACATCCTTTATTTTATTTTTTTATGGGTAAGGCGCAAATCGCACAAAGCGTGAAGCCTTGTACATTTATTGTGCTCACAAAGCAAACACTTAGATAAATAACAGAGGTGCAAAAAGTAATTACTTTTGGGATCAGTTTTGATTTGATTCAGTATCGCTGACAAAGCTTTTAATTGGAATTGAACGCCGACTGCTCGGTGTGCGTTTCACATCGCAGCGTGTGGGATCTTACGACGCAACTCTCATAGTGCAATGCCGCTTGTCTTCCAAGTTGTCCTCATGCTAAAATGCCTAGCTCAATTTTTTTTATTTTTTGCTTGAGTCATTCCTCAATGGCGTATACTGTGGTTCCGTCTCCTCAACAGACTGTGAAAAGCATTTGTTCTAGTTGGGTCCAAGCATTAGCAGTTGTCCTTGGCTTTGGCTAGTTCTTTGTCCTGCACTTTGGTTTTTTGTTGTGCAGTAAAGGGAACCCCCGTCGTTATCAGGTTTGTTATCCAGAATTCTTTATGGCCAATATAGGTTCAGGGTTGAAAGTTTTTGCTGCATGTATGAGTGTGTTTGCAGTCCCGCGCTGAGCAGCATTCCCCCTCTTCCCTCCTTGCCATCATTTTAATTGGCGTGAGGAACTGCAGAAAGTCTGCCTCTAGCCATCCGAATAGATTGTCAACACTCGCTTGTTCCCTCCGCGTCGGACTCATCAACTGGGCGCATAAAAAAAAAAAAAAAATCTAAAGACACTGCGCATTAAAGTTAAAAGTATTGAGTGTATAATCCTGATTGTAAAAAAAGACAATGGCTTCGTTTTTCTGTCCTAAAAAGAAAATGACTCTAATAAAAGAATACGTGGATAAATCGGGACGGGCGGTGGAGGTGGTATCCCGTGTCTTATCGTTCTACGTTTATTTGCAATCTCGGTGTACTTTTTTCACCTAGCCGGTTTCGGTAAGTGTTGTGATGCAGTGCTGATAAATCGCTCACTCTGCCTCTTGCGTTGGAAAGCAATTCAATGCACATACCTCACAGCCTTAAAAAAAAAAAAAAGTATATTTATTTAAAGAAGTTCTGAGGCTAGCAGAGGCGCACTTGAAATTGCTTGCTTGCATTAAGCGTAAACACTTTGTTGGGGTTTATGTTTGTGCAGCAGGATTCTGATTTTAGGGAGGGAGAAAGAGAGAGGGGTGGGGGCCCAGTGGAGGACTCTGGACTTGGAAATGAAAAATGCTGGAGTGCAGCCCGATTGTGTCAGGGCCCTCGCGCTTGTGTGTGTATGTGTTGTCCACTCGCTTTAATACACTTTCTGTACTCCGCTCACCTCACAGACAAGAAGATATACGTCCCCTTCCGTAGTTTGCCCATTTACTTTTATTTCACGCTTCAGCTCCTCCAATATCAACGAGCCACAAGTCCTAAAGCCTTCTAAAATCTTTCCCCCCGGGCTGAGGCTAAACTACCCGCCTGGTGTGCTTTTTCGTGGTGAAGGCGGCCATTTCAATTGAATGCTTATTTTTTTTAAAAAGCACACTTGATGTTTTTTGAGTGGGAAAAGTGCTTGGAGATTGGTCGCTGATACGAGGCCCCTTCAGATTATGGATATGAATGAGAGAGTCCTGGCATGTACAGATAAAAGAATTGTAATGCATCCCCTCTATAGAAAATAGCTGCTTTTATATTTTACCCAGTGAAACAACAAGAACATAGTGTAGCCTGGATTTATCAGCTGCTGGAAAACTATCGTGTTGATTTTCTCCCCCGGCGTCGTCATCAGTGTCTTCGCGGAACAGCGACTTGCTCATACTTCACCAAATTTGCCGCACTCCCCAATTTCTTTCTTAACGAACCAATGTAAACGGGAAAAAAAAAAGTCATTCGTTTCAGAGTCAAACCTTTATTAACCGCACAGTCAGCATTTTCAGTCATGTTTTGACATTCATAACAGGCAAGTGTTAAATAAAAATAATAACGAGGCTTTGTTCGGTTCCACTCGGCTCCCTCCTGACACGCTGCTGCCTGTCTGCGTCTTGATGCATTGTGCTGTCATGTTTTACAGTTGCTGGGAACCATAAGGGAAATATACAGTAGTATAGCGCGTAGTACATTGCAAGCAGTGTAGGTGTGTGTGTGTGTTTTTGGACAGCAGATTTCTTTCCACCGAGTGTGTTTACTGCCATCTCAGCCTGGCTCATCTCTGTGTCTTTTTCCCCTCGGGCTGCTGGAAGTCACTACCTGCTCCAAAACTGTAAACAGTTTACAGATTAATAGCCCATGACTCATAAAGGTTGAGATGAGCGGGGGGGGGGGCTCCAAACAAACCCCCCGCATTGGTCGCTCCGTCCCATTTGAGCACGTCACCTCCCTGTAATGTTTGCGCCCGGTAATTGTAACGCTCGCTAATTTTTTTAACATATGGTAATGACTCTATGGGAGCTAACGGATGTCGAGTTAGTGGTGCCACGGTGGTGTCGTAACAAGGTTGGCAAATTGCGACACTACTGGTGTTTGGATTTGTCACATTTCTCGCTTGTACATTTTACAATCGGCCGATCTGATGATGTGAAGTGAATTAATTTACTCCGGCTCAATTCATCATAATTGTAATTTAACTGTCAATCTTTTAAAGCACTTGTTGTCTCTTACCTAGTATGTTCATTGTGGGACCCAGTATGTTACTTTTTTTAATTTTGAACAGTATGTTTTGGTCAGTTGCTAGCTTTTCTATATTTGCAGAGCCATTTAGCTTGTTTTACATTAGCGTCACACCCCTGCCAAGCCGCATTAACCGCCAGCTCCCCGCCCGGCGCGTCATCGGCCGACCGGCGACTGTCATTTGAGGCGGCGACTGAGCAAAAGCGGCGGGCGGGCTCTTCTGGCCCTGCTATTTTTTTAAAGCTGACCACCGACCGGCGTGCTCGGAATACCAAAAAGGGGGACTGGGCCAAAACGAAAAGTTTGATGCAGTGACTTTATTGTTCTTTTCAAGCGAGACATGGAACACGGCAATCGTAGGCGGTCGTTTGAAGAGCAACACCTCAGTGGAATCCCTGCAGTCATCAAAGCATAGCTACAGCTGGTTGAAGGGGACCAAATCCATTCAAGAGGTGATTTGGTTCCATTTTACCAGCTTTAGCAAAGCATTGTGGGATATCTCTCTCTTCAGACCTTGAACGTGATATCCTATTGAAATGGGCACAACTTTGTCATTCAGCCCTCCCCGTCCCGACACACAGATTGTAACTGCTTTCTGGGGGTGACAAAAAGGATCATAATAATCTGCGGCACTCCAGTCAAATGTCCCGCAGTCATGAAGCAATTACAAGCCGTGACAGATGGGCCCTGCCTGCCTGCCGCAAGTGTGCGCCCGCCCGCCCGCTCCGGTCACTCGGACGGACACGACCGCATCCACACACACACGCCCGCACACGCGTGTACTTCTCAAGCAACCCTCTGGGTGTCGAGCCACCAAATTAATTCGGGTCGCTCGGTGAGACTGATTTGTAATGCCGAATTTATGCTTTGAATTACACAGCTTTACATTTGCACCGAATTTCATTCACATGCCACCGCCAACAAATAATATTTTGATTTTGATTTTTTTCCCGTGGACCCCTGCCAGTTAATTATCCCGCTATGGCTTAAAGTATTAATCAGCAAGCTGCATGAAAGAGCATTTTTTTTGGACCCCCTTGAAATTGAGACACTGCAATTCAAGAATATTGTCTGAATTTAGATAATAAAAGTCAATAACGTAACATTTTTATTAGGGAAGGCAATCTAGCTTCTACCGCCTTCAATTATTATTATTATTATTATTATTTTAATTCAATGTTTTACCAGGTAAGCCAATTGAGAACACTTTCTCATTTACAATGGTGACCTGGAGGCAAGGTGTGTGAAGTGTCTTGCCCAATTTGAATTTTTATTTTTGTTTGTTATTTTAAATATTTAATTTCATAGTTATATATAAGGAGGGGACATCATTCAATCTATTCAAATAAATTTAGTTCTCCGGCATGTGTTGGGCCTTCTTTTAAAGGTCATTTAATGAGCCCAAAATACTCCATTTGTATATTTATATTCCCCTGGCAATTTGTTTGCGGGGTAAAATATAATTTTATCTTAATTTGTGCCGACAAAAACGATCCAAAACGTGTTCAACCTCTAAAAGGTCGTTGCCGAGCGATGCGGTCATATATCGGCAGGTGCTTTTTAATCGTCTTTTTTAAGGTCTCCATCCTCCGTGTTAAACATTACAAATATTTCCCTGGCATTATTTTGTCAGCTGGAAATGTCGCCAACACGGTTGGCTGTTTATAATTATTGATGTTTGCTCCCTCTGCCAAAGCGCCAGCCGGCGTCTCAAAGCGGGCTAGCGACAGCTGAGGCGTACGCAGCGAGCCGAGATGGAGGTCAGCGTCAGGCCGGCTTGACAGCACACGCCGTTCTATTTGTAACGTTCGCACGCGCACCGAGGCTAGCAAAGAGTCGGGTGGCCGGGCCGCCCACCTCGGCGAAGGGCCCATAACAGGGCAAAAAAAGCAGGGTGGGGGAGGGGGCGCCGGGCGCGATGGGCATTTTGATAATGTCAGCATCTGCTGTGTGTGTCACTCAGACAGCAGGTCGTCGGGGGCGAAGGCAAAGCGCTCACAAGTGTCGTGTGTTGAAATTGAATTTATCTTTACACACCCGTGTAGATGTTTTTCCTGTTGTGTTATTAATTTGGATTTTGTTGTTCGTTTAAATGGTTTGTTTTCAATTGTAGCATTACTTTGAGGAAAACACCACTCGCTTTTTATATTGCACTCACTTTTCAAGCCTCGGAAATTTGACCTTCTGAAAATATTGCATTTATTTTTAAAGGTTAATTAGTTTATTTACTCGTTATTGGAAAGCTTTTAAAAAACAACAACCTGCATTTACTTTTGAATTGAAAGTTTGGACATCAGTTTGTGTTAGTGATTAGCTTGCTGAACAAACTCTGCGTTCATATTGTTCAGCCCGAGTCCGTCAACAGTTCGGAAACAGCTGACAGGCCAGAGTTGATCCCGCATTGTCACTTTTTTTTCTCTCTCTCTCTCTCTCTTCTCCGATGCTCTAATCTGACTGCCACGCGGCCCGGCGAAAGCATTTGGCAAGCGTTGCAAACGTGAACAATGAGGGTGGATGCGAGTCAAGGGGGGGGGAGGGGGTCAGCCAGGTCGGCGGTGTGTTTGGGGGGCCTACGGATCAGGGGAGGCCGGCCGTGGTTAAACACACAAGGACGCGGAAGCTCTACCATACAAGTGTCGCGTTTTGCTTTCTCAGCAACTATTATCGCACAATGGCGGCCTTTCAGTTCAATCCACCCCGTATGGCGAAAAGACTTTCACGTTACGGCGCCGCGACATTACAGCGAACCAACAGTATGGCCAGGTTTTGAGCTAGCGCAAGAAACATTATGGGTATATTTGAAGAGTATTGGCGGTAATTGCCCAATGAACTGTCGTCATATCTCGGATGAGAGATTTTTATTGGCCAAGTCAGCCAGTTTGCTGAAGCTGCGAGCTCCCCTACAGCGCTGAGTGCTGCAGTGAGACTGCCCAGAGACAGTATAGCTAATGCATGAGCCTTACATCCCACATTCTCTCTCTCTCTCCTCTCTGAACGCTGCTCTCACACAATTATCACAGGCACATTATTAAGACGGAACACATTTTCTTCCTCGAGTGAAGATTGGCACCTCACCCAGAATACATACTTCTTTACATTCCATAGCGGTCATATGTTCATATGGGTACATAAAGAAGTATGTGCACCGAGGAGGTCGTGTTGAGATATGAAATTCTCACTCTCTCTTTCTCTCTCACCTTTCGGGCCAAGCCGGAGAAGTTACGAGCGGAACGCTTTCCTTCGCCGCTTTCCCTCCCAAGTATGGTAGTCTGCACCGTAAGGTGACTTTGAGTGTAAATTCACTTCGACGCTCGAGGCTTTCCTCTGGTTGCCATGTAAGGCTGAACGGGATGCCCCCTCCTTCTAATTCACGCGGTCCAGACGGCGCTCGACCATCCCAGTGACCCCCCTCGCTGTCCTCCGGGCGAGTACCTCCCATTTGTATGCTGATGGGGAAAAAAAACGGGGAGGGAAAAAGTCCTCTTGATGACTTGGTCGAATCCTCCTGTGGTGCTGGAAGGTTCCTTGGTGTGGACCTTGTCTTATATGACGGCTCCACGGTGCTGGGTTTCAGTGACCATAGTTAACATTTTCACTTCTGCCCTCCCACTTTTGCGGGCACCCCCGCTTCTCTTGTGTCAGCGACGCCCCCAGTGGCTTGCCGCGTTTGCTGATGTTTGAAAACAAGGGTGATCCAAGTGGAACAGGAAGCTATTGTGAGACGGATTTGGGCTTTGGGCGCACCGGGGCAGGCCATAGGTCACATGAAGGCGCTAATGCTCACTCAGCACTTGCGGCCCCCTCCCTCCTTTTCATTGACAGGTGTACGGCCCTCCTCTCGTGCACCTGTCTAGATTGCGTGGACCATTCTTGTGATTTCCATGCAGAAATTTCACTTAGAGGCCATGACTGGATACTTTTTCCCCCCGCTGCTGTTATTGTGTGAACAGTTGAGGGTTGAAACAGAGCAATAGAATCGAAAGCCGGAAATAGCGGAAAGCCGGGATCACGCTTATACATCTAACATGTTAAACCCTCGTTACAGAAACTCGTGCCGACGTGCACATTATTATAATTGTTGTCGATTTCAGTAGGGCGGGAGAGGTGAGGCGTTAAACTTTCCACCACACTCCCGGCCGGCATTGTGCAACTCTCTCGCATTAAGGCGTCGTCCCAGCGCCAATGCCGGTTGGAGTTCTTTTTATAAAAGCAGTTTTAAAGGGGCTTGCAGCTGTTGGTCTGAGAAAGAGCTCTGGTGGCGCAGATCAATAACCGTTCTCACCACAGTAAGAAATGTTCAGTAGGCCTCTAATGAATATTTGCCCCTGACCAACACATTCCACAAGTTGACACTAATCTCGCCGGCAGGCTTGAACGCTCAGGCGGGCAAAAATGAAACTATTGTTCCACCTCCCAGCCCTCCCTCGCTAAACAAACAGTAGGAAGTGGTGCAACGTTGTTAGCGGGCGGACTAACAATGAGGCAGAGGTGACCAAGGCACGTGCACCAGTCCTGAAGGTGTGACGTGTCCTCGGACGGAGGTTGCGGGGAGCGCTGAAGCGACTAACCTCCAGTGTCTGTTCCGCTTTGGGCCGTTGCACTGCAGCACTGTGCCTTGCCCTGCCCCGTCCGTCCATCCGTCCGTCCGCTTGGATGGCGACTAAACGGGCTTAGCGGTCGTTAGCGACGAGGCGGGTTCAGCCGGTGACACGCATCCATCCCGTCACATCTGTGTTAATACACTTCTCACAGCTGTGTGCTCCGTCAATCCTCTCTTACGTTCATAACCCCTGAGCTGCGTGCTCATCATTATTCCGACGCCTCATCATGCCACGTTTCGTCCCGTGTCCTCCGACTTACCGTGACCTCCCCCGCCTCTCGGTTTAATTAAAAAAGTGGGGGTGTAAAAAAAAAAATGTTTAAAAAAAAAAAAAAAAAAAGTCTCGGTAATTCACGTATCCATGGGTGATGCCCAAAACGAATCGAAGCAGGTGCGAGTTAACAAGTCCGTCGTTAAGATAGGCAAGAACGATACTTAATGAGCCAGAAGAGCTGTGCTGCGGTGGCAGCAGCAGCAGCATGTCCGGTCAGTGCCAGAAACAGACAGAGCAGAGGGGCGGGAGGGGGAGGGAGGGAGGGAGGGGGTCTGCGAGCAAGACTGGAGAGGGAGGGAGGGAGGGAGTGAAGGAGAAAGATGAGAGCGATATTGTGGACAGTGCAGAAAAGGGCTTAAATCCATGTGGACCGGAGCAACTCGCCGCTCCAGCGCATCCTGCATCCTCTCTGCACTGCTCTTCTACAGAAGAAGGAAAGCGTTGGTTAAGTTGCTGCAGACCGGCGTACGCCACCCCACCCCACCCCCGCCACTCCAGCATGCACCTTCCTAGTGACTATACGCCTTGGAACCCATCAGGGTTAAACTCCTTCCAAATATGACCTGTCAGATCAGGTTTTCATCCCACGAGCGAAAAAAGCCGTAATGACCTCGAGAGCGCTCCAGCTGCTGCAGCCACGTGTGTGTGCGTGTTTGACTCGCTGAATCAGCTTCTATGATCGTGGGGGGGGAGTGCCGTAGTCGCTGAAAGGGAGGGGGGGGGGGAGTTAGGTGGCGGACACTCCACACACACGCCCATAAAAAGTGGTACACCTTTTTCTGAGACTCACTGAGGGGGGTGGTTTGAGGGGAAAAAAAAATCTGCCGCACTCTCCTCTCCATCACGTGCACGCACGCGAAAACGGAGAAGTGGGGAGGATGCCCTCGACGATTGAACGGACTTAAAAGTGTACAGAACGCCCTCCCACTCTACCTTTTTCATATTCTACACGCACACTACAGCTTTATCCGCTACGTAAAATGCACTTTTGTCAACTGGAGCCAGGGAGAGAGCGAAAGAGATGAATATTTGACAAGAGTGTTATTTTAAAACGATGTGCAAATATAGTAAGTTAAAAAGAGAGCATGACAACAAATAAACGTTTGCCGGCGAGGCTCCGAACGCAAAGTTTGTCAAAGCGGGAACGGCGGCCATGTCTCGCACAGTGGCGGCTAATAAGGGCCAAGAGGCCAACATGGCAGAGCAGCTTGACCGTTTAGCATGTTGTGTGAAGCCAAGCGTCGGACGCACGGCTCCAGGCCGCTCCTGTGTCTTGTCACGCCGCCCTCCCTGTCCATATTTAGTCACGCCGTGCAAAAAATAGTTCCCCATCCCTCCCTTTACACATCCCCCCCTCCCTCCCCCTCTCCTGCAACTGTTGGCCGGCGACTCCGGGAAGCGTCGCTCCGGCTGCCTGCCTATCGATTCCAATGGCCCGGAAGCGGAGAGGAGCGTCGGAGCGCTTAGGTCTCTGCTACCATTTGCTGCTCTATTTTTAGCGGCCGCCAAATAAAGTGCTCTCCGGTGCTTCCACTTGTGCGATCCTGAATTTTTACCCCCTCCCCTGTTTTACATCCTTCACCACCACCTCCGCTGATATGAGCGAGCGCCCCCTCACTCCCTCTGTCCTCTTGACCCCCCGCCCCTCCCCGCCACCATTCTCCTTTTAAAATAGTCCAGGACACTCTTCTTATGGTTGTCGTACGCTCACCTCTATATTTAGAATAAAGGCGTGTTGGCGTAACGGATCAGAGAGTGAGGTTCGATGCAGGCCAGCGCTGAGCATTGCAGGACCAGTGAATTCAGAAAGTTGTCATCGACACAATGACGGTCACAAGTTGAAGACGTTGAAACGCCACTTGCGTTTTTTGGTGTTAGCAACAGTTGGTGGGTTTGGGCAGCAGATGAGTAAAGGTGTGGGGGGGGGGTGATTCCCTGCTAATGTGTCTTCTTAAAACACAACCTCACTCAGTCAACCAATGCGGAGCATTCCACTAGCACAAGTGACAAGTGTGACGGCGATAGCATCCATTTTGTCGGCTAATTTTCGACAATACTAAAAGATATGAAGCTTAGCTTAGCTGCGGCGCCATAGGTATATTAATATCCTAGCTATTGTGTCAAAGCAATCATTTAGGCTCACCTCGTCGTAATTGACTCAAAGTTTTTTTTGTACTTGCCCAGTTCAATCTGTTTTACATTTACAGGACCTACGTCATCTCTATATAATCAATCTGCTCTGTTGGTGGATGTCGGCGCTGAGCAGTTAATCGATCGATTGGAATAATACAAGGGTCATCTAATGGATGGGCTTTGTTTGGCAGAATAAAGGTCCAGGCTAGCTTGTTCTTCACCCGTCGCCTTGAAATGGAAAACAAATAGCAATAATGTTTTCTCGGAGCAACGTTTAATTAGCTGATTCATTTTCTCCCGGCAACAAAGCATTGCGGAGGGATGTAATTAGTATTTTAAATTAGGTGAGAGCACAACACATTGTTTAAAAAGGCGTTCGCTCTTTAATACAGTTGTTAATTAAATTGGAGTCATTCCCAAGATTTTAGATGCCTGCTTTGTGAAATACTGACACCCCCCCCCCTTATCATTCAACTTTAATTGCCATTCTTTGGTGCAGTCTCCTTGCAACTCTAAGTCTTTCTCTCGCTTTGACCCCGCCCACCTGTCAACATCATACGAGAGTGCTTGGAGAGAGTCTAGTTTGTGCTTCATGTGTGCATCTTCATCCGTCCTCCCTCCATCAGCCTTTCTCTTCTCACCAGCTCACTCACTCACGCCCCTCCTCCCTCGTCTGTCGCCCGTCCCTCTTCATCCTTTTCTGCCTTGCATCATTTGAAGAGGCAAGGCTGCTGAGCGCCGGGGAGGGATAAAAGTGATTTATGAATGGGCCACCCTTTACCTGGGAAAGACAGTGGTGGCGGAGCGTTGGCTCTCTCTCTGATCCAGCATTCCATTGTCCCACCCCCCCCCACCCCGCAGCCACACTGCAGGAGAAGCTCCTCTGCTTCCGTCTGATCTTTTTATCGTGCTTTACGGCCGCCACGTCGCCGTTAAGCGACCGGCCGAGCGCACGGATGCCTTCGGCTGCTGATGTTTGCAGTGCTGTAGTCTGTTACAGTTGGCCATTGTGTGGCTTTTTATGTTTTCTTGAATTAATGCAGTACAAATCTCAGATTTAGATCTATATTTAGCAATAGAAAACTACAAAAATGGTGGGGGGAAAAAAACACTGGCCATGAATTACTCAAATGAAAGACAAGGTGCCAAAATAGTTTTTTTTTTTTAAATGTCTACCAAAAATTATTATACCAAAAAAAAAAAAATTACAATCTTTTGTCACTTACTGAAGTTTATTCAGCCAAAGACGTCAAAACATCTTCCTCTCGAAGTTCACCTATTAGCTAAGCGGGAACGGCTGGCTGGAATGGGTCGCGGGACGAGCCGAAATGAGCTCCATTCCCCGCGTGACCAATCAGAACACCCACCCAGCCACACGTCCGGCCCAGACTGGGCCGACGGTGGCCTCGAGCCAATAGATGAGCTCAGCAGTGCTATAGCGCTGTCTGTCCGTCCGTCCTGTGGCGCGCTGAAGCATGAGGTCACCTTAGGACAGCTACGTTGTTGTCGCTAATTTGGGTGGAGCGAGTGCTACGTTACAAAAGGTAGTCAAGGACGTAGGCGCCATTGGGAAAGCCAGAAACGTGCAGAAATTTGCCGCCGTTGCGCTTTGCTATTTATTTATTTGCGCCATTTAAAGGGCCTCCTCGGCCAATGCGGGCAATAAATACTGACAAAGTGATAACGCTGTCAGACATCTTTAATACTTCTTAGCCCAGTTAAAAAACAAATGCACTTCATATATTCATTTTATGCACTGAAATAAGGAACGGGATTTATCGACGCATCTGCCTTTTCAGCATGTGCTCCATCAGGAGGTGATGAACAGCCGCAAAATTGCAGCTCCATGCATGTCTATTATGTGCTTAACATGACAGGCGAGTATGAATGGTTCGTTTTGTGAACCCACAAGTGGATTACTTTGATGCCCAATTTAGCCGCTTGACATTTTGAGCGTGAGGCCTCAGTGTTTTTCTTTTTTTTTTTTGTGTGTGTTACCCTTTGTGACCTACCAAGCTGCATATACCGGCGTTTCCGTGTTCTCATGGCGTATGGAGAAAAAAAAAAAAAATCTGATTCATCTGGTCAAAGTATAGCAACCATAAAGAAACGTGGGACTTTGGCACCAAACGCTCAGGACGTAATTACGTGCTGGCAGAATGCTGACGACCGCTAGACCGGCTGGACAAAATAGGGATTAGTGTTGAAATTTTCCATAAGTCGTCCCCAGGCTAAGGAAGTGCGGCTTTGAGCAAAAGCATGTTTTCACCTCTTAATTATTAAGAGACGAGAATACGTTTGCCCGAGAAACCCCGTCGTCACGTTCACATCCTCCAAGGCCGTCGCATCCGACTCTCGGGTTTCATTCCCGCGCAGTAATGAGCTCAGGTTTCTAAGCGGAACCAGAAAGGCGGCACACGCACCGAAATCACGATACCCGCCTTCCATCTGAGTGGCAGCGGACATGACAGAGTGTGCATATTGACCAGAGAGGTACGGTTTCATGAATGCAAATTGTTTATCGCAGCACAAGAGGGGACTTGAAAGCACCTTGGTTGCCAAGGCGAGCCGGGGCGCTTTGTTGAAATAGAATCTGCGAAGTGTAAAGTGCGCTAAGACAGTAGCACGAGAAAGTAATTGGGCCATCCTGAACCGACGGGATATTAACATGCCATCGGGCCTCTCCGACTCGCCGCCCCCGCCTTCATAAATGAATCAGGACGTCCCTATGCAGCAGGTGATTTAAGGCTAATTAAAGCTTAGCCTTTGCGTACCCTCGCCTACTTGTACCAGAGATGGCGGGCCATTTTATTCGGCCGCTCGCAAACAACCTTCAAGGGACGGACAGCTGACTGATAAGCCAGACGTCACAGAATGCTGGCTTGATGCAAATAATCCCGATTAAAAGCGCACCAACACGGGAGCCTCAGGTGGAGGCGGGCGGGCGGCAGGGGAAGGTCACATTGTAGGGGGAGATGATTCCCATGAAAAGTCTTTTACAGAGCACAGCCTGGGAACAATCAAGTCAAGCGCTACACCTAATTGACTGCATGGGACGGACGGATGGACGGGGGTCACAACCGGGTCATATTGGCTGACGTGTATGGCGTCGCTTTTGAAAATGGATTAGCCAAACACTTTGGCATTTTGACATGTTTGTTTGACTATACAGTTTTTGAGTTTGTCTCCGATATTGTTTCTTTACTACCGGCAAGGTCAAGTCTAAACTCGGCGTGACGTTTTTTTTCCCGTTTGATTAAGGTTTTGATAGAGCTGATCCTCTGTCAACGCAAGATTGCATTTATTTAAATGTAATTATCCACTTTATCACCTTTTGCCTCACCGAAGCAGGTGGCGGCACTCGGCGAATCATTTTCTGAACGGGCGAGGACGTCGTTAATGACTGCGAGTATGCCAAACACGTCTGGTACATCAGAGCGGCCATATGTTTTCACGCCGCCGTTAATTCACGCCGTGACTGTGCCCGTCCTGCCCAACTTGTCACTCTTCACTTACCCTTCCAGTAGCGAGCCGCTGATCGGCACACAGATGGGCCGTCAACTCGGCCCGGGGCGGCGGAGGGAACCCCGGCAAACAAAAGCGCCTGATTTGTTTGACATGCTGTGACAAACAGCGGCGTCCCGCTCAATGACAAATTGCAGAGCGGAGACAATGCTCCTCAGTGGCCCTCTCCTGAGGGACTTGTGGCCAGGGTGACCCACTTTTCCAGCCTCTTCCATTTTGCCTTTTCTCTCACCCTCTCAAAACAAACGTGGTCACAACAGGCCCTTCCCAGCTTTGTGTGCGTTAGGCCACCTAATGGCCCCTTGATCTTAATTCTTGATGCTATGAAGACATTTTGGGTAAAACGGCACCGGTAAATTTGGCCAAAACTTCATTATACTGAATTTACAGCGCCACGTCTTTGCAGGCCCAGCCGACTCAAGAAACGCGACGACGTACAGCGCGAGCGCTAACGTCGACTTTCATGACACAGCTCGGGGCGAGGCGAGACTCCGACGTGACAAGGTCTTTTCTTGCATCATTTGCTTGTCTAAGTCCCGGAGTGAGAAGCTCCTTCCCCGGCGGGAGTGCGGCAGATTAAATTAGTCCAAAGTGTCCCCCCCTCACCCAACGAGAGGTTAAATCTACAGTAGACGAGGAAATAGTTCTGCGTAACAAAGACAATGCGTCGTGAATACGTGACGAGGCGGGAGGGGCGCGGTTGCGTTTAAGCGCCGTGGAGAGCTCTGCATTAAGTAGTTGGAGATGGCTGCAAGCAATGCAGGTGCAATACGAGAGAGAGAGCGAGAGGGAGGGAGAGAGCCAGAGCTATGCTGCACTGTTCATCACTGCAGCAGTACAGCAGCTCCATGTCCGCCTGTACGGAGGATGCAGCCAGCCGGCCGGCCAGCCGGCCCCCCGTGCTGATGAGGCAAAAGCCAGCCGTTCTGATTACCTCGACAAACATGTCATCCTTGGATTTCTTTGCCCCTGGGGTGTGCCGCCCCCTCGTGCCTGCGTATCCACCACATAAGGGGGCTGCTGGGCCAGATTGAAGAGTTAGAAAATGAAAGAAGGGATGTCAGTTCAAAGATCCACCCCGCGTAATTCTTGGCTACTCATCAAGGTCGCAAGTGTTCTTGGCCGCTTTAATGCTTCTCCAAGGTACAGCGTGTCCCTCAGCACAAATCACTTCAGTCAGATCAGACCACTTTCTTACTTCTCTATTTTTTTTTTTCCGGTTTCATCTGTTCTTTGGGGAAAATACGCAGCCCTCCAAATTACATTCCATGGACTTTAGTGTTCATTCATTTGTTTGCAGATTCCCAAGCGTGCTTGTATCCAGATAATGACATACATTGTCAGTCTAACTTTTTTATTTTTCTTGACAACAGTGTGACATTGACGCGTCCTCTGACTCTTCCTTCATTTTTCTGGGTTTTGCAGTGTGTTGGCAAGCAGCCTCTAAATGACCTTGGGTCGAGCAGAAACAACCGACTCGCATTTATGCCACATTTAGGCTCTCCAGTTAAACAACAATATTGTTTTTTGCCTTCTCAAGAATATGAGGGACACAAATGGCTCTCCCTTGTTTTGTCTTTCAAAATATACTTTTCCCCCGTTCATTTCATTTCAGACTAAAGCCGATTTTCATTATTGATTTTGATAATAATCCGACCGAGGCAATAAAGCCACCGTCGACAACCTTGATTACAAGTGATAGTAAAAGTCCATTTTTTTTCGCTGAACCGGGATCAAAATGGAGTTATTAAATGGTGACTTACGGTGATTTGGGTGTAAAACATCATGGCGAGCTGTCGTTTTGCAACTGAGAGGAATATAAGAAAGTCATAAATACGCAAAGCAGGAACACGGATCCACTAAAACATTTTCAAACATTAAACATACGTATACAGCATCCCGTGACTGCTATGAAGACATTGATTTATGTTTCCTGCGCTTAATCTGTCCTTTTGCGCCGCATTGTTATAAAATGCTTTGCCTGGAAAACCATTTTTTTTTATGACGGAAATGTGAGTCGTGGTCAGATGAGCATGATGAATGGCCGTGCGAGTTGTAAATAACCGCGCTTTTAGGAGAGCCACTCGTCCTTTAAGTTGATTAAAAGTGGCATGTATGAAAATGAGATGTGCTGTAAATGGATCACGTGGCGGGCTCGGTATCAGATGCTCTCAACTTTGTTTGCTTAGCATAAGCGCCTCATCCAATCCCTGCCGTGCTGGATTAATTTTGACATTTCAGATCACTAATTTAGACCCTTTGCCCAATTGATTTTATCGCCTTCTGCTCATGGCTGTTTTTTTTTTTTTTTCTCCTCCTCCGCAGTGCGATGCGCGTGTTGCTATCCAAACTGCCCAGGCCGTGGATCGTGGACGAGAAGAAGGACGACGGCTACACGGCGCTGCACCTGGCGGCCCTCAACAACCACGTGGAAGTGGCCGAGCTCTTAGTTCATCAGGTAACGACAAACGCCACTGCGCTAGGCCCCTCTAAGCTACTGCAATTTTTTTTTTTTAAATCAAATGCATATGCTTTGCGGAGCCTCCAGGGTTGTTCTTTAAGGCCGTGTACTCTCCTTCTCATGCAATCATGGCTTTACGTTCTCCCCCCGTTGTCTGAATTCCCCCGAGACTTTGAGGAGTTTGCCGCAAAAGTCACCTGACTAAGCAGCAACTGGGTTATTTAGGATAAGGTGCGCGGCAGAAATACAGCTGCAATGTTCCCCCACATGCTCTTGGAAAACCTCAGCCCCCCCTCCCCATAATTCTCTGCAACGCTTCAGCCTTCTGTTTAGCGCTCATGCGGGGCGCACTGCAGATTCCCCCCGCCACCCTCCCAGCCAGTCAGCCAGCCACTCTTATTTCTTACAGAATTAATTAGCAAACTGATCACAATCATTAGCTTCCCTGCACATCTTCTCAGCTGAGGAGTTTGCAATTTGCAAAGTAATAATCACGCGTGTTTTTTTTTGGTTTTTTTTTTTAAAGGCAGCCAACTTGCCCTTGTCTTGACAGACAAGGTTAAACAAACAGAAGGTTCTGTTATGCTACATGGAGCCTGAGTGTTTGGACCATTTTTCATCATCCAGACAATTATTTTTTTGCATCTCATCGCACAGCCGCCACACGTGTAAGAGAAAAAAAATGCCTCAATAATCAAATGGAAAAACTCAAACAGCCATCACACAAAAGACTTCAGACACGTAGGTCTGCCCGACCGAGAATATTGATCACAATAGAACCTGAAATTGAACTGGAGTCGAGCTTCTCCGTACTTCTCCATTTGAGACTTGTCCTTATTTGGTTTGTTGGGGAGCTGGAATAGAGCCCGGCCCACGCGACCCTCGGGCTCGGGAGATGACTGAAACAATGTTATACGTTGAATAATTTGCGTCTCAGGGCAACGCCAGCTTGGACATCCAGAACGTCAACCAGCAAACAGCCTTACACCTGGCCGTCGAGCGACAGCACACCCAGATTGTCAGGGTAAGACTTTCTCTTTCTCATTATGTGTTGTCATCTCAAAGTCACACTCCAGTATTGCTGGCTCAGGACAAAGCTGTCGACTTGCATTGAGTTTACAACGCTGCCATCTTGTGGATGCGATTAAAAAGAAGGGGACGTACAGTATGGCGCCCGCACGTGAACCCGCTTCATGGCATCCACGATGCGACGTTAAAAAAATAAAATAAAAATAGATGGAAAGAGTTTTCCTTTTGTTCCTCGTGCGGCAGCTGCTGGTGCGAGCCGAGGCCAAGCTGGACGTGCAGGACAAGGACGGGGACACGCCGCTCCACGAAGCACTGCGACATCACACCCTGTCCCAGTTGCGGCAACTCCAGGATATGCAGGACGTCAGCAAAGTGGAGCCCTGGGAGCCCTCCAAGAACACGGTAGGCACTCACATTTTCTCATGACAGGAAATGGAAACTAGGAGATGCTCTGAGAGTCACTCCTTCCACCCGACTTAGCCCATCACTCAAGACACTTGTCGGGAGGCAGCCAAGCGGCTCGCTCGTACAGTAGCTTGAACAAGTTTATCCCTGAGTGAGCGATTGCCGTACTGTTTGTCCCTTCACGAATGGCTCGAAGCCCCACCATGCTGACTGAGGAGGGGGGTGTGTGGAGATAATGATAAAACACATCTTTGATTGGATAATTGCGTGCGATCTGACCCGGATCATCCGCTTCCGTCTCGTTTGTTTGTTTTGCCCTCTGCAGTTAATCATGGGCTTAGGCACCCAAGGGGCGGAGAAGAAGAGCGCGGCGTCCATCGCCTGCTTCCTGGCCGCCAACGGAGCCGACCTGACGGTGCGTAACAAGAAGGGCCAGTCGCCTCTGGACCTGTGTCCCGACCCCAGCCTCTGCAAGGCGCTGGCCAAATGTCATAAAGAGAAAAGCAGGTAAACGCGCCGAGCGAGTCCAAGTGTGTCGTCGTGGCCGCCGTTGACCCCCGCGTGCGTTCGCAATGTGATAGCGGCCAGGTGGGCACGCGCAGCCCGTCTCTGAACAGCAACATGGAGTCCTTGGAGGAGTGCATGGTGTGCTCGGACATGAAGAGAGACACTCTCTTCGGGCCTTGCGGACACATTGCCACGTGCTCCCTCTGCTCACCCCGTGTCAAGAAGTGTCTCATCTGCAAAGATCAGGTCCAGTCACGCTCCAAGGTGATGTGCTCGTAAACATGACAAACGCTCCATTTTAATTCATCCTTTCATACAATTTGAAATTCATTTTCATTGGATTATTCTGTCGATTTGTTGATTGGCTCGCAGATTGAGGAGTGCGTGGTGTGCTCGGACAAAAAGGCGGCTGTCTTGTTCCAGCCCTGCGGCCACATGTGCGCTTGTGAGAGTAAGTCAACACGTCGGACGGCGGGTCCAAATGAGACGTGACCACCTCTCTTTTTTTTTTTTTGCCCGTCCAGACTGTGCCAGCCTCATGAAGAAGTGCGTACAGTGTCGCGCTGTGGTGGAGCGCCGCACCCCCTTTGTGCTTTGTTGTGGGGGGAAAGGTATGGAGGATGATGATGATGATGATGCCGCAGATGATGATGTGGATGATGATGATGATGATGATGACATTAGTGAGTGAATCTTCCACACGTTCCCTTTTAATTGCTTCGCTTTCTTTCTTGACTTCTGCTACTGCCTCATTTTCAGCATGTCCTCTCTCTCTCTCTTTCTCGCTTTCCATGAATTTTAAATGCTCAATGTTTATGATTTGCCCGATCTATTCATTTATTATTAGTGAATGTTGAGTTTCATGTCAATATTTTTGATCAGATTGGCTTCACACTGCCATCATTTATTATTTTTTCCCGTCCACATTTTTGCTTCAGTTGTTCATCCCGCATATTTTATTTTGTGGAGTTAAAAGGGAAACTGTTGCAAGTTCACTGATTCTTTTTTTAATATTGTCTTACGGTTTGGTTACGTGTCCGAACGGGGGGGGAGGTCGGCAGGCATACACCCGTGCGAGGGGCAAAATTCCAATGATTAATCCCAGCAACACCAGATGCTAGCGAGTCAATGGCGACTGCTGTCAATAAGGTTCCGTTTCCCCCCTTCTGATTTCCTGCTTGCTTCTTCTTCAAATCTCTCTTTGAGTCTCACTTGAGAGGCTCGTAGCGAGTAGTTCCGCTGGTCCTCCGGGCCAGCTTTGAGCTATATAGCTGCTGTAACAATGTGACTGGTTATTCCCAGCAGGGAGCTCTAACTCTATGGCAGGGGGATCGCAGGATCTTCTCCAGCCCAACAATCTGGCACTAAGTTGGTGTAAGTATGCCCTCTCCCATATCTGTGCTCTGACCACATTGCTGCCCTGCCCCCCCCCACTCCTTTTTTTTTTCTTCTTATTAAATCACTGCACACCACACACACACGATGGAGATGAAGTACAAGCACATTATTAAAGCAATACCAATAACACCGATTACAATAAATGCAGCTCAAGTATGTGTAACTCTTAATTATCTCCCCATTGAAAGCATAGATGAGCCATCATGGCCGCGTTTCACTCATGTTCTTACAGTCGCCGCAGACTTTTAAATATGCCAAATGACGATATGGCTTAAAGAGCAGCACGAGGGAGGACCAAGGGTTTCTCTGCCGAATGTGCTCCTTACGCTTTGGAATATAACAAGGAGGCGTGTGCGTCTGTTTTTTGGATGTGTCCAAACAGCGAGCGGCAACATCCCCGCCCTGCAGCGGGACAAGGACAACACCAACGTCAACGCGGACGTTCAGAAGCTCCAGCAGCAACTGCAGGACATCAAGGAACAGGTCTGCCGCATGAGCCAAATGATGGCGACCGTCGATAATATGATATACAACCTTGAGCTGCTTTTTTTGGTTCCGTCCCCAGACCATGTGCCCCGTGTGTCTGGACCGGCTCAAGAACATGATCTTCATGTGCGGCCACGGTACCTGCCAGCTGTGCGGCGACCGCATGAGCGAGTGCCCCATCTGCCGCAAGGCCATCGAGCGCCGCATCCTCCTCTATTAGGCTCTCTGGCGTCCGACTCCACCACCCCACCCCACGCCCGCGAACGCACCACCAGCCACCAAAGCGTATCCCCTCAGCAGGCTTACTCTGTTACATAACATGGAGACATTTTTGAACGGATATCCTCATTATTCTGCCTTTTGGACCTCTCCGAGTTGAAAGGCACGTCTTGAATCTCGCCCGGGGAAGGACGGCGTAAGAGCGCATGACTCTCGTTTGGTGTAAGAAAAGCACCCCACAGAAAAGCCACATTTGATCCCTATTATTGTGCAGGAAGAACCCTGCGTGGATTTTGAGTCCTTTGCTTCGGCAACTTTCATTTCATGGTTCTATGAGTATTTTTTTTTATAGGAGGACGAGAACCCGGGCGGTTCTGAAACGACAACGTGAGCGGTCGGCCTTCAGTTCTGTGAGGAGGACGCAGGTAGAATGACACCTTGTTGACTAGACATCCAAACATTTGGTTGCCATTTGCTTCCAAAATTCAAGTGGTCTAGGGAGGGGGGGGGGGGAGACAGCATAAGGTGCTCTTTGTCTTGTATGATTTTAATGTAAGTATGAATTTCAGCTCCAAAAGTCAGCATTTAATGAAATAGAGAACAATCTAATAGAACTCATAGGTGAGACTGTAGATAAATTATTTTGTATTGCCGCCCAAAAAGAAAAATAGGATTTCTAGGTGTCACTGCCTTTCTAATATGTAGCCTCAAATAATCTTTTTTTTTTTTTTGCATCAGGCATACTGACATCTTTATATGTAATTTCTTGAAAGTGGAGGGGAATGCCATTTTTCACGGTTTCTAGTGCAGTGGTTCTTAACCTGGGTTCCGTGAATCGGTACCTCCAACAAGGTTAAGAACCACTGTTCTAGTGTTTTCTCATCAGCGTTTTATCTTTAGCTGGAAACTCATGAGTTTCGCCTACAATGACAAGGCGACGGCAAACAGACAAACAAGCATCACTTTTTATTTTCCTGTTTTTTCACCGACGATGCCAAACTATGCTAGTGTTGTCTTATGTTGTCTAAAAAGCCAATTTTCTGTCGGAAACGTCTCGGTCGCATCTCCTTGGGCATGAATGTTTGACGTATGCAGTACGGCGTGTATCATGAAAATACTCCTTGGTCTGTATGGCAAACAAGTGCTTTTTAAACAAACCACATAGATGAAATAAAAATCGCCAATGATGATGAATGGCTGCTATGTTTTGTTACGCAGGTTTGCTAACCAATAACCACATCTTTGTTGTTGGGTTTTTTTCAAGCCCAGTTCAGATGGGGGGTAAAGAAAATACGCTCTTGTTGCTTTTCCCCCGCTGTGCGGCGGGCGTCTGTCTCGCTCGCCGAGGAGCCGGCAGGCCCTAGATGGGGCAGGAGGTGCGGGCTAATTGAAAATGCTAACACCGTCAGAATGACTCCACACCACAGTGCCATGCGTCACCCTATGCTAATGAAGGAGACAAAACGTTTACACCATTTAGCACATTTTGTTTTCAAGTATGCAGTCTCCGTCAGAGCTGAATGAGAACGAGTAAAAGACATTGTTTCGTCAAACCAAGATTAAGTTCTCAATTGATTGCAGTGTTTTTTTTTAAGGCGCAATTTTGATCAGAGCTCAAAGGAAATCAAGTCAAGAGCTCATTTCAAAATGGGAAATGATCAAGATGTGACTCAATTGATAGCAAAATGGAAGCTTTGACAGTCCGTCACTCTGACTGACTGCGGGCGGGGGGTTGTCAGGGTGTCGGAGACGCCGCTATCTCCTCCCCGGGATGCGGCCCGATCCTGGGGAGAATCCCCAGACTGCCAGGCCTGCCCTGCCGCTCGGACACGGCGTGCTCGCTGACCGGACCGCAGGGGTTGACTCCCACGCCGGGGGGTCAACTAATCCAAGGTGTGACCCGCCCGCCGAGCATGTGACAAATTGAACCCCTGAGAACTTGTGGAAAAGTCCTTGGAGCCAGCTAAAGTGTGATATTGCTTCAACTGTATGTTCTCTTTCGGTTCTGCTGGACCATTTGGACAAATAATGGAATTGCAATTCTCAATCTGAACTCAATCTGTTTAGATATGATGGGGTTTACATACATAAATGTTTTGCTCTCATAAATTAGGCTTATCCATTCGATTGTTTGTGCTGTTCACGTCCCAACAGGTACGTTTTTCATGAAAGACTTTGGGTGTTGTCGTCACCCTTCTAATGATCTCTTTGTCGCAGGATGCTTCTGGTTGCACTGCATCACGCCGCTTCACGATCAATTTTGAAGAGCAGCTTGGCTGTCATCTGAAAAGATGCAGAAGGTGCGTGCAAACAGGCTTTCACTTGCACTTTGAGCCTTCTTCACAAGGTGGCAGTGCATCCGCTTTGTGTTCATCTGAGTTTTGGGCCAGGCCAGAAAAGGCTGAAATGTCTCATCTCAGCCATCAATCAATGCTTCTCTCCATCTTGTCCAAAGCTTTTTTTTTTTTTTCTGTCCACCGGGTGCCATGTTGGAAGAATTGATCGTTGACTGTCTGAAGGTCCCTTTTGCTTTCTCATGTCACGCAGTTCACAACTGCTCACATTTATTGTCCACCTTTTTTTTTTTATGGCCAACCTGAGCAAAGTTCAAGCTCTCGAAGGAGCCTTCTGGGTTCAAATGGGAACTTTTTGGACTTTGTTGCCAGTTGTTTGTACAAGTTGCTAAAAAAAAAGCCAGCCAGCCTCTTTTTTTTTTTTTTTTTTTACTGCATTAAAAAAAAGGACAAGTTGTTTAAGGTTCGCTGGCGGGTGGGTGGGTAGTTGGAGCTGAAAGCAGCAAAACCCCACCTATGGCTGTAAAGCCATAAAAAGTCCTCAAAAACATGCTGGCCCCCTGACGTTGCTGATTGCTTTATTGTATTGATCAGGGCAAAGTGTTAAAAGCAGTTCTCTTCCTATTTGTGCTATGATTAACAATGCCTGTACTTTAGCAATATATATTTTTTTTGGGGGGGGGTCACCCGACATGCACTTAAGAAAGAAAAAGAAAAAAAGCCTCGTACAGTTTATCCAAACGCCTTGAGGCATTCGGTAGAATGGTGCCCATTGGGGATCCACGCTATTTATCAATGGAGCACGTTATATTTATGTCGGCGTGGCTTTTGACCCGTCAAGTAGGTGCCGTCCTTATCGTCGCCGTGTGATTGGAAGGCTGATGCTTTGCGAGCCACATTTACAGTGCAAATGTTATCGTTCCGATGACACTTTAAACAGCCTTTATCAATATATAGTCATTCAAGATTTATGAGCTTTGATAGATAAAAATAAAAAGAGAAATAAATAAGAATGATACAAGGGGGTCATTACATGTCTTGCTATGACATTTTTATTATTTCAACTTTTTGTAACATGATGTTCTCAAAAGTAGTATCCCAAGTACAAAAGTTTTTTTTTTTTTTTAAATGGGCCAAACTGCGCTCCAGCTACATGGCAGAACCTTATCAGACAATTATCTTTAAAACAGTGGGTTATCATAATTGCTTACTTAATAATTCTATGAAACGGCAGAGGTGCAACCTTTGCCTGGCCAATAAAGTGCCAAGTGCGTGTTTGATGCTGAGATAGCTTTTAAGAAGATAGCTTTTTACACTGCTTGAAATGTTGTAACCTATTAATTGCGTGAGCTCATTTGCATTCGAAATGTAGAGACAACGGCTCCTTTTTTTTAATAATCTTAACTCACTTGTCCATACTGTGTAACATTAGCACTAAATATCCAGTCGTAGGCTTCCAAGAAGACTTTTCCAAATAATCCAAGCCGAGGACGTGATGAGATTCACAGCGAGGTTAGCATGTGGAACAATGGTGTAGACGTACTTAATCAACGAGCGCAAACTTTTGTCACGTTTGAAGCCTCGGCTAAGCAAACAAACTGATGACACACTGCCGTCGTGGCGCCTCTCAGCATTTGCCACTTTCAATGTTTTGGGGGCCTTTTAGGAGACTAGAGAAGGTGCCTGGTGAAATGCTTCATCCATTTGCATTCTTATGTCTAGCATGATTCCCCCTCCGTCATTTTACTTTCCTGTATCAGACACATGCCAGATTATCAAATATTTGCATTTTCACCATTGCGTGTCAGGAAAGTCTGATGACGCAGCTCCACAAGGTCAGTTCCCGCACAAACGTAATTTGTGCGATGATGGCGGGCCACGCCCTGAAGAGTTTCATAGAGGCGCCCTCCTTCCAACAATGTTTTTCTTTCCACCATTGTAAGAAATGAACACAATGTATCTGAAAACAAGCGTCAATCTGGCAGGTGGCCTCCACTGCTTAGCCACCCTATCTGAGCTAGCTCCCAGGGAACTACTTTACGTTTTTGTTTTTAATGTTCTGAGAGAGAGAGACAAAGAGCTGATCAATACTCCAGAGTCCATCACTGGCTCAGACTTTTTTTTTTTTTTTTGCTTGTGTTTCTTTTTTTCCCCCCCCATTCCATTTGCAACTCAACGGGCTCAGAGTGACCCCTAGGGAAGAAAAAAAAAAAAAAAAAACCGTTAATAGCTAACTTTATCTTTTTTTTTTTTTTTTTAAACAGCCAAGTGTTGTACCTTCAAATCAATACAGGATACACAAATCTCCCACGGCTGCATGTTCTTTCTCCTCTATGCCTGAGAGCGAGCCCTCTTCGGACCACCTGCTTGCCGTTTTTGAAGGCCAGAACATGGAAAATACAAGTGTTGCAAAAAAAAAAGTGCTTTTTCTTTTTTATTTTTTTAAACCAGTGTCGTGTCAAATTAGGACAGCTAGAAATACATTTTGCAATGAACCATGGCAACAGTAGCGCTAGCTGTCTGTTAGCATAGCTAACACCTGATTTAGAAGAACACTTAAATTGAAATGACATATTTTAAACAATTAAATTAAGACTTCATAGTTGTGCTCATAGTTTAAGGTGGTGTCCAACTCAGTGACGTTACACGTCTACCATATGATCAGGGGTGTGTAGACTTTTTGGATCCACCGTATTTTAATTGCTACGCAAAGCAACTATGTAAGCCATGTTGTGTTATTTGGAAAAGATTCACTTTCTTATCACGTTTTCCCTCTCTTATCAGTGTTTATGCTAATAGGCTAAGCTAGCGAAGCCCTCGCCGAATGGTGACATTTAGCAAACAGATATGAGAGTTTTCTCGACTGAACACTAAAATTCTCACAGATGCTTTACTCAAAAACAAACCTGAGCGAGTCGTACTAAAATGTAGGTAGCGGCAACCGTGGATTCAAAATGGGATCTTTTGCCCTTATCTATGAAGTTGTGTGAAGTTGAAGGCCTCATCCTGGGAAAGAAGCATCTGTTGTTGCTTCCCTTGCAACGGGCGGTGGAAAAATCAAGCGAATATTTGCTTTCATTCCTCCTCCGTGCATCCAAGACACTGGCTTGATATGCGTCTGATAGCGCAAGACCTTGTAGCCAAGAAGCACAGCCACTGTTGGGCAGATAAAGCAGGCGCAGCTGACGTTGGGAGAGAGGGACATCCATTTAGGTTGAAAACAAGCCCACGCGCCCCCTCACATCCCCCCGTCATCAGATAATCGCCGAGGCTAATCTCCTGAGGTCGACCCGTCCGTCGGGTTCTGGAGACGGATGACGTGAGGCTCGTGATAGGCTGACTCCAGAGGGAGCAGGAACCTGGGGGTGGGGGGGTTAGACGGGTTAGGTCAGCCAGGGAGGCGTTTGGAGGTGGGAAAGGTCTCCTGATGAGCTTAGAGACACCTCTCTGTTGGAGATTGTTGCACGACTGACAACGTTTGCTTAACACCAACCTCACGGAAGCCCCATGGGGGTGTGGGTGGACCTGTTGGCCTTGAGGTGTGTGCTGGTGGGAGACACTCGCAAAGGCAACAGCATTTTTTGTAATTAACTTTGCCAGTGTTAACGAGACTTTTATTGTTCAAACGACGATGTGTACGTGAACTGGGTTGGTTGTCATTGCCGCGCTAAAACTTTCTTCTCACTCCATTTGCTTCCCCTCATGTTGTAAATGATTCATTGGAGTTGCAGCCATTTATTTGACTTAAATGGGACTGGATGGCAAAAACACGCCTTTATAGTGCAGGGCTTTTCTCTTCATGTAATTGCTGCAAACATCTTTGCATTTCTCTTGGGTAATTTTCGCTGGACTTCTCACATTATTATTATTATTATTGTTATTGATTGGATTTTATCAATATTTAATGCATGGTACTGAAATCTACAACTTGTATTTAATCCCAAAACATTTTTATTTGATTCAAAATACCTTTTTAAATGTAGGTACATATATTTCATATTATCTTTTATAATTTATTCATTTAATAAGCATTTGTTAGATTTTTAAAAAATATTTTTAATGGATTACATTTAATCTATGTAATGTATATTTGTATTTAAATTAGGATATTTACCTGGCTTATATTTTTGAACCATGCATTTGTAATCAGTGGTGTAAATTAGTCAATAATCAATAAAACATTTCGTTTTTAGTCAGTTAAGACATGATACCTAATGATATGCAGTATGTGAATTGCATAACAGTCAGGTTGGTCTTTTATTTTAGCCCAAATGTATTTTTAGCCTTCAGATAAGCTTTGAAATGATTTAATTTAAAAAAATATATACATATACTTGTATGTTGGTCCTCTTTTCTGGATCGTTGTACCTGTTTACACATTCGGGTTTTGCTTGCACCTGAGCGAGCCGGCCTATCAGTATGACTCTAATGTGTCAACAAATCGGCAGTGGATAGTCGCTTGTTTAATGTAAGCACCTTATCAATTTTTACAAGATGACTGGCCTGGAGTGTTTCCCTTCTGTGGCGGCCGGCCGGCTGGCCGGCTACCGCACATCGCATCGCATGGCATCCTACTCCAACAGGGGATTTATCAAGCTGGCATCCGCTTCAGCAGATAGCATAGTGACAACACTTATCTCCTCATATTCTCTTATCAAAAAACTATTCAAGTGCAGAAAGACATATTAGCACACTTTTTTTTTTGCCCTCCCTGCCCAAGTGCTCTCGTCCCTCAGTCTGCTCAGATTTATTTGCACTGCGCACACACAAAGTCATGCGCATGTCTGGAAATGTCCTGGTGTCATTCATCAAGTGCCACTGGACTTTCATACTTCCTGCAAAACGCGAAAAAACAGGCAGAAAGCACAACTTCACCGAAAAGGTCGTCATTAAGGTCGTTCTGACCTCTCGGTGCAGGATGGGTTGCCTCCCACTCCCCTGCAGGTCTCAGGTGGAACTGCGCCAAACAAACCAATGCTCTATTGTTCACTTGGAATTTTATTTCGTAAAGAGTAGCACATATTTTTCCACATTCAGCTCTGCTGGCATGCCGACTGAGGTCGGGTCATGTGACCGCAGCGTGCCCGATGAGTTCTGTGAGTGTTTGCTGTGCGGGGAAAAAAAAGGGGGGTGGGTATAGGGGGCGGCGTGCAGGTGCTCGTAGGGGGTGGGGGGGATGGCGTCTCGGGGCCACGTTAACCATTAACCATCATATAACGCTGTTACTCATTACCGCCTGCTGCTCTTGAGACTCCCTGTGACCTTAGTCCCAGGTAGGAATACCGCCAGGTGTGTGTGTCTTGCACGCCCATAATGAGCCGAGTTGGAACGCAGCCTTCTATAGATCATAACTCCCTCCCTCCTCCTCTTCTCCCATGCAGGCTTTTCAACATCCTTCATGTTGACCTTCATCCTCCAGGCTGTAAAATGCTGAAGATGCTTGCCACACACGCACTTGTATTTGCTTACAGTCCAGCCAGGCTCAAAGGTGAGGAGACACATGTTTGTTATTCACTGGAGGGTCAAAACTCTTTTAGTATCAAGTGGAACCCCAGAAGCAAAGTGTAGGATAGGCACTAGGCCCTTCATAAAAATCCATATATAATTGACGCTCATTTTGAATTTTTTTTTTTTCACACCCAGACAATTCAGTAATAAATTCAAATAAACCACCAATTTGCATTTTCCACAAAAATTAGGAATCGCCCGCAAGATAATCAGCTTCTCGCCATGATTTGTCGTCACCGCTATTATCGCTTGCGTGGATAGCAGCAGAAAAGCGAGGCTGCCATTCTACATTGACGCACACGAGGTTGTGCTTGAGCAGATCTCTAAACATGGAGCCCGCTTTATCTACCAAAACAAAAGGATGAGGATCAGCATGTTCCACTTTTCAAGAGTTGGAGAAAAGAATTAAGTTGTTATATTATGGGGGGGGTAATAATAAATACGAATAAATAAAGTACTGTATTTCTGAATGCGTAGCTTTGATTAGTGATGTCCTAATTGCAAGGGGGAAAAGTTATTCATTATCCAGAATAAAGTCAAAATGTTCCAATTTTATTGGTAATATGACATAAAATATGACATCTTTCCCGTTTCCCGACTACATCGAACGCAGCATCCTGGTATTATTTCCACTTATGCAACTTTTTCGTTCTTGTCAAACAATCAGTGTGGACGTGACTTTGGCTTTCTGGAGGAAAGTGGACAAAAATGGCATCTTTTGTACTAGTGACAAAAAAAAGGCTCTAAAAGTTTAATGTTGTGCTACGTGCTGCTGCTGGTGCTGATATATCTGCTCCCATTTGTGTGTGTTACATAGCCACACAAAGTCAACACACACACACACACGACAGGCTGCTACTGGGGCATTTTGGAGTCCGAGTCAGCATGGCGTCAAGTGAGCAGAGCTGCTTATTTTGAAGTCTAACAAAGGCCACGCAAAGCATTGTGTGTAGTGTGTGTTGCCAGACCTTCATTCCCTCGTTCAGAGTGCAAATCTTATCATCACTCGCGTCTTATTTGTTCCCCCGCTAGCATTTGAACACCTGAAAAAAAAAAATTGACGTAAGGGCCCTCAAGGCTAACATTAACCAAAGCCAACCTTTCTTTAATATTTGGAGGGGGGTGAAAGCATATTTCAGGTGGGAGGCAGTGCCCTTGCAGGGCCCCCCCATAGCTCCGCCAGTGATGTGAATACATTTTAATACGAAAAGAAAACCTTGAAGTTGTAATATTTCCAGACAAATATTGAAACATCCGACGTATTATAAGCCCTTGTGTTGCATGCAGTCGTCAGGCTGTCCCTAATAAAATGAGCTTTATCCTCATGTCGTATAACACTAGCCCAATTATTTCATGATTGCACATCCTCCTCTCACCTCCCATGCCGACCTTGGCAACTCCACAAGGTCAACCAGCTGCACACGCACACACACACACACACACACTCACTGTCACCCCTGCCAAAGCGCATATAAGTGTTGTGCTATCAGTGATGTGTGTGTGTACGTGCGTGTGCATATGTGCGTCGGTGTAGTCCAAGGCTGCTTTTTGTCAGTGTGTCGCTCCACCATCTGCAGCCCACTGACGGGAAAGTCACACAGCGTCGGTGGCGGCGACCTTCTATTCTCAGACAAAACACACCACACACTCACCGTGCAGGATGGAGACTCTGGGATGGAAAAAATAACTTTCACACACACACTTGTGAGTGTAAGCTTGTGTTTTGCTTTTTTTCTGCACTTTAAAGCGAACAACTTGATAATTGTGATATTATTACTGTCATTTTTTAAAATTATTTCTGCTGTGCTGTTTGTGGCGGAGGTGATGTGTTGAATTGTCCGTGTCCATCTTATCTTCTTCTAATGGCTTTTTTGGAAGCCTCAGCTTCAAATGGGTGATGGATGGACCCTCTTATCTGGCTGCCGCTTCTTCCCAGGCGGTGTGGTTTTTTTTTTTTTTTTTCAGCCCAAATGTGTGTGAGCCTACTTTTTGGAAGTATTTCAGTGGTACAATTGAGGAAGTCATTGATTACTTCCAGGAGTCTTTCGGTGGCGTCAGACAAACACTTGGTCCTGCTATGCAACCGTACGCAACATTCAATCTTCATGAGATGCCTCCAAGGAGTTTGTTTGGACCTCCTTTAGCGCCGCTGATACGACGATGATGCCGACTCATCATTAGAACAACATTAGAGCTTAGCGTTAAGCGAAAGGGTCGAAACGGGTTGGTGTCAGGCTGGTATGACATCATGGCAACGTGCGATAAACAACAGAAGTATATTAACGGCGGGAAGGTGAGCCGACGCCAGTGAGTGAGGCTGCCAACGACATGCCAAAGGTTGCGTTTACACCTGTTCTTTAATCATCTACCAGAGTGGGAACGCCGGCCGAAGGCCTCCCACAATCCTCTGCTGCGTGAAGGCCGAGAGGGCTCGGTGCCGCACCTACGTGAACATGTCGGCTTTTAAATGCTGCTGCTCCCATAAAAAAAAAAAAAAAAAAAGAACAAAAGATTCCCTTGGCCATGAAGAGGGGACACAAACAGGAAATGGAAGACGCAGGTGAACAATTGTAACTGTCAACTGTTACGTTTGAGTTCAAATCTATCGTAGTTTTCCAAATATAAACCACAATTTTAAAAAATTTATTTGTATTTACAATACACAAAATTGTTTAAAAAATGAGAAAAATAAAACAACAAATACTGAGAGTAACAATGATAATGGGATATATGTATATTATATATATATTATACATATAATCATTTTATTTCATATTTTAACATTTTTACATCATATTTATATATATATACTTTTCAACAATTTAACGATAAATGTTATTTGTTTTCAATAAATACTTTCAATAGAGTATTCAAAATTTTACAGCTAACCAAACATTGCTCTATTTTCATCATAACATTTTTGGTAATTACAACATTATGCATTGAACTAATAAATGCAAGGCAGACACTGTGACTATAAACACAATTATGAACATTTAATATACAGGATTATTGTCTCATGCTCCCTCCCCCTAAAAAATAAAAATAGGACGCTAAAACAGCTCCACTCGTCAGGAAGACTAGTAAATGTGTGCGAGTTTAAAACTCGTTAATCCTCCTAATGTGGAGATTGGGAATAGACAATCTCACATTGAAGAGGAGACAAAACACCCGCCATCGTCCATAACAATAAGATAACGGTCCGATAATCAGAACATAACAATCGTCATCATAATCATCCGGAATTTTACACGCACAGAGGAGATAATGATGATCGTGTCAGTGCACTTGAAGTGCATGGTTACTGGAGGAAAAAGAAGATACATTTAAAAAGAGAAATACTCTATAAATAAATACACAAATCTGATCAAGCAACAACACATCTTTTCACATCAAATTCAAAACTACTGTCATTATTTATTTGTCATTTGAAATGATTCATTTTGAAACATTTTGTTTTTCAGGTGTCTTCTTCATACCGTGGAGGCGGGTACAGGTATGTGTGCGCGCGCGCGCGTGAGAATATGATCTGATTGATTTCGGTGACGTTGCGTGGAGTCAAGGGCGCCGTGTGGTCGCCCAACGTGTCACACGGCAGCTTGAAAAAAAAAACACCAGCACCTCATTCATCAAGTGTGCTGCTGGTTTTAACACGCGCGCGCGCACGCACGCAGATGTATAAATAAAGCTCGGTTTTGTGTTGGGTCAGTGTGTGTGTGTGTGTGGGGGGGGGGGGGGTCTTGTAGATACCTAATATTACGGATGCCATCACTTGTAAAAATGGTAATACAATTACAAGTGAAGAATCAACACACGCACTCACTCACTCAGCTTAATGAGTGTCTTGATTCAGTTTGACACTTTTGTGCGTGTGTATCGTTTGATCATCTCAATGTTGATTGGTACTTGCGCGCATGTGTGAAGAAGCCCCTCGCTCCCTTGCTCCCTCACTCGTTAAATAAACGAATTAAGATGGGTGACGGCAATGGGTTTATTGATCAGCTTGAATGCAATCAACAAAGAGCAGCACCTTCACCACCGGAAAAGTTGTCATTTTATAAGAAACGTTCAAATAAATGTGACCGATGTGGTTATTGATACCTTTTGTTGCATACAGTTGAGTGATAAGCATACAGAGGAAAAGCGTGACTTGTCTGCATATTCCACGAATGATTCGATTCCGTTTGTTTGCGAGCAATAAACGCATTGATTAGGAACAGGCCTCTCTGCTTTAAGAAATCGAGCCGTCGTGATTACGTCACATAAGCAGTATTTTGTGTCTTTTTTTATTTGAAGTTCCGTTCTGATTAGGTGCAAGATGTGAATTGAGAATAATTATAATAAAAAATATGCAGTATATTCAAACGTGGTGGAGCTTAGTTTTCGACCATTTTAAAATGCGCCTGTATATAATTGTGTTGTAGTCAATGTAAAATAATAAACAACATATGTAAAATAAGCGTTAATAAAAATACACATTATAAAAGAAAACATCAGTATTACTATAAATCAAGCATAACATGACATAAAATGTTCTTAAAATGAATAAGAACTACAAAAAAGAAAATACATATTTTCGAAAAGCACATTCGTGTTAAAATATTTAAATGAAATAAGAAATTAAAAATAGAATAACAGAAAACAATTAAAAGTCCAACGTTTCTTCTTTTTTTTATGACCCCAATCAGCTTTGGGTGTTTTGAAGGCTTCATCAAAAGTCTCTATTATTAATATTTATATTATTAGGACTAGTAGTATTGCAGTAGTAGCATTACAGCGTATATACGTATCTTTTATTCTGATGATAAAAACAAATCGTACAGAAATAACTTGATTTTTTTTTGTTAACGTGCGTGTATGTGTTTGTAACACAGTCCATCAATGTTCATGATTAACTTGAACCGAATTTCCATTTTCAGAGCAATAAAGTGAGTACAAAAGTGTGAATTCAGTGACGGAAGCGTGATTGGATAACAACGAGGACGCAATCACGCCCCTTCCAGACCACGCCCAGTGTGGCGTCAGGCCACGCCCCCTGCCGAACCAGGTCCTGGCTCGCTGCTGACGGTACGCTGCATTTGTGCTGCCCACTAACCAGGCAAGTAAGCAGCGCGACCCTCGTTCCTCACCGAGAAACTCTGCGCGTGAGTGTGCGTGTGCGCGTGACACCTATGGCACACCACTGAGCAGGTATGTGGACCCCCGCCGACCCTTAAAAAAGATCGTCCTTCTCTTATCTGCTCCTTATCAAACTTTTATCTCACTTTTTGGTGGGCGTTTGAGTGCGGATGATACAGTGTATTTATTTCATGACGTGCACGTGCAGCTTGAGTCATCGTCTTGTTCTGCGTGAGATATAATGACAGCCGATTTACTGTCAAAGTGCGTTTCTACGTGAGCTAGCAAAACGAAATTAATGCGAGTTACCGTGCTGACGTAAAACGTAGGTCAACGTAGAAATGGAGAAATATTGGTGCGGGTTTGGTTGGAGAATTTCTGTCTATTTTGCTGCTTGTTTTTATTTTTGGCGGTGTTAACTTCCCAGTGAGTGACGCTAAACTGATGCATTTCTACAATTTGGAAGAACATGTAGAGCGTGTGGATGAGCCGCATGTTGAACAGTTTGATGCGCAAAATGAACGCAACGCGGCGTCTCCATGAGCTCTCAAATTAACCGTCATCTGTGTGCCGCCGCACTTTCGCAGGGGCAACGATTCCCTGGCTACTTTTCCTCCTTTTGACCCCCCAAGGGTGTATGGGAAGTGCTCCTGGATGGACCTGGGCGAAACCGGCTGGTCCATGGTTAAGCGAGAAGCATCCAGCAGCCCAGGGTCACCGGCCGAACCGAGCTACCTGCAGCCCGGTGACAGCCGGCGGAGCGGCGGCGCCCACACCCCGGACGAGCTGAGGACTCCCCCGGGCGCGGGCGACCTCGACGCGCTGCAGGGCGCCAGAACACTCCACCCGTACGCCCACTTCGGACACCACCACGGCAACCCGCTGCAGAGCTCCGGCGGCGGCGAGGACGTTCCCCTCTTTACGGATCTAGATCAGGGCGGCAAGCTGGTTCTGTCCGGCGGGGCGCATAAGGCCGCCGCCGCGGCGGGCCTGCTGGTGGATCCGTCGGACATGTATCAAAGCTTGGCCATCGCCGCGGCCCAAAGCCAGAGCGGATATGAGTCCTCCTCGGGGGCTTACATGCACTCCAACCCCAACTCCCCCGTGTACGTGCCCAGCTCGCGGGTGAGCTCCATGATCCCAAGCCTGTCGTACCTGCAAGCCGGCGGCTCGGCGCAGCCGGGCCACGCGGTCTCCGGTCACTCTGTGTGGTCGCAGCCGGCACCGGAGAGCCCGTCCTACGGCGCAGGGAGCCCGCACGCGCACGCCACGTCGGGACGCTTCCACTACCCGCCCAGCCCGCCCATGAACAACGGCGGCGGCACGAGCAGGGACATCGGCTACGGGAACTCGCTGAACGTGGCCAACCGGGCCGATCAGTACGGGCTCTCGCGGCCGCTCGGCGCGGCCTACCCAGCGGCTTACTCGCCCTACGTGGCCCCGCAGCTGTCTCAACTGGCGTCGCCGTGGACGAGCGGGCCCTTTGACAACGGCATGCTGCACACCTTGCAGAGCAGGGCCGCGCCCTTGATTCGGGGATCCAACGGAGGTAAGCATGCTTGGCAAGCATCAAGGAGGACGCGTCAAATACAACTTGCATTCATAGACACTGGCCCGATTTAAAGTAACATCACAAAAATATTTATTCTCCGCATAAACCGTATATGCTATATCTGGTTTACTTCCTTCAGTAATTGTGATATTTCGTGTGCGTAAAAACGCGACAAAGCATGACGAGCAAAATCATTCATTTGGTAGTTTTGTTAAAGTTGTCTTAAAAATCTAGATCTTAGTAGGTGACTAATTTATCATTTTTTTTAGCACCAAAATACACTTGACACCGTTTCAGATGCACCAGGCCTAAACACGACGAATAATGAATTATTTCCCGTTAGTCTCGGTTAAGGTTGGCATGAAAGTGTCCCTTTTAAGCCAAAAATTAAATATAAAAATCTCTTTCCTTATACACTCTAAAAATCACAAGCACTCGTTGTTCACCATTAATTTAGCATTTGTGTTATGAGTGACCTACGTATAAAATGTACAGTTCAAGCACAAAAAAAAAAAATTACATGCACTAATTTGTCATTTTGTGTGCGTAAAAATACATTTACTTCTTTGAACCAACTGAACAAGATGACCCGAAAATGTCCATTTTATGAAATGATTTATTGTCATATGATAGGACAGCTTTAACATTCATTTTGTGCTTAAAACACTTTTGTGATAAAAACAATTCTAAAATATAATGAAAAATCTTTAAGAAAAGCCTTGTCTGTTGATTTTTTTTTCTCTAAAATATACAATGGAGTTCAACCAAATCATGATATTGCTCAAAAGGCTAAAATTAATTGTGCAATTTCATACAAATGTAGCCAATCCAAACTTTATTTATAAAGTGCTTTTCATCCAAAGATTGTAACTTGGTGATTTACAGTTTTTGTGTGCGTAAAAACAAACATCCATTAATGTGCCAAAATTAAATACAAACAATCTTCACCAAAATTGAAGACGTTACTGTTAATTCTTAACTAGGAATAACGACAACAAAAAAATTTAAATATTTATGTACATATATTAAAAACAAAAATCTATATCACAGGATAAGATGGGACACTATGTTTGGTGCGTAACACGTGAATCTTAAATAGCATCAATAATCCTCTCCCATCACCAAAATGAAGTGTATTCTGTGTAAATGAAACAATAGTTAAGGTTACATGCAAAATGCGTTTGACTGGCTGTACCAATAATAAATCATAATTCTTTAAATGACAAAATATACGAAGACATGACATTTTTGTTGAAAGAGAATTTGATTCAATTTTATAGCGTTACATGAGTCTATTTCAGCCATTTGGCGTGTCTTAGGCTTTCATTTAAATATCACCAGAGCATGTTAATAACAACGAAAACGACAGCACTTTTTGTGTGTGTACTGACGCACGTGTGTGTTTGTGTGGGCTGCAGTGTCGGATCTCCTGGACGACATGTCTGAGAGCAGGGAGTGCGTCAACTGCGGCTCCATCTCCACGCCGCTGTGGAGGCGCGACGGCACCGGACACTTCCTATGCAACGCCTGCGGCCTCTACAGCAAGATGAACGGCCTGAGCAGGCCACTCATCAAGCCGCAGAAGCGCACGGTAAGCTCTCTTCTATTGCTTGTAAACACACGCACAAACCCCAAGCAGATATTTTTACCTTGCAGGGCGAGTCGAGTCGACTCGTGCGTACTCCGCTTTGATTGAGTAGAACTCCTGTTCCTAATATTTTGACCCTCCGCTTGAGACTGCCAACTAAAAGAATACATTGATAAATGTATACTTGACGGTTGTCATTCGTGTACTGTACCTATTGAAATGGCCCGTTCGTGAAGACGTCTTTGAAATATTTGTAAAACAATAACAAACGTATTTTGATTCAGTGACTCAATTGTTAGTGAAACGTAGTGGAGCCATTACGTGGGACTTTTACGCAGCAACGCGTGTGTGTCATCGAATAATATTGGGCAAGTGTACCTAATAAAAAGGCCTTGCATCCTTGGAGATGAATGTGTAGCTCCTGTAGCCAATATGTTTAAAGAAACACACTTTTTTTTTTAAATCAAGTTTGTATTCTTAAAATAAGTCAAACTAAAATGATTTAAAAAAGAACATTTATCTATTAATTCATTTGAGAATGGATTTTTTTTAAATTTCCAGTTTTTCCACATTTGTTATTGTCAAGAAACCGGTGTGTGTGTGTGTGTGAGACTGGTTTGAAATAAGTTCCCACGCACGCACGAACGCACACACACAGCGAAGTAAAATAATTTTAAACGAAGAAAAAAATGACAGAAACTGAATTCAATAAGTGAAATCAAAACGACTAATTGAATTAGTCTAATTTTACCGTTCTTGGTGCCATTACGCACAAGTTTTACGCAGCGAGAAAAATCACATTTTGATTCAATAAGAACATTCATTATTGCCAGGAAACGATTGTGTGTGTCAGACGTGTGATTAAATTAAGAGGGTGGGGGGTCGTGCACTTTAGGAGCACGTGACAAGCAGGAGATCAATCAGTGTTGAAAAGCCCCCATGTGGATGAATTAATCAACCCCCCCCCTCCCTCCCGTGGTTTCAGTCGACGTCCCGCAGGATCGGCCTGTCGTGCGCCAACTGTCAGACGAGCACCACGACGCTGTGGCGCAGGAACGCCGAAGGGGAGCCCGTGTGCAACGCCTGTGGTCTCTACACTAAATTACACGGGGTCAGTACACTTCGCGACCCCTCCCCACTCGTCATCATCATTATTATTCTCCTCATTTTTCCTCAACTCTGCGGGTTTGTGTACAGGTACCTCGGCCACTGGCCATGAAGAAAGAAGGCATCCAGACTCGAAAAAGAAAACCCAAAACACTGAATAAAACCAAAGGGGGCTCAGGTGAGATTTATACATTTTTAATATCAGGTCCACCTTAGCAAAATAACAAATCAATACACCTAACATAATAACACCCCGTTGCACTTAATAATATAAAAAGTCAATAGTGTGACCTTTCCCCATATTATAATTGTATTATTTCCTTGTTGCTCATCAAATAATTTTTTTTCACCTCAAATCATCTTACTTTATTGACAAAATATGATGACTAGGTTTGGCTCATCCTTGTAAAACTGAGCGTTAAATAAGGTCCAAATGTTTTTGTGTGCCTAATGAAGTGGCCAGGGATGAACGGGATCAGCCATCAAGTAAAGAAACGGTCTAATATTGTTCTCATGTTTGTAGGAAGTAGCAACTCTGTCGCCATGACACCCACGTCCACATCTTCATCCAACTCTGAAGACTGCTCCAAAACCAGCTCTCCTTCCACGCAAGTGTCCGGGGTATGCCTTTCAATGGTTTCGTTTCTGCTTGGAGTTGACTCCTCCTCATAAATCACATTCGGTGCTGTCGCAGGTCAGCTCGTCCGTGCTGCCCGTCTCGGGGGAGGGCTCCGTGCTCAAGTACCCCGGCCCGGAAGGTCTGTACGGTGCCGTGGGCCTGGCGCAGACCTCTGACGTGGGCTCGGTGAGGGGGGAGCCCTGGTGCCCCATGGCTCTGGCTTGAGAGCGGGCTGGCCGAGCCCCTCCTGTGGAAGTACTCGGGCGACGTTTGAGCCACCTGACAAAGACGGACCACTGGCAGAAGATTCCCTCCCGGCAACGGCTGGATTTGGGAGTCCGTAGCGACGGTTTTGGCACGCCGTCGGATGCTTTTACGGACCTACCTACGAGAAGAGCGTGACACCCCCTCAGAGTACGGAGCGGATTTCCTCTTCCAGCATTTGGATACTCAAAGACCTGTTTTGTTTTTTCTTTTTCACAACTGGAATCACCACGCCTCAAGAATCAAACAAAAAGAAAAGAATATTTATAAATCTCCCGTTGTTGAGAAGATGATTGTAATAAAGTTCTGGAAGTAGAATAGACGCTCAGACCTTTCCTATGTCTTCTTTGTCCACCTGAGAGCTAGCTCTTAACTGTCGTTGGTTCCGACAGGGTACGGCTGACAGAATAAGTCCAAGTGAGCCAACATTTGTCTTAAAAACTGTTTTCCCAAGAGTAAAATTAGGATATCACTGCAGTTTTAAAAGTCCCCAAGCATCACAGAGGCTTTCGTAGTCAGCATAAATCCATTTTATCTCTCCAAAAGGAGACTAAAACAAGACATCATTAAAAAATATATACAATTAATTTGGTTCTGCCGTGTCCTTTAAATGTGAGCGCCAGCAAATGAAATTCCAATGTCAATTTTGACAACGTACGCTGAGAGCGAGCGAGCGAGCGGCTTCGCCGGGTTGAAAGTCCTCGAAAAGTAAACACGGATGGTCGGCCATGAGGGCGGGCGGGCGGGCGGCAGAAAGGCCCGTTGCTCGCTTGGCTTCCCCGAACGCTGATCTTTCGTTGATTTTCAAAGGAGAACCCCTCCCTCCCTCCTCCCCCCGCCTCCCGGAAGAGATGCCATCTCTGACTCAGCCCTTTTGGGTTTCCTCAACAGACATGGAAGGGGGGAAAAAAAAAAGTCAACTCTTCATAACTCCCTCACGGCACAGCCACTTGAGCTCAATAACATTGCAAGCTTTCATCAGCTGCACTCACCTCAACTAACCTTTCACATTGTCAAAACCTTTATCGTGACGTTTTACAGTTGGTGAAGTTTGCAAGATTGTTTTTCTCTTTGTTTCCTTGCCCGTTCTCATTTGGCCGCCATTTTATTCATAACACCATATACACTGCGCTTCCGGAGAACTCATCATGTCGCTGTAAAATCTCTTCATTCACTAATTTACAGATTGGCCGTCGTGTGTACTTCCTGCAAGTGATTCCCCACACTAAATGTGTTTGATCAACCCATTACAGTGAAATGACATTGTATGGCAATTGTGTTCCGGTCCGCTGCACTTAACTACCATTGCTGTACTAATTTGTCACTTGGATGTGCTAATCTGAGGCTGATGTTCCAATTGACTCCACCAAACTGCTTGCCAAAATAACTTTATTAAATTGCTAATTAATTCTTGATGGTCCATCAACTCCTGCACTTTGCATTCACTTGGCCTGGCTGTGCTTTTGAAAATCACTAACGGGACAATGGCGTCTTTCCCGACGGCAGGCAGGCAGGCGTCTTAATCGCAGGAAGTTTGATCCTACCAAGTTCAAAATAACAACCCCCCCCCCAGCTAATGCAATGAGGAAAACCTTTGAGCCCTATCACCGCCGCCGCCGTGTTTGCCGTGACGCACTGTAACGTGATGACATCATCACTGCTTTGGAACAATGGGAGTGTTTTCAAGGAAAAGGTTGAGAGTGAATGAGTGGAGAAGCGTGGAAGTCTGCGTAGGAGTGTGCACACTCGGCCGGCGAGCATTTATTTAGCAGGGCGCCACGCTGGGTGTGACACGGCTGAAAGTTGAGGGCAACGATAAGAAGATCGAGATGTTGCCCCTCCTTTGGCCGCAACTAATGTACGTATATGCAAGAAAATGAAAAGCTATCCAGCACGGTATTTCTCATGAAGTAAAAAGAGGCCGGTGACGCAGGACGTCTTGCGCTTGGCGGCGAGCTCGGGTTCCCGTGCATTAAGTTCATTCAAAAGGCCTCGGAGAGACGGGCGGACGGACGACCGACCGGCCGGCGCTCACCTCGTTCTGAACTCCAAACATTCCGAACGGGCTTCTTGGACGGTGACGGCGGGGAATACTTGCATTAGTCACATGATTTAACGGCGCCGTTTCAGAGGCGGAACGTCTTCAAATGGCTCCGTATTGTGTCTTTTTTTTTTTCATGGGTTCACTGTGACCTGCAGACATATGACGTCATTCTATTTGCTGCTTCTGGCAAGCCTGGAATTATGTTTGCAATAATGATGGTGTCCCATTACTTTTGTCCATCCAGTCAGTCCCAAAAGTACGCTGCAGTGTTATTTTTGCACACAAGCTGAACTCAGTGACTGAAGCGAAGGAGAGCGGACGGCGCTTCCTCGCTTTCGCCCCTGACCGAGCAGACCCTTTTGGCCGAGCCGAGCGATTCATTATGGACTTGACTTTAAAACTTCCTGTTTTTCCCCCTCTTTAATTAAGCCAATCTGCAGCGCTGCACTAAAGAGAGGAAATACCTCCAAATAGTCCCCAATTTGCGGCCGTCTCAACGATCCCGCCACGCAGATTACATCGGCCGCGTTAATGTAGCAACGTTTGATCACCGAGGGAAATTACGTCTGTCATTTCTTCCTGCCTCGATGCCAATAATGTGGGAATGGTGCAGCAGCAGCCACCCCTTGCCCCCTCACCCCTGCCGGCTGGCCGGCCCTCGCCCGGCTGGGCACGTCACAACTACGTGCCTTCGCTCAGTCCCATCTGACATCTATCTCTGCCTCATGTGTTTATTATTATTACACTCTTGTAGTCTCTTTATAGAGGAAAAAAAGGAAAAGAGTTGATTTATGGCTCCGCTGCTGGCCTTTCCTGTCCTCATTTCTGAAAACAAGATTCCGTGGAATTCCTGCAGCGCTATTAGCGCCGAGCACTTCTGAGGTCAAACTTTCACTTGCACTGTTCCAAACAGTGGAGAGAAAGAGCCTTCTTGTTGATGTTCATTCCCGCTATGCAAATGAAGTTCATCAAGGCCGGAATTGAGATTTAAACCCAAAATACATTTGCATTTTCGATGACGTCGAGATGGCATATGAACACTTGGTCGATAACTGATAAGGACATTTTTTATCCACATTTGTAAGCAGCCCAACTGAACATTTACTAATTATGTCACTTACAAAAAAACAAATCTGAATGATGATAGATGGAGTTTCAGTGGTTTCTTTGTCGCACTTTCTCCTCAAGATGTGAATGCACAACAGTGACCTTGAATGCTCTCTAAATTTACTCAAAGTGTTATTGTATGAAAATAAAGTCCCCGCTTGAGTCGCTGTTGGCTTACGCGCCGCGTGCCCTTTTCAACTTTGAACTGAAACTCACCTCCGAGCCTCACCCTCCACTGTTTTTCACCAGGAAACAGGAAGAGGGACGGGACGGCCCACGTCGACGTGGAGGTGCAAAATCTTTCCAAATAGGTGAGCGTCTTTATATGTCATTTAAAAAAAAAGTCATAATATGGGTCACAATTTCATTTGCTAGGCTTTTTTTCATAGGGTGACACATTCCAGGTAAGAAATCTTCTATTGTTCCGCATCTGTCAATCATTGATCAAGTATGCCACATATTTGATGATGTTTATGAAATTCCTGGGTTTACAGTGTTTGACTTTTCCACACAGCCCTTTATACTTTGTCTTTGTAGCTACCATATACTGTTAAAACTATCATTAGTCAGGTTTTGATTTTTTGTTTTTATGCATTAGCTATGTATGTTTGCATGTCCATGCTTTAATTTAATTGCATACTCAATTAGCATTTAAACATTATGGCAAAGAATCATAGTTGGTAAATTAAGCAGCCAATCAGGAAACAAAAACATTTTTATTTGTGAACAAAATAGTGCTTATGCTAGCCAAAATGGCGGCTAATTGTTCTCCTCTCTGGTGCTCTTTTTGCACAATTTCATTGGTTGTTGCACAGTTCTGTGAGCATATTTCACGCCTGCCATCCTTTGGTCTCCATATTCGACTCAAATGTTAAATTTTGCTGTATTTCGGCAAATCTGATTGTTTCCTGCTACGGACTGCTAGCATGAACTCATGTAGCATCTACTATACAAAGCAACGAACATGGAGAAACACTCCCAAATTGAAGTGGCAAGCATCTTTAAATGAGGACAGCCACAAATTTGTTGCTGTGGCACAATGACATCACCGTCGTCGTCGTCATCATCATCATCAAAGAGGAAACCCGAGCGGGCCTGCTATAGTGGCCCCTCAATAAACAGACTGGTTATCACATCACTAACATTTATTTAACCCCTCCGCAGAAGGTGTTCTGTCGGAGGCGAGGCGAAGGGAGGGAGTCGTACCCAAATCTATTTGGCTGACCCACTGACATCCTGCACATGCACACAAGAAAACAAGTTACCAATAAATGGCTCAAGACATTTAGGTGATGAACAATATTGTTGTTGTTTTAAGCTAAAGCTCACTTTGCATGCATTTGCGAAACACCACAAACAAACTCCCCCCTCTTCTACCATCCTTTTTTGTAAAAAGCAAAAGAAGGAGAAAGGATGAGCTTAAGAGGGACGCCGCTGATGCTCTCCTCAAGCCCAACCCCCCACCCACCCCACGAACGCCATTCCTTTCCCGTTTGCGCAGCTCTCTCCCACACATCTCTCTCCGCATCCCCGAGCCAGGCCCCCGTCCGTGTGTATGTGCATGCGTGTTTTCTTTCTTCATGACTTTAAGGAAAGAAAACGGAGCAGCGACCAAAATAAATACACCGCTCTCTCTCTCTCGGATCAGACAATGTGTCACAGTCCGTGCGATAGCTCCTCGGAGGAAGGGGAAAAAGACATGTTGTTATTTTAGCCAGAAGGAGGAGGAGGATGGAGCGCTTTCGGGCCCTGCCGAGCGTTCGTCTGTCGCCCCCGTCGGCCGAGCGTCCGTCTGTCACCCCCGTCAACGTCGCCGCGCACACTCGCCATGGCCTCGTGTGCCTTACTTTGAAAATATTTCAAGCTATGATAGGCGACTACTCACTGGAAACACCTGATGTCATCATCCACTTAAGATAAATAAACGTCTCCTTCTCCCACCAGGACAGAAATACAGAAAGGCAGTGTCATCATCTCAGTTCACCAGCACTACTGTCGAGGCCATTGGAACGCTGTTGCTAACCAAAAGAGCAGCGCCTATGGGAAAACAACGGTAATTATCTCAGCTATCTCATTACACTGCTTCGGAAGAGAGAAAAATCCAAACTTGGGTGTTTATCTTCCAGATAAGTGCACAATGTTGCAATCATTTTGTTTGAGATGTGACTATTTGACTATTTTGCTAGTATTTGGTGGGAAAATTTATTAGCAGTCCTTATAGCTGTCTTTTTTTTTTATGAAGTGTGCACTTTAGGCGACACTCATTAAATGGCCAATTGAACGCTCTGTCAAGCAGAACCTTCCTTTGACCCTGAAATGCACGCACACACACACACACATTGGCACAGTCTAGCACAATCCCTTAGTCGGACATCAATAGTTTGTTTATAATTAGCCCTGGCACCTCTTGACTACTTAGAGAGAGTGATTGTTTTTGAAAATGGCCCCTGGGGTCCTGTTGACTGATTGCTTCGGTGGAGGAGGCGCTTTTGGGAGGGGGGGGGGGGGGGGGTATAGCCAGGCTCCGCTGTAGAAAGCGAGTTGCAGTCGGCATTCCAGTCAAGCCGCTGTGGACCCTCGCCTGACAGCCCCGCCGATAATGTCCTAGTCAGATAGAGAGAGGCATCTGAGCCCTGCTCTCCATCACTCAATTAGTCTCCATACACAGCAGTTCACCCCCCCCCCCACTCCCCCTACCCCAAAAAAAAAGAGCCCACAAATCATACAACAGCGCAGTTTATGAGAAGAAAACGTCTGCTTTGTATCCACCCGGTATGCTCATTAGTGGAAATATGATGCTCGAATATATCCAAGAAATAAATATATATTGTCACGGAGAGCGTCCGGCGTCATGACATGCGTACTTCTTCAAATTCAGTCAACAGGCAACATGTTACCATTTAAGATGAAGTGGCTTTTCTGGATGCAAATTTGACAAGCTTAATAGTCTGCCACTTTCTGTATTCAAATATTATGAAAAGAATAATAAATAGTGTTCTATGCAATATGACCACTTCAAATTAAAAAAAATCATTCACAGCTATTATTATTCCAAATATTTTGCGTAATTTTCCCGCGAAAAAACTTTTTCAAGTGAAACGCATTTAAATGTTTACAAAAGGTCAAATGAAGTTCACCTGTGGTTCCTTTTAGATTCAGGTACAAATTTCACCCAAAAACATATCTAGATTTTTTTTTTTTTTAGTCCAAATATCACCTGAGTGACATTTTGATTAGAAAAGCGGCACTGGTATCGGGTCAAACATTTCCCGCCATTCAATGGGCCCGTCAACCTGAGAAAGACCCCTGACCGACGGCTGACCCGTCACCTGCAGACGGCGCGCTGCTCTTTGATGGCGTGTTTGCTCTTTGGTACAGTAGAGGTTAGTCACACACACCTTGAGAGAGCGACGCGTTGGCGCACACAATGGCCACGGCCATTTGTGTGAGCAATGAGCGGGGGGGTGGGATTAAGACATGAAAGCGGGTAAACAACAATCTTTTACCTGCGACGCATAGGGGCCAGCGGATGTCCACGTCCAGGCAACGTTACACCTGATTGATTCTCTGCTTTCCACCTTTCAATTGGAATTTTGTTTGATTCAAAACAGAGAATCATGATGAAAGTGGGAGTTGGCAGTTCGCACGCGCTAGCACATTTTCAGAGATCTTTCTTGCAAAAGTTGATCGGTAAAAATGTAAGACTGAACAAGAGTAAAATATGTTTGTTGTGTGTCTAGCTCAAAGTGAAACCTGCGATATCCCGAGGAACCTTTTAATACCTCGGTAGGCTTTTGGGGGAATTCTGCATCTTCTGACTCTGGGAAGCAACCCAATTATTTCCAATTATTTATTGACTCTTCAAACTTTGTTAAAAAAGCAGACTTTGCGCTGAAAGATATTCTTTTTTTCTTTCCTTCTTCATCCCCGGAGCAGAGGGACCATAGAGTTAAGATGTAACTCGTAATAAGACTCTCTCTCGGGGAATATGCTTGTTTCTGTTGCTAATCGGAATTGAAGTCGTATGATGAATTGCAGAGGACAAAAAAAAAATTCAACTCTTTCATCAGGTCCTGATTCCAATTTTTACTCAAAGGCTTTCAACTTCCAAAATGAGTGTTAACACATACAGTACAAATACGAATGGCTCATATCGATGTACAGAATTTGAATGTGCATTTTGATATCATTTGTGTGGATTGGATTTATATTGATACCAAAATAGATGGACTTTTCAACCAATTCCCACTTGAGCACGTCCCTATAAAAAGCCTCCGCTCGCACTCCCTCGGTGACACGGCGTCACATAACACTTAACCCAAATTGAAAATCTCCACCCTTGAGTGTCAGCGTGACAGCGAGGCCTGAGGGATGACTCACAAACGCACAATTTCAATCATGCTGGGACAATATTTGGACTGGATCTCAGACGCTTGCCCAGGAAATTCACTCAAAGCCGGCTCGGGAGGGTGACTCAGGTGAGGAGAATTATTCAAATGGAATATAGCATCAGAGCTAAAACACTGAATCTACAAATTGCTGCTACCACATGTCAAATGTCATCCAGCAGGTCAATGCTAGCTTTGTTAGCCTCTGTCGATGCTCATAAATTCTGGAACAATTTTAGGGATTGTTCAGATGCTGTTATTTCAGATACTTCTTAATGAGTTGAATCCGGGTCAAAATGACTCAACACAGTTGAAATGAGATTCCATGGAAGCGTTTCACAATGTCAAGCAGCAGTAAATAGCTGTTACAGTAAGTGAACTTTCTATCGTACGCTTTTCCGAGGCAACTGCTGATGATGAGTCTTCACGCCTCCCTCCCACTGGATGACAAAACGGCTTTAGCTTCACGAGGAGCTACGCGGCTCGGCCTCGGTTGCGTCGAGCGGAGGAGGCGCCCTGTCAGGTGAGAGATGAATTCTGGACGCTTTTATGATTCAGGGGCGAAAGGATAGCTGCTCCCTCTGCAAAAAAAAAAAAAAAAAGTGTGATCACAGGGTCAGGAGCGCTTTTACTCATTACAATGGAGACGTGCTGATGATGTCATGGATGTATTGTGAAGCTTTTTTTCAACATTGCTATTTGCACTCTGATTGGACCTCGTGTCCATTCACTGATGATTTTGCATCCTGGGAGGGGGAAAAAACGTCTCACTAGACAACAACAACATTAGTAAGCGCGCTGTGTCTGTATTTCCACGTTTCCAGCCTCCGTGTTTCCTGTCACGCCAAAGAAAAGTGCCGACATTGCATGTTTTTAGAAGCGACCCAGCGTCTCTCTCACGCACTTGTATCCATTATCTTTCTGTGGGACTGGGGGGAGGGGGGGGGTTATCTTGGGGACCCATTGTGTGTATGTGAAGTAGGTGTGTGGGGAGGGAGGGGTGGGGGCCACCTCTACTGTGCATACAGGAGGTGTTGCAGCAGGGAAAGTCTTGGCTCCAGGACGGGGGGGGGCAGCGGTGGAGGTGCTTGGAGTTCTGTCCTCCCCTGTGGCCCCTGCTGGGCTTTGGGGAAGCCACGCACGGAGACAGTAGGCCGGGGAGGGGGGGGGTGTCGGAGAGGAGGCACCGGGCTTGGGTTCTTGCCCTCTCCCTGACAGGATCTGGTCAATGTCCTGCCGTGGAGGGTCGCGGCCCAGCTTACACATACAAACTTATCTCCAGTGCATCTGCCGGGCCGCCTGCGCAGTCAGGCTGGCTCCACAGCGGGCCACGGGCGCTTTCCTGTCGGGTGGGAGTGGGGGGGGGGGGCTTTCGAGGGTGCAGGAGAGGAGGATGGTGGAAGGATAGAGAGGAGGTGGGGGGGGTGATGTTCAACTGCCAAGTCGCTGAGCTGTGTGGAAAACACGAGCCGCCTCCAGGGTAACGGGACCACTTCTGAAGTTCTACAAACAAAAATAGCTCCAACGTCGACCCCGCCGACGCGCCGTGTTTTGAATCCAGGCATCGTTTATTCCGAGGGGGGTTGGGGGGGGTGACATTCAATAATTATGTATTTATCACTGTCTCGCTCTCTCTCGGCCGCTCTTTCTAGGATGGAGGCGACCTCTCGGTGACCAAGCGCGTCAAAGTCCCTTTGGTGAGTCATTTTCATCAGTTCAACAGCGCCGGTTTCCAATTCTCATGACCTCATGCGTTGCAGAATGCTTGCAATCCAGCGCTGGTGTTTTCTCTTCACTCCCTCCTTTCCCAAGCCTTTCTCGGCAGCCGTTCCAGGGCGACCGTTGCTCGTCATGTTTCAATTAAGCCTCATCAAAATGACGGCGGGATGGCTTTGTTTTGATCTACAGGTGAGGCGGAGGAGGGAGCGCATCACTCCAATTGTGATGTGATGTCACTCAGTCAAACAATGCCCGTAGAGTTTATGAAGAATTTATGATGGAAATAACAGACATTCCGGCATTTTCCAACTTGCTCTAAAGTGTTTAAATCTTCAAAGTTGACCCTGAACTGACTCCCTTCTATGATGTGTGCTTCTTTTCATTTTAGATGTAAAAAGCCAGCGTTAGTGCCCCAACGCTAATCCTCATCTCCGGTCCCGCCCCAACGTCAAGTTTGGCGGCACACCTGACGCTGACACGTGACTCCCCTCACCTGCTCCTCATTGGCTGCAGGACCTTTAACACAAGGTTGCCCGCCCGCCATGGCTCTTTACAAGGCCTGCCTTTGGCCAGAGAAAACCTTCTCGGTGCTCGGGAGCAAACATTTTTGTTTTCGCTTTTTCTGGAGGGACTGAGAGGAGAAGAAGGGAGGAGAGACGACCTCCTAATGTACATTCTGTTCTGCTTTGGCTGCGATTCCCAAGGTTGTTTGTCTGTGTGTGTGTGCGTGTGTTAGGTGGTGCCAGGCACTAGCGTCTCCTCTGGCTCGCTCCGTGTTGACCCGACCCTGGACTCTCTCCTCCCTCCCACGAGTTGGGCGAGGCTTGGCAGAGCTGCACGTATCCATCCGCACACACTGATTGCCGGTATGTGTGTGCATGTACACGCATACACAAATAGTGTGTGTGTGTGCGCGTGTGTGTGTACACATGGAGAGAGAGAGAATATTAGGTACACAATCCATTGAAATCTTACAAAGAACCCCGCCAAAATAATTTTTTATATGATTATCTTGAGATGTGTTCTGTGCATCTAGGTAGCAAAAAGTATCAATTGGCTCATGAAAAAAAAAAAAATGAGGATCAGGATTATTTTCTACCAATGCAGTTCGTATGATTAAAAATATGCATTAGAGACTAAATTCTGATTGTGGAAAGCAAAAGCTAGTCGCCTTAACCTAACCCCTGAAAAACTAGTCAAGCAAATTGGGAAATTCACAAGGGGGCAATGTGCAAAAATAAAACATGTTCATCACAATTGCACCACGCTCAATTAAGGGCACCAGCGAGTCCCGCTTCCTCGCTCGCTCGCTTCCCATCAGCTAACACTCACACACTAAGTGAGACAAATATTCCCACGTGCAATCAACGCGCCAGGCATGCCAAGGTACATTCCAGGGATCGAGTGTGTTACCCTGATTTAAGGCTGTCTTGTCCAAGGCTGGGCTCTCTCTCTCTCTTTCTCTCTCTCTCTCTCTCTCTCTCTCTCTCTCTCTCTCTCTCTCTCTCTCCCTCTCTCTCGCTCTGTTTTTGTGTGTGTGAACGAGCCCACGTCATCCCGCTTGCTCGCTCGCAGCAACGCCTGATCCCGATCCTATCTTAGCTCGTCTAGTCTCACCCACTCACTTCCAAATGAATATAAATGATTGTTTTCATTGTACGACTGCAAAGACTGTAAAAGGAAGCGAGAGCGACGGCGTCATCTCGCAAGATAAACAAAAGGCAAGGGCACGTTTTTAGGAAACCACAATTAAGAGTCAAATGAGACGCTTATGGTTACATGTGAACAGTCGTCATCGTGATCATGAAACAAGCCCGCATTCCTGTGCTTAAAAACATTACAAGGTGACAAATGAGGAAAGAGGGCAGAGGGCAAAGCCGCGGGAACAAATCACGCAGATGTGACGCCGAGTCCAGCGCCAGCGAGCGAGCCAGCACTTTGCCTTGGCCGAGGAAACGGGAAGAATCAAAGTCGGCAGATGATGCAGATGGAAAGCATCTGCCTGCCGGGGGACACCAAAAGTGATCGTAGATAGATTGGTGCGCACTGGAGTTGACACAGTCCCTCAGCATAAATGACCCCGGCTGACCCCGCCAGTTAGCCTTTGTTTAGCAGACGCCCGGCCCCCTTTAATCTTGTCCAGAGATAAATCCTTTGATGGACCTAGTCCCACTCACTTGAAAGTACGGGCCGGGCCATCTCCATAGATCAACGTAATACTGCACGTTTGAAGACAGAGGTGGAGGGAGTAGGAGGTAGGGGGGGGGCACACGGGTGGGCTCTCAGGAACAGGGTCATCCATCTAAAGTGGACCCACCTGCCCTCTTGACCGCAAAGAGGCAACACTCTGGCAGCAGGATGACCTTGTCTGTCTGTGTCCGGGCACAGATGACACATTTCTTACTCCAAAAACTCCTTTTAAGCTGAACCATCCCCTTCTTTACAAAGTGACATCGCCAACTAGAGGCTTGGCATGCAAATTACAGCCAATGTCTCATCACACACAAGGCCCATTGGAATTTCCAGGGAGGCGGAACGGCAGCCACAGCGGCTGGCTCACTTTGCAGTATCATTTCCTCATCATTTTCTCACGCTCATTTGTCAGTGCACTAATTGTGATGATCCTTGCCACCGACCGTATAAGCATCATCCTTAAAACCGTGGCGGACTTCAGGGAGCTCTTTAGATTCCTCTGATAAGAACCCCTCCCACCACCATCTACCGGTACCCCCGTCTCCCCCCACTCCATTAAAGAGACGGTTCTTATCTAAAGCTTTCATCGGAGCAAGGCCGCTGCTAATGCTGATAGATTTGATCCTGCAGTAGGGATCATATGCCAAAGGGACAAATTAGAACCTTGCCAATGCACAATGAAGATGATTTGTGTGTGCAAGTCCTGCCGAGACAAGTGAGAGCATCACCCTAAAATAGGAGGACGGGCACTTTAATTGCTGTACCCTGCCATGGCTCAAAATACTGCTGTGTGTTTATTCCTCTTGTTTCCTTGAAGAATGCAAAATTTGGGATGCAGCTTTTAAATGAGGTCTCACCTTTACAGATGTAGGTACCAAATGACGTGGGGCCCACTTTCATCACACTTTATCTCTGTCATTAATCATTACAAGAGTGTTATGTTCCTTCCTTTTATTCAATCGCAAGACAAGTAAGTTGAGTGCCCAGAAAGGTGTTTAACAAAAGAAAAATTAACTAACAAACGTCTTAACATTGACCCCCAAATGGCCCATTAGGGAAGAGTGAGTTATGCACATTGGCTCTTTTATGTGGTTTAATCCCATTGCAAGTGCCAGACTTGTAGTATAATGTGCAGCAAGCCTCACAATGAGCTCCTGGCGTAGGAAGCCCGGCACAAACACAGGAAGTGGAGCATTTCTCAGCTCACGTCAACTTTTTGACATGCGCCCCTTCTCAGCTGAGTGGTAGGGCACCACTACTGCACGCACGCAGTAGCTGAAATCTTGTTTGGCAGTGGAAAAGCATTCATGGGAGCAAGTGACGGTAACATTGTTCAAAAGTAGCTCAACTTATTTGTTTCCGTATGTGCAAACCACACAAGTTGGCAGTGCTGCAGGGAATTGCCGTAACCTTGTGCAACAGCAGCATCTAGCGGTCAAAGTTGTTATTTTCAGGATTAAAAAAAAAATAGCCAACTCTGCAAAGTAGTATTTTGTGCGCCCATTTGATGTATTTCATAGTAAAAATGATCATTTTCTGTCTGAATATTGTGACAACAAAAAAATCCCCAATAAATAAATCATAAAAAACACACAAGCGATTGACGTTTGCTGTCTTATTCCAGCAGAGGGCGTCCTTAAACTTTTTTTGCAGAGCCGCCATAAAAACACAGTCTCTTTCCGGCCACTAGGGGGCAATATTTCACAGCACAACTTTATTCTCCTACGCTCACCGCCCATGGGCTGCGCTGTTAACAAGTGTGCCAGGCAGGTAGTTGACTGGTTACACTGGTCCTGCTTGATGCGACCTGCGTCGCAACATCCTGGTGTGGTGTGTCGACTTGTGCTTTAACAGTCAGGAAAAGGGTGGGGAAAGAACACTGGCGCCTGATTGGTTCCAACGCTCCCCTTTGCTGCCACAATACTGCAACCACGTGACCTGGCTGTTTTCAACCCACTTCCACGCGTGCATTTAAAAAGACGGACAGTGTAGATCGGCGTTATGTGCACCCACCCAAGTGCGGTTGATTCTAAAGCACGATTCGATGCATCGTAAGTGAGGAGGAAGAGGTGGGTGGAGGAGGCGTGAGGGAGAAGCATGGCGGCGGCAGCGAGCAGCAGCAGCCCCTCCGCCGCGGCCACGCTTCTGCACGGCCACCGCATCAACAACTCCCAGACGCGGAAACGCATCGATTCAAGGCGGAGGCAAGCGGCGCTCTCATTCCTCACCAACATCTCCCTGGATGGGCGACCCGTGCAAGGCGAGCGCCAGGAGGGGCAGGACGTCGCGGAGGAAGGAGACTCGGAAGCCCCGACTTGCATGGTGGAGCGAGACGCTGCCGCCGCCTCGGCTGCTGCTGCCTCAGCTGCCGCTCTTGCCGCCGCCGCGACCGCCTTGGCCAACCTGGCGAGCAGCCGAAGCAGCTCAGTGGCTTCGGCTGCATCCGTCGCCCCAGAACTCGGCGAGGGTGAAGCGATTCCTCAGGCGTATGCTCCTCCTCCGGCGGCGGCCGCGTTCGGCTCGCCTCTCTCGGCTCTCGCCGCCTCGGCCCGGGGCAGGCTGCAGACGTACACCCCGGGGGTTGCGCCCGCGCCGTACTCCAGACAAGGATCCCAGAACTACTGCCTGGACGGCGGACAGATCGCCAACTCTGCCATTGAGTTACAGCGATCGAGGTAAAAACTTTTGGCCTCAACACACTTGCAGACATCCATTTATTTGTGCATTTTACCCCCCATCATTCCAAGTATTTATTTTATGGGGAGAGGGCAACACAAATAGACGTGCTTTTTTTCTTTGAATCATTTTTTTTTGAGGAGGGGGGGGGGGGTCATGCACAGTGTGCCATTCAGGCTCGTACCGCCTCTGCAGTCTTAGATTGCAACCATGTTTTTACAGATGCTGCGAGCCGTCCGTATGTTACGCAAAGTATAAATATGCTTGTTTTTGGAAGTCGGAAACATGGCACGCACACACTTGCCTGGCCTGCCTCCTCCATTTCAACGTGACGGAACCTCCAGCGTCCTGTCCTCTCTCTTTGATGGACTAGCTGTCACCAACAGTTGTGTGCTGCTTTTCAATGGCAGAACCTTCTGTTGCAATGACTTTTTTCACAACGGAACCCTCTCCTGCCCGCCTGGCAGACTGGAACTTGTTTTCCCGCTCCCTCCTGACCTCATGCACTTACTTGCTCTCACTTAACTCGCAAAGGAGGCATGCTTTCATTTTTGTTGTTGTTAGCAGGAGGTGGCGTTAATGTCAGACTGGCTAAGTAAACCAATGTCTCACTGTCGTGTTATTGTTTGAAAGGTATTTGGCACAAAGGTCACATCCCGCGGCCCCTTGGTCTACTAGGGTTGGTGCAAAGTTCTGGCGGGGGTCACGTAGTGTCAACAACACACTGAAGCTTCTCATGATGAATTTTTTTTGTCCATTAAAAATGGATTCACATGACTGGAAAAGCGGACAAATGTAGTGTTAAAAGTGCCTTCTGTTGTTCTTTGGCTTCTTGTGTCATCTTGCTCCATCAACTTGGCCAAAAGGTCAGGAGACGCTGGAGAAGGAGCCAAGTCTTTTGTCTATCTCCACTGGGCCGAGTGTCAACAGTGCACGGGTGCCCTGGCGTCACGTGACGATGTGCGTTCGTTGTTGCGCAATCACGGCTCAACGCTTTTCTGGAGCTGAGCCGTGATTGGTGGGAACCTGAGACTAGGTGATGCCATTTTCAACGGCCACCTCTGAGATTGATTGAAAACTTTTCGAGTTGACGGTGGTTTATTTGTCACCATTTAACCTCAGCTGATCAACAAGTTATTGTTGCAGTAGTAGATGAGTGACAGTTGCTGAGCATTTAAGCATCTTTGAGTTTTAGCTCAGGAGATGTCGGTTCAGGTCCAGATTGAAGGTACGACTCTTTCTTGGTTATGTCGGATGGAATTTCAGGGGTTTCAAGAATTTCTTGCTACTTTTCAATTATTTTCAAACCATGACTAGAATTTTGAGCTGATTATTTTCTTTGTACTCTTCATAACTTTTGTATTGTTTCCAGTTATTTGTAGGTGTAATTCCACTGCCGACCACTAGTCTGTGAAACGTCATTTAGCTTGACAAGGTGTAAATTTGACGAAAGATTGAAAACTGGAGGTGAAAGTATGATTTTTTTCAGCCTAGTTTTTGCTAAAAATGATTGAGCGATCTTTAATCCTGCTTTTTATGCCTCTGTTAGTTTATTATGACCTAAAAAAATTCCTAGCATGTATTTAAATACAATACTTCTATATCATGGATCATGTTTATAATTTTATATTTTTCTAGTGTGGATTAATACTTTTTTTTTCTTTTAATCTTCTCATTTTTGATGTTGCAGACGCCGGCTCATCTCCCAGCGCTCATCGCTAGAAACGTTGGAGGACATTGAAGAGAATGCTCCTTTGCGCAGGTACGGCATGGCAGCTGCACACATGCACAAGATATTTTTGTCAAAAAACACCATCCTTTTTTTTTTCTTCCTCCCCCTCACATCTCAGATGCCGGACTCTGTCAGGTTCCCCTCGACCAAAGAGCTTCAAGAAGATCCACTTCATTAAGAACATGCGGCAACACGATATGCGCAACGGAAGGTACGAAGGGAACGCAACTCAAGTGAACTCTCGTCCCCACTCTTGCTTTGATTTGTCTTTTTTTACCCCAACACGGGTGACAATTGCCACGTGTGTGTGTTTGTGTGTATGAATTAGTGTGTGTGTGCAGAAGCTGCTAAGGAGCATTTTCTTCTTTTGTTTGATTTTGGATTCTTGGAAAGCAGTCAGACAAGATGTGGCTTGCTTGTTTGCAAGCGTTTGTGTATTTGAGTGTGCATATTGAGTAGATGAAGTTGGCACCCTTCCCCTGTAGTCGATTAATTTGGTGTTGAAAAAACAACAATGGACCGAGCCGCAATATTAATCACAATGGCTGCCTCTTTAATCTTTTTTTTTTTTTTTAATTCTCTGTTTAAATGATTTTTTAAGCCCTTGTCTAATGTTACTACTGCCCCCACGCCCCAAGAAAAAAAATCTATAATTTCAGTCTTTTTGTTTTTGGAATTTTTAGTGGCGTTTTGCATACACGCCGTTAAGATGGGCAGCAGCAGTTGAAAGGCAGCCAAAGCCTCAACCTGATGAGCTTGTTTTGTTTTTGTAGGATAGTCCTAATCAGTGGCAGAAGATCCTTCTATAGTGTATTTTCAGTGCTGCCCTATCGAGATTGTAGCCAAGCGGGGTACGTATCCTCCAGCATGACCTCCTTCTCCCGTCTGTGCTCCTTGCTCCTCCTCCTCATCGTAGCTTCTTCTCTTTTGTGGATGTGCTCTCTTTCAATTTTCAACCGGGGACGTTGTGTGCATGTTGACTGCTAATTGCTTTACACTTGTGAGCCCGCCTGGGTCATTTCTTTCGCCTCGATGGAGTGTAGTTGCATCGTCGGTCACGAGGTCAAAGTGACAGAGATGGACCAAAAGGTTGATCCTGATACAAAGACTGCTTTGATTTTGAAAAGGTTTTTAATGCAGGCTGGAGTTTTTCGGAAGTCATGAGCACTTTAGATGATTCCTACTTTGATTCCACAAAAGTCTTCCTGAGAAACATTTCAGATGCTTCAAGTGTCTCTTTCTTTATGAGCTAGATTGTGATATACATTCAATTATTATTTGTTGTGTATATTTGTCATCTTTCAGTTACGTCATTGAGAAGGCCATTTGATCTCCTGAACGATACGAACGCCGCGTGCAAAAACTTGTCGATCCTGCTTCTGGCCGTGCATTTTTTTTTTTTTTGGGGCGCTTTTCACGCATGTGAAGTTGACGATGATTATCAGAAAGCATTTGAGGCTTGTCAGAATGTGTTGTTGTTTTTTATTCTCCATCTCGGTTGTGCAACAGATGCAAGCATGTTGCATGGAGCGGGCGCCATGTGGAGCATGTTAGAAGCAACATCCAGCTCTCTCTCTCTCGTTCGTCCTTCTCTCTTTTCCTTGTTTGTTCTCGATCTTCTTTTAGCTGCATCGTGATAGTCGACGCTTCATAGACGCATAATGCTTTTTGGACTCTAACCCCTCCTCCTCTTGCTCCTCCTCCTTCGTCAAGTATCACATGAGGCCACTTGTATCTTTTAAAAACATGAGGCCAAGCCGAAAGGAAGGCAAAAGATAAGTGGGACGCATCCATGTTCATGCAAACACTGCAGTGGAGTGCTCAGAAGTTTTTGCATCCACAAATTAATTCATCAAATTAACGATTGGTCATTTTTAGGATTTATTTCTTTTTTGCCCCCAAGGTGCGTTCACTATGAATAAAGGTATTTTTAACCGTTTTGTCTTAATTATGTCGAATAGCGGAGAGCTGGTGGTTGTTTTCCTTCTTTCCACTGACCTCCTGCAGCCGTCTGAAATTTCAGTCCTCGGCCTCCCGAGGGACACTTTAGCTACCTGTAAAGAGAACACCACAAACAAAGACGGCCCCGGCTGGCAGTTAAGTAAATAAATAAATAGTGGCCATAAATGTTTTGTGCTCATCATCAGGGACGTGAAGATGGAGGCGTCGGGGCGCCAGCGCCACCCATCGGGGGGTGTCAGCGCCAAAGAGATGGTCATTGGCCTCGAGGGCGTCGAGCTCGGGGCGGATGGAAAGGTGAGAATTTGAATGAAAAAAAGGCATTGGATCCATCAGAAGATTGAGCACTTATTTGAATCATCATTTTTTTGTGAACGCACGCACGTGCAGACGGTGTCGTACACTCAGTTCTTGTACCCGACCAACGTGCTGGGCGGGCGGAGGAACACCATCGACTCCACGTCGTCCTTTTCGCAGTCTCGCAACGCCAGCCATCGCAGCCTCATCCTGGCCCGCGCCAACAGCAACCAAAGCAGCTTGGACACCGGTCGGTCAATACCTCACCTGACCTTTGACCCTAACCCAAACAAAATGACCATGTATAGCAAGGCTTTTTTTTGTAAAACAATGATCATGTATAGTAGTTTTATTCTTTTTTTGGTAAAAAAAAAAAGATTCTGTATGGTAAGGCTTTTTTTCTTATTAGGCAACGACCTGAGTGAGTTCCGTGAGTACGACCCCAACCTTCTGGACGACCCTCAGTGGCCTTGCGGCAAACACAAGCGAGTGCTCATCTTCCCGTCCTACATGGTGAGTCAGTGAATGCAACGCAAATACTACGTGACTGACAAGTATGTATTGTTCTGGCATGTTTTGTTGACGCTATCAGAAGTTAAATTTAGGCACTGCTCATTTTCCCACAGAGGACGATAAGGTTCACAAGGCGCGTTTGTTTGTACGAAAGGCAGCTAGCGGGAGGGGAGTTATTTGAACGCTCCTTCCTGGTTTTGTTTGGAATGTTGTCGTCGTCCCCCCCCCCCCCTCGCTTCCTCCAATGGCAAATTGGAAATGTTATGTATCCAAAGTCCAAGTGGTATCGGTGCTTGATATCTGCTTCAGGGACCATTCAAGAACTGAGTACTGGTATCAGTGTAAAAAAACAAACAGAATGATGCAGTGGAACTGTAAAACAAAAAAGCAAACTTTATTTGCCATATTTGTTAGACGACGGTCATCGAGTACGTGAAACCCTCCGACCTGAAGAAGGACATGAACGAAACCTTCAAGGAGAAGTTCCCTCACATCCGTCTCACGCTCAGCAAGATCAGAAGGTAGGACTTGCCGTCTGTCCGCAACATCCCCCGAGCTCCGTTCAACGCCCTTGTCCCCTCATCTTAGCCTGAAGCGGGAGATGAAGAAGCTGGCCCAGGACGAGTGCGGCTACGAAGAGCCCACGGTGGCCATGGCCTTTGTCTACTTTGAGAAGCTGGTGCTGCAGGGCAAGCTCAACAAGCAGAACCGCAAACTCTGTACGGGGGCCTGCGTCCTGCTGGCGGCTAAGATAGGCGGCGATCTCAAGAAGCACCAAGTCAAGCTTCTTATTGACGTAAGTTGCGCGTGGCTCAATGTGCTCCTGGCACCATGGAGGAACCTTTGATGCTAGAACATATTTCATGAATCGGTCTCGGGTACGACTCGTATTTGCCGGAACGTTGGCTTTCAAAATTATCTTGCAGAAACTGGAGGAGAGGTTCCGCGTGAACCGTCGCGAGCTGATCGCCTTTGAGTTCCCCGTGCTGGTGGCGCTGGAGTTCAACCTGCATCTCCCCGAGCATGAGGTCATGCCGCACTACAGACGCCTACTGCAGACTTCTTAGCGGCGGCGGTGGCGGGCAGCCCCGTTTGCTTCGACTCACGCGACTGTTGCAGAAGCTGGGTCTCTTTTTTTTTTTTTACCTCTTTTCTTTTTTCCCCCGCCACCATTTTGTACATTTTAGACTCATTTTAAAAACTTTTTTGGGGTTATGAACTGGATCCTTCTCTCCTTTCACATTTCTTTTAATCATCAAACTGCTTTGCGTATGCTTGCTTGCGGTTTGCCGATCGTCTTAAAAAAAAGTGCACTTTTTCTCAAGATTTTTACGCAGCTTATAGTTGGAATTTTTTTTCTTAGTTCTATGCATGAGGAAACATTGTCTTCTCTTCCATTCCATTGTGCTATTCCGATCACTTTGACCAGTGTGTAATCTTCACCTGCTCTATGTTAGAGTGTTTTGCTAGCATCTTAAGGTGCTCTATGGTTGTTAAGGTGGTCGTTTTTGGTTGCCAGAGAAGGAAGGGTTAGGGTGCATACCAGCGTCCAGTTGCTGTCCATTTGGGTGAATTTCACTTTGTTTGGAACATCCACCGACCTCCATGTCATTTGGTGACAAACAAATGTTTCAGAGGGCTTCTAATATTCACTTGATTTGGCATGTTTATGATTTGATGTCTCATCATAAGCCCTCTTCAGCAAGAAGTAAAAAAAATCATAGGAAGAGCTAAGATGTATTTGTAATTCAGTTTTCTGGGGATATTTAAGATGCATTTCACCACATTTGATTGTTGCTGGCAAAATATCGGTAGCTAAGAACAGACTGAAGGCTATTATTACTGCTGGATTATAACTGTAAATAAAACATTTGCTTGTCCAATCAAAAAGAGAGTTTTTGTGATGATAAAGTAACATTTTGTTTGTTGTCAGGATGGTGTTTGCATTATTATGAATGAGAATTGAGCAAATGCTAACATACAAAAATTTAGTCAATTTAAGCAAAGTGACACAATTTGGAGCTAAAGTCATTTTTGCAAGGAACAAAATCCCAAGCGGGAAGTTCTATTTTACCTTCTCGATCAGCGATTGTGACTAAGATAGATGTGTCACGTGGACGTTCTAAAGTAAACAAGGCCTGGGATCAAAACAAACCGTGAGGACGCATGGCATGCGTGGCTTAGTCAGCCCCCATTGAGGGCCTAATTCCCCCCTGACCGGACCCATACATGGACAGGCTTATTGTGAAAACATGTAGCGGCATTTGGCAGGGGCGTAACGGCGCATGCATGGCGTCGTCTATCTTTGGCTGGAACATAACATTTGGCTGAGGTGGCAGTTTTCCCATCACCGTGGTGTGACTCAGGACTTTTCCCGTGTAAACACGGAGGCCCGGAATGTGGGGCCCGGCAGCATGCTGGCCCACACTTACATGACGTCACTGGGATCGTCTTCAAGTCCTCACCCGTTCTAGAACGCGCTTGGTTCAATTTGAATCAAGCTTTCTCGGTTACCGTAGGCACGCCAGTTCACTGTGCAGCAAGCTCTAACGGTGACTACTAACTGTTTTGAGCTAGTATTGCAAACAATTTCAAGCTCTTTAGTTTCTGTTTACATGTACATAAATATGCAGGAGCATCATTACGACACGAGCTCCTCGACACTGCATTCGGTTCACCGAAATTTTCAGGTGTACCTAATAACAGGCCACTTCATTAGGGAAATATCATGGTCAAAGCTTAACTGTAACTGAAAAAGCGACCCCCTCACCTCCACTTCCTGATTGGCTGTTTTGTTTGTGACGTACCTCCTGGACACTTCATTAGGTACACCATAACTGGCCACACCTAATAACAGGCCATTGCATTTGTAAACATGGGCAAAATTGTGAAAAATATTGAAGTTTGAAACTCAATATCTGCTGTGTCAGTGACAAGTAAAAAAAAAAGGAACCTTGCCAAGAACGCGCTTGTTTTTTTTAAAATTGAGCTTTCTCGTTTACCGTAGGCACGCCAGTTCACTATAGTGATGTGCATTCCAGTTCTTTTAAGTAAACTGAATCTTTAGAATCGGTTCACTCAAAAGATTCGTTCAAAAGAATCGTTCACCAAATTGTTCGCCCTCCCCACTCCCCACACAATGATCCGTTGTTGAATGAGTACGTCGTGAACGAGAAATTGCGTCACTGACTCGTTCGTGAACGGGAAATTATAACGTTAGCTGTTAGCTTAGAGAAAATGAGCACGAAAGAAGTGATGTTTCAGTGAGTGGTTCTTTCTTTCCTTGGAAAATCGTAAATCAACATTCTGGCTTACATAGTTCACGTTCACTGACTGATCCGTTGGCAGTTCACTCACTGTCTCTTCGCGAACGGGAAAGTGAGCACTCGTTCACTCTCTGATCCGTACTCGCAATGAACTGAAAAACGAACGAATCACTTCAGGAAATGAGTTGTTCACTGAAAGGAGTCGTTTCTTTGAACAAATCGTTCACTCACGAGGCAACACAAGCGTCCATTCGGCAATCTTGTGTATGCTCGGGAGGAACGTCGCCAGTTTTGACGCGTTCATTTGTCCGGATTAATTTCGCCGCTTCGCTTCTCTTTGGTTCCGTTGGCTCCTCTTCTTTAGAGCTGTTGAGGTGAGGCCACTGCCTACCCTTTTTGTGGCGTGGAATTGTCCACGCGCCACCACGTTTATTCAAGTTGGTGAAAGCAAAGCAAGCTAAGGTAGTTAGCCACCTAGCTCCCCCTGCTACTAGCTCTTGGGTATCTCGCTTCTTATTGGGGGTCGGGGCAGGGGGCTGGGGGTGAGACCGCTTGTTAACACTCGCCCGACGCTCCGAGAAGGATCTCCGGGGTGGCTGCCTGGCTGAGCTTTGAGGGTCATCTCGTCGAGGCAGCCCGCTGCTTAAACCCCTGCGCATTTAGCACCGGACGCCCTGCCTAGGCCTCAGTCCAAACCCCGACGTCTCCTGCCTGCCTCTCCCCGCCCCCCTCTCCCTTCTCTATTTTTGTCTTCTGTGCTTTCTTTTCGGCCTGCCGGACCAGCGAGAGTTGACAGGTGAGTGGCACATTCTCGATTGGACTTGTGCAAGTGAACTCGTTTCAAAGGAAACAAAGTGTGCTCGTAGAAAAGCTTTGTTGTGGAAAAATCCGGTCCGGGAAGTTAGCAGTGGGGCTAGCTAAATCTGAGCTCGATGGGGGTTGGGGGGGGGGAAACGGGGCGAAATCACGCCGGAGGGTCGCCATCTTCCATTGGGCACGACAGCTAACCAGCTGGGCCTGCTCCGTCAACTTGGACGTGCACCGGAATTAATTGCACGGCTCGTTTTTGGTGGCGTTTTTGATGAATGAACTCATCGTCCGTCCCCATGTCGCATACGATGCTCCTCGGGTCAGCCAAACACTTGACGTTTCTGCACTGCCACCGCTAGTACCGACACTCCCTGGGAAACCCCCGTTTATCGCTGATGCAAGGAATTGATTCACAAAAGACCGGTATTTAGTTGCCAGACGTGCGCGTGTGTGTGTGCGTGCGCGTTAGACTAACATTAGAAGGTTCCGCTTCTCTAAAAGTGAGGGAAACCACTAGATATCTTACTGTGCTGCTTACCTTTGACACCAAGTAGCACTTCAAGTTCCACCTCAATCAGCACCTCATAAAACACTTCTTCTTAAAGTAGCGGCCTATAATTTCTTTTTGTCGAGTGATGTGCAGGCTGCCGTGTGAAAGTGCAACCTGCTTCCAGATAAACCGGCCACGGCTGTTTGTTATGGCAAGCTCAGTCCAGTACTTTGAGCTTTCCTGTCTGCAGATTTGTCAAAACTGCGCATCTGTTCACTCCTTCAAGAAACAAGTGAAACAGCGGGACTTGTTTACAAATCCCGACCGGCTGCAAGAAATCTGAAACGTAGTAAAAAAATAAAAACGACAGGTACACATCGGTATTTGAACCTATTGACAGGAGGGCCAGATTTGATAAAGTGAAGGGTCCCGCGGGCCAATACTTTTTTCAGACATTTTTTAACTACAGAAATTTCATGCAGATACATACTGTTATGAAACAAATTTCATTGTCCCAATTGTCTTTATTTTTTAAATGGCAAAATAACCAAATATAAGCCACTCAGGCAGATGTGAACAACTTTAAAAACACAAATTCTGACTTTCATTCATATCTGAAGAGTCAGATAACATTGAACAAACTGTAAGCGACGGCCCTCAATGTCAACTTTCCTCGTTTTCTTTGCAGTCGCCATGGCAGAAATGAGCGGAGAGGGCTGGTGCTGCCACCTTTTAGTAATAGGAGGAATTACAGTTTCAAGTTTCATGATTTTTTTTAATTCAGTTTGACAGTGCAGGCGGGCCATGAATAATACATTATAAGACCGAAGCTGTGGGCTGTATGAAATATGACCGGGGGCCGGATTTGGCCCGCGGGCCGGACTTTGGACATGCCAGGCTTAGGGCCCTTGCGACCACCACCTAACGTTCGTACACCGGCACTGGAGGCAAGCAGGCTTGAGTACATGACCACCCATGACTCGGGCAGAGCGGGACTCGAACGACGCACCCTGCGCCTACTGGATGACCGCTGAGCTGCGGCCATCCTGCAGGCAGATCATGAATGCTAGCTAGTGGGCTAACATGGCGGATCGTTAGCTGCCCAGAGAGGCTAAAATAGTTGCTTGTCGCGCTCTGACAATCGTCTGTTTGGGAGCCTCGCCGTCAGATCGGCCGCGTGACAAATTTCTTTCATTCAAATCGACGCGAGCGCAAAAGCTGACTCGCGGGGAGTGTATTGCTTGATTGAGCAATGATCAAATGTTTTATTTTGTTCTGTTTCATAGTGCAGAGGTAACGGCTGTAAGGCTTTCTCTTTTTCCCGACAGCACGTGCTTGTTTTGTGGTCGGGGTGACGCAGCGGCGGGCTTGACTGATTGTTTGTGTGCCGCTTTTGCATAGGCCGCCGAGTGCCGCGCACGCACACTTCTCCCCGAGGAGCCAAGAAGCAGACGGCTCATGACTTCTGACCAGGACACCAAGGTTGTCGCTGAACCGCAGGTGCAGCCGGTGCAAGAGGCCAAGGACAACGCTTATTTGGTGCGTCACGGCCGCGGAAGAAAGCGACTTTTTCGTTCATCAATGTTGCCGCGTCACCGGTCACGCCGCCGTGTGATGTGGAGGGAAAACAGTTGGCGGATCAATGACCGTTTCCTCGCAAGCAAAGCACGGCCGACTTTGACACGGGCGCCATTACGCCTCTGACGTGACCCGTTGCCTCGCTGGAAAATTCACTGGCTGACTTCAAAGCGAGTCCGTGCGGCGACTTTGAGCGCCAGCGTAAAAGGGCCTTAAGGTGGCGCTGTTGGAAGTGACACCAGGCGCTATCACGTTTTAGCCCAGGATCAAAAACTGGATTGCGGAAAGGACTCAATAACAAAAAAAGCTCCTTTCACGCTGCCTGTGGAAGTTCTTGTGAGTGAACGCCAAGTGTGCAGCGGGCCCTTGTTTATGGCAGGGCAATGCCATACCCAAAGGAACGACCCTGCTTTTATGATTTGAAAGCTGAGACACAAATGCATATTTTGGAAGCAATATGCATGTCCCTCACCTTTTGGTCCGGACACTTCAAAAATTGCCCAAGAACCAAATGTCGTTAGCTCTACGCGCCAGCTAGCGTGCGCTAAAGTAAATTAAACAGGCAGATTTGAGCACACCTCATTTGATGGCATGAATTGTCGTCCATTTGAGTTTTGACTTTGCACCCACGCGGTTTGCTGGCAGCTGCCAGATGACACACTTCGGCCCGCTCCAACTAAATTTGTGATCGACTGAAAGAGTTGCCCAACCAGTATAATATATCTTGGAGAAGTGCTACAAGCTAGTAAGGTAGCCGCCATTAGCTTGTGGCATAGGCCTGCTTTCACTTGAACAACAACCCGCTCCATGTCTTTGTGATGTCTTTTTTTTTTTTTTCCCCTCCCAACTGCCCTATTCCCACATTTGTTTCCTTTGACTCCATCAAGCCCAAGTTTATTTTCCGTCCACTTGAACGTACCGAAAATGTGTCGGCATACGTAGCTCATCTTCCCTGCGCAAAGCGTGACTATTGGTGCTCGACTGCGCTTCTTTCTGAGACTCATCTGGCGTTGCCTCCGCAGGAATCTGCCAAGGTTTCGGACCTCAATCCCAATGCGAAAGCATGGGCCAACCACGTGTTTAGCCTGGAGCCCAGCGGTGGCGCCGACAAGTGCGCCGCAGCTCCGCCGCCACAGAAGGACTCCCGCAGGAGCTCGGCCCAGCCCGGCTCACCAGGTTGGCCCGTCCACCTTTTTCCGACACTTGCAACAAAGAAGGGAAGCCCTGCAGAGCCATTGCAAATACCCCATGTCTTTCTTTTGTCTTGACACACAAACATAGACAAATATCAATATTTGTAAAACATATTCTAGCTCAAATAATTTTTGCAAACGTTATTGTTTGTTTGCCTGCGATCAAGCAAGATGACTTGACAGCAACGTGACTCATCACATTTGTGCCAAAACCCGAATTCCCCGGCGACCGAATAGCTGCGCAGTCAGTCATTCGCTTGCGTGAGCTAGCCATGCCAGACAAGCTTGCAAATGGCACAGTCTTCAAGCTCAGCCGCCTTTGTCCCTTTCTGCTGACCTCGTCCGTCTGACCGCAACCCCTTTTTGCCCAATCACCGGACAGCTTCCGACAGTTGACCTTTGTGTCTTTGTCGCACAGGAGGTTATGGCGCCGGTGAAGGAGACGAGGCTTTCCGGGAGCCCGATGAGCCCCCGCCGGTGACGCCGACGTCGGGCCGGCCCCCTGCCTCGCCCGTCACCCCGGAGCCGGACTTCCCGGAGCCAAGGCCGCCTGCGCCCGCAGGTAGGCGGGTTGGCCGGCCGCTTGCGATGCTAAATTCATAACCGGGTGATGCTTTGACGTGCCGCTGTGCCTGTCTGTGAGCATTTTGTTTCTTTGTGCGGGAACAGTCGATGACCCCCAGCCCAGGGATCCCCAGGAAGCTTTGCGGGAGCACCTGAAGACAGCTCTGGAATTCTGTCTTTCCCGGTGAGCAGCGACCTTTGCTCAATTGCACATATTCCTCCTCATTATCATTTGTAACCGTCCTGCCGTATATACTTAGTTTTGTTACTCTTGTCCGCCACTGTTTGTTGTCCTCCCGGCGCAAAGTCTAACTCGGCCAGCCTGCCTGGTCTTTGTCCCTCAGCGAGAACCTGGCCAGTGACATTTACCTCATCTCCCAAATGGACAGCGACCAGTACGTGCCAATCGTGACGGTGGCCAACCTGGATCACATCAAAAAGCTCAGCACAGATGTCGAGCTCATCGTGGACATTTTACGCTGTGAGTGGGAGGCGGCGCTCGCTTGACTTTGAATCGGCGCGACTCCACTCGGACGAGCCGACACAATGACGCAAACGTGATCGGATAGCCTGAGCAAATTGCGCCACGCGCAACCAATCGCTTTTCTGAACAAACGCGGAGTCACTAGCTTCCCCGAGAAACATATTTTCCAAAAGAATTCCTTAGCCACGGCCAGCCCGCATGTAACGTAGCGCTGCCGCGCTTTGCCGTCATCGCATGACTTGTTTGCATCGACATGGTCATCCGCTTTGTCCCCCAGCTCTGCCATTGGTCCAGGTGGATGAGAAGGGGGAGAAGGTGCGACCCAATCAGAACCGTTGCATCGTGATCCTCCGAGAGGTTCCCGAGAGCACGCCGGTCGACGTGAGTGGACCCGACCCGCCCGTTGTGTCAGACTTCAACCCATGAGGACGCTTGTTCGCTCACAATTTAGCTCACAAACCCTCTCGAGCCGTCGTTGACTCACGAAAGGAAATATTGCGCAGGCAGACAGACGACTGTGGGAAGAAGAGATTTAGTAACGCAGAGGTGTGTTTGTTGCTTTTCTTTGACAGGAGGTGGAGGCCCTTTTTAAAGGAGACTGCCTGCCCAAGTTCGTCAACTGTGAATTTGCCTACAACGACAACTGGTTCATCACCTTTGAGTCCGAAGCGGATGCACAGCTGGTAAAACGACGGTTGTTGTGGTTTTGGGGAAAGAATGAAAATTGTATCATGTTTCACAAGTGACAAAAAGATGTTCTCCCGTTTCAAGGCATTTCAGTACCTCCGGGAGGAGGTGAGAACCTTCCAAGGGAAGCCCATCAAGGTGAGTCCTTTCTTTCGAAGGTGCATTGAACAAATGCCGAAGATGTCAACAAATGTGCCGTGCCCTGCCGCAGGCGCGAATAAAGGCCAAGGCCATCGCTCTCAACACGTTCATGCCCAAGAACGGTTACCGGCTCGTGGAGGCCAACCCGTACGCTCAGCAGCAGCAGCCACCGCCGCCTCAACAGCCGCCTCAGCCGCAGCGCTACACGGCGGCGTCCTACTACATCCCGCCGGTGTACAGCCCCCAGCAGCAGTTCCCCCTCTACAGCCTCATCGCACCCCAGGCCTGGTCGGCCACTCACAGCTTCATCGACCCCGCACTGGTAAGCCGGCGTTCGGAGGAGATTCTTGCGAGCGCATTACTGAGGTTTTTTTTTTTCCTCCCCAGGTTGCTCCATTCCACAACAACCAGTTCATCAATGGGTTCACATCGGCCAGTTTCAAGCCAGCGACGGCTCTTCTCGGTGTCAGACAGCACTCCCCCCGGGCCAGGTTAGTCTTTGACTGCTCGGCACGACCTGGACGAAGGCTTACCCGTCTTTGTTGGGTCCCGGCAGGAACCACGGCAAGCCACATCCCCGTCCGAGCCTCGCGGGCGCAGAGCGCACGGGGCTCCCGGACGGCTCAGCTCTCTTTGCCGGCTTCCCTGGCGACAGAACCAACGGGGTCCGCTGCAGCCCACCCGCTCGCTTCCCTGCCGGCCATCCCCGAAGCTCCGTCGCCGTCTTTCCCCGCCGGGAGACGGGCCGGACGTCGGACTTCACCACCGCGGTGGACTATGGTTCCCCGGGAATGGGCCGAGGAAGGTACCGCACGCGTCCTCGTGAATCGAAAGCAACCGCTGGAATTTGTGTCTCGTACGCCGCCCTCAAAATCCTTGAAAGTCTTTCGTCTTCTTCTTCTTGTAGGAAAAAGAGAGATGACAAGTTTACAGTAAGTCCTTTTGCCCTATTGGAGCCACGTCTGTCTTTTCCTTTTGCTGTTGTTTAAGGCAAAGCCATTTTGTGTGCGACAAGCGAGCGACGCCGCAGTCGCCACAGTCGCCGCCGCCGCCCAAACCGCCGTCGCCGAGCTTCGAGTTGGGCTTGTCCAGCTTCCCTCCTTTGCCCGGAGCCGCCGGGCACCTCAAGGCGGAGGGCAGTTTTGACGGCCGACTGGCGCCCGCCAAGGACAGAGTACGCCGCCGCCCTTTTGTTCAACAAATGGAAAGCATAAAATAGAGCGGTCCTTTTGCAGCCTTTTTCAATCTTGCTGCAGCAGTTTGGGCTTTGTGTGTTCCGCAGAATGTCAGTGTCGACTCCAGTCCCGGAGGAGCCCCAAAAGAGCCTCCGAAGTCGATGCCCCCTTCCTCCTCCTCCTCTCCCTCCTCCCCCCTAGTGCCCGTGAGCTTCGTAGCTTCGCCCACTCCGGCTGCCTCCATCGCGGTCCCCACCCGGTCACCCCCGGTGTGCCCGCCACCTCCTCCCTCCATCCCAGCAACGTAAGCACACCGCACGGGGCTCCCCAACTGGTTTTATGAAAGGCGGAGACTCTTGAACTGCTTTGGCAGCACGTCGGAATTTGGAGATTGCAAAAACGCATTGACGCCACGGGACCTTGCTTTCAGGGAAGCGAGGTTGTCGGAGGTGAAGCGAGCCAAGGAGGCGCAGCTGTCCGTGGAGCGGGTTCCCGGCACGCTGTCCACCACCAACAAGTCGGTACAAGTCAACGGCGCCGCAACGGTCAGTGCGCATGAGAAACGAGCATTTTTCCCCTGAGACGAGGCCGCGGCCCGACCGATAGTAGCTCCTCCCTTTGTCTCGATGTCATTCTTTGAAGCCAATGATGGAGGATGGGTTTTGCCAAAACATCAGCAATTTTGCAGCTCCAAACAAATCCGACCACATGGACCCTTCTCAAATCAACTCCCTCGTTCAAATGGATGGCCAAAATTTTACGTGTTTTTTATGAGTAAATTCAAGCTGCTCTGATATTAGTCCGCCTCTGCAGGGGAAAAGAACATGCCGCAATTAACAATGGGACGGACAACTCATCGATGTCGAGCGTTTATATGATTGCCGGCCTGTAAAAACAGCTGCCGTCTGCTTGCAGGAGCAGCGGAAGCCTTCCTACGCCGAAATCTGCCAGCGGGCGAAGGAGACCCCCACCCCATCGCAGCCGCTCGCCCCCAAGGAAGCCAAGCCCACAGGCGAGGAGAGGAAGTGCCCCGACGGCCCGAACCTGACGCGGGAGGCCGCCAAGGCCAGAGAGACGGGAAGACCCCCGCGGGACACGCGCAGACTGGCTGGCCACTGGGCCTCCCCGCCGCACTCGGGGAAGAAGGATTCCCACCAAACCCCGCCCAAGTCCCCCCTGTAGGGTCTCCCCTTCCGCCGAAGTCCACTGATTGCCCCCCCCCCCTCCCCTTCCACCCAAAAAAAAAAAAAAAGACAGGAACCACGTCAGGGCTACTCCATTGTTCTTCTCTCCAAACGTTGAAGGCGAGCAAAGAGAATGACGCCTCCTTCTCTGGATCAGGGCTTTCAGACAAAAAGCACTTTAGTGTGCACGTAAAGCACCCCCACATTCATTTGGGTTCAGCTCCTTTTTACTCATCAATTTTAGTTGTCTGTCCATTTTGTTTTTGTGGCACATTGGAACGGCGACTCAATTGGAAACTTGCCACTGAAGTTTGTTTTGTCCGGGATGCGACCAAAATAGATTGCTCTTCTTTTGCACTCATGATTTTGCCTCGCTCACAATGAAATGCAAAGAAAATTTGGTTCAAATGTGAAATGCCCCAAAATATGAATTTTGTTGAAGTTCCCTGTGGAGAGCAACCTCCCAATTGTAGATTTCTCAGAGCGCTGAGCAAATTTAAAAATCCCCCCCAATTTTGCACAAGCGACTCTGGTGGCGGCGCCATTTTGGGGGGGAGGGGCATGCGGATAGGCCTTCTTTTGCCCACGCTGTCACTGGCAGACGCCCGACGCTCATCGGCATTCACCCACAGTGGCGTGGGCCCTCATTAGCCCCATGCGGGCTCACGGAAGCACGGGGTACAGAGCCTCCATGTTTTGTCTGTGAAAGTGAACACCGGCCAGCATTTTGTTCGCTTGACTCGCCCTTTTTGATTGATGGGCCAGGATGGCAGAATGCAAGTGTTTGGCTCGGAGTAAATGAAGAAAAGAGGAGGAGCAACTAAGCCGGTGACACAGGTTTCTTGTGTTTTGCAGCGGAAGGACAAAAGAGGCGCCGACACTGCATGTCCCCCTAGCAACACGTTTGCTTCAAGTGTAAATAATTAGCAGGTCCAACCTTCACAAACGAATCTTTCTTCCCACCTGAAGCATTTTTGTTACTCCCAGCAATCAAAGGGAAACGGCGCAACTTTTCTCTATTATTTATTTTGACTTTTATTTTTTGGGACTGAAATGCACACTGATTTTTTTTTTTTTAATTTTGTCCCTCTTTGCAGTTGCTGAGCAAAGACACGCATTTCTAGAGCTGTGCCATTTATTCCCTGTTTTTTTTTTTTTGCGAGAGGAAAAGCATCAGCAGGCGGGCGTCGTCTCCACGCAAAAGATTTCCATCCAGTGTTTGAGAAACTTGAATTTTATTTGAACTTGAAAAGTGACTTTGCCTTAACTTTTATACCAGACGAGCATAGAGGGTAGTGTTTGCGCCCCCCCCCCTCCCCCTGCACTACTAATGAGATAATATTTAGTGACCTAAGGCAGCGTGCAAATAAGTATCAGCGGTTTTTTTTCTTCAGTTTTTTCTTTTTGTATCATGTACAAAAAGAAAAAAAGGTTGGATTCAGGTTGTTTTTGGCAGGCAAAAGTAAAAAAAATGGTGTAAATGCAAACCCGAGTCGATACTGTATTAAATATTATGCACTTTGAGGTGTGTGCTTTGCTTGTACAATTGTAAATACTCAGATTATAAAAAATATAAGGTACCTACAAAACAAAGTTCTATTAATGTCACTAATGACCTGGATGTTGGATTCAAACGACAAAAAAAAGACTTAATGTCTTTTGTTGTGCTTTTTGGAACTTTTTCTTTGATAATTCAATTTGTTTTGAGTGTGGACTTTGACAAACATTTTTGTTTGCTTTAGTTTCATTCCATTGACACATGGGCGTTTTTTTGTTGTTGTTTACATGCCACTAAAGAAAAAATTAACAAAGAGACACTCATCAACACAAAAAAATGTAAACTTCCTCACTTATTTTGTTGTTTTTGAGAAACTTGAGGGTGAGAGATTCCTACCAAACTCTTCTGGCTGTGTTTAGCGTGGCCTATCTTAGAGACAGCTAGTTGGATGCGCATTTACCAACACTGACTAACAATTAGTTATTTTGACGAGCGATCTCTCTGGGCTAAGCTACACATATCCACAAAACCATTTGAGTTCTGTAATGTTATGTTTGCCTACTGTAATTGTCATCCTGTCTTTTATTTTATTTTCTTGTGTGTTTTGCTGACGTTGTGAGGTGTAACGCACATTTGAAGCACAGGCTAACTGGTGCAAGCTCACAATAAGGTTTGGCTCCTGGGATATTGATCCTGCCTCAATGTTGATCCATGCAGGAGCAGCAACACTTTTTTTTTGTCTGTTTAAACCTTTACATGTGTCACAAAGGAGAAAAACGCTTTGACCACAAGACAGTGCGAGTGTGTGCCTAGCTGGTGCGTGACTCTTGTGTAGAAGGGCCTTCAATTTGGTGGGTTCCCATCATCGTGACTTCGGACTCTCAACTGTGAACACCCACGCGTGTCTGCAAATAAATAGGCATCCTTCCATAAAGATGGCTATCATCATCTCGATTGCCCCCCCAATCTCCCCCCTGATGGTGCACAACTGAGAAAAATAGCTGAATTAGTTTGTTTCTGAGGAACGCACAAGACTTGAGTTCTATTGACTCACCGTGGTTTCACTCATTAGCAACCTAACCTAGTTGCTACGCTAACAGCTGTGGACAATCGTGGACTCTGCGTAAAGGCTTGCATGCCTAGAGACACCTTTAACCATTTTTATTCTTTCCTCTGTTGTTTTTGTTGCCATTTGATCTTAGTTTGTTTATTTTTTTGCAGATTTTTTTTTCTTTCATTGTGAGACTGGAATCAAGTGCTTGGTTGGTTTCGAGATAATTTAAGTTACTCTTGTGACAGGATGTTCAACTTGTCTTGTTTGGAAAATAAATGTAGCTTACTGGAAAAATAAACATTTAGGCACTGTTGAGGAGCTCTGGGGCTCTTTGTCTTTTATTTACTTTTACAGTCTCCATAAGTTATTGATTGCAACTTTTTTTAATTGAATATTAAAATGTAAATATGTAAACATTTTCTTTGGGAAAACAATATTTTTAATTCATCAGTAATTGAATTTGTGTATGATACATTACATGATTGGCCAATTTCATAAAGATGAATGTCATGTAAAAATCAATGAAACAATTTAATGCAGTGTAATATAATACTTTCAAATACACAAATTGCAAGGAAGAACGACAAAATTGACGCCGCAAATATCTCCAGGACTCTCGCAAATGTAGAAGCAGGATGGGCCGCGGGCGAAAGAAACTCTTGGCCACACTAATATAAATATCGTATGGCGTCTTTAATTTTGCCTTCCAGGCAGGCAGCCAGCCAGTAGATGGCGCCTGAAACTGAACAAAACGTTTCTCAGCGTCTGGTTCATTAACTTTTGAAACGTTCAAAGAAGGCTTTATTACTTTGACAAAAAAAAATATTGTAATATTTCAGGCCTTTGGTGTAACTAAGGCTGGTGTAGTAGCTACATGCACAATAAAGTATTTTTAGGCAGAAAATGCGTGATTTTGAAGTGTAAATTAAACCGGTGAGTAGGAGATAAACCCGGAAAATGTAGGAGCTTTCTTTCAAAATTAAAGCACTGCTTGTCCAACAGCTGTCTTTAACGCTCCAATATATTTGACAGACACATTACCGGAAGTAGCAAGCCCACATGTGCGCGAAATTGACGCTTCGGAACAAATCCGCATCGACCGACGGACGGCGAGGCTCTGACTTTTTTTTTTTATCTTTTCGAGGATTTGTCGAAGAAGCAAGAGGAAAAAGACGACGTGCCAAATAAAGGAGAGTGAAGGCGCCTGACGACGGCGGAATGGCGGACAGGGAACCGCTGGTGCCGATACCCGTGGAGATTCGGGCCAAACTGGCCGAGCTGGAGTTGGAGTTATCCGAAGGTGAGTGTCATCGTTTGCTGGTTCCGCTCGGCCTTGCCTGGCTCGGCTCTGCTCGTTGGCTCTTTGCTGGGTTCTGAAGTGTCTGGCGGACTGGCCCGAAGTTGAAGCGGGGAGAAGTTGCAAGAGTTGCGTTCGTGTGAGTGTGTGTGTGTTTTATGAAGTGTCCAACCGCAATTAAACCGATTCACTGTCAGCGCAGCACAGCGATTCAAAACAACAACAGCCAACATTTGCTCTTCAAAGACGCCTTCAAATGTTTTGCGCCTTAATCTATCATTGACTTTGTAACCAACATATCGAGTTTATTTTGGGGGTTTTATGCTGATCGTTTTTGCATACTAAAGTTACGTAAATTAAACGGTTAAGTGTGTGTGTGTGGGGGGGGGCGTAACAATTAAATAATCATTCAACAACATTTTTGAGTGGTTCTGCGTTTGGCTTGGTTGTGATTGTGAGGCATGGAATCGGGTCTACATTTAGTTGTGTCTAAACAGCTGCCAGTTTTACACAAATCTTCTCTTATAGATTCATGATGTGAACCAAGGGGGGAGTGTCTTCATGTTAGGACAGAGACTAAAAAGTGTCCCCTCTACCTGCAGGGGTCAATATGACCCCTCAAATGGGCTGAAAATTAGGTCAAATTCACCCAAGTAGCGAGTCAGTCCATTTTTGGTAGCCCGAAGCCAGCCCAAGGATTTTCACTTGCAAAGTCTCAAAAGAACTGAAAAAGTGCACTGTTGACCTTCAATGCAACTTCAAGTCCTGTGGCGCCAGGCCCGGCTGAAGTTGAACTCAAAATGAACGGAGCCGCACCTCATGGAGGCCAAACTGCCCAAAGGCTTCACGCTATCCTCGTGCTAACGGGAGCTGATGTCATCTTTGGAGCAGATACCATGGGAGGGTGTGTGTGGGGGTGCGTGGTCTGGTTTTGTATGTTTGTTTGAGGTTTATTTTGACGGACCCGCTGCCGAGCCGAGCGCGCCAGTTAGGGTCGCTCGAGTGGGCTTTTTGTGTCTTGGGTCCTCTTGAATGGCTTCGATTAATCGAACCTCCGCCTCTTGCCACAAAGTGCCGAGTCATCCGACGGGGCCGAGAAGTCACCGGGCATGGCGTCCCTGTTTTCCAGGCCTTCTGCTCATCTTTGCTTAGCGGGCCGCGTCAATGTCCAGTGTGGACACCAGATGAGCGTGGCGGGCGTTGCCACAAGCCGGTGGCCAAGCGAGAAGGCCGCCTGACTCTTGCAATCAATGCGCTCTTTGTTATTAATTTGCGGCGCCTCATCTTGTCTTGCTGTCCTCGTCGTTATTTTTCATATTTAACGGCTCGACGTTGCCCGCGGCTGATGGAAGTAGAGCAGAAAAACAAGTCACATGCTGGATGAGAAACACGATCACAAAGCAGTGTTGGGATGTCACGACGTACACATGCAAAGATTTATAAATACAAACATGAGAACAAATTAGGTGAATGTGTGTGTGTGATGAGGGAGAAAAGGATGAATTAAGTGAAACATTTTCAAAAGTTGGGCGACCAATCATGTCACACTTGAGCTCTACTTCCCTGATGCTATTACATGCTAAAGTTAGCGCACGCGCATCCGCACGTCACAAAGTGCAGTGAAGTTTGCATGTTTGTCGTCAGCCGCATGAGCACCTCTCGGCCTGCTGCCGCTGTTTGATTAGCAACAAAGGACACTTGATTGGACGCACACGCTTTCATACGGAGACGACTGCTTTCTCTCTATGGCAACTGTGTGTGTGTGTGTTTGTCAAGCTGGAATGTGCTCACTGACAACCAGCGACAGATGCCTTGCTTCAGGCGCCGCCAACGAGTGTGTGTGCGTGTGTGTGTGAGAGAGAGTGTGTGCTGGTATCTATGACAACACACACAGTAGCCATTGTATGTCACTTTCAACCCCACAGACACACACACAATCCCAAAGGTGCCTTTTTCACAAGTTGAACTTTTTCCAAACTCTCAGATAAAATCAAATGGAATAAAAGTCTGCAAACGACATCTCTAAGTATGCGTATTATGCGCACGCATGCACGACATGGTGTGTGTGTGTGTGTGTGTGTAGTCCTGCATAGGTGGGAACGCACACTTGGGTTCATCCACTGAGCTGCGAGGAGGTCACCATGTTATGACATCATCACATCCAATCAGATCCTGGCGTTTGAGCCTTTGTGGCACTTGATGACATCATCAAGGAAGCAGTTGGATAAGCGGCAAATTTTCCTCGTGCTTGACCAAGACGTTTCCACGAGCACTCGCGTTGCTCTTTTGTCTTCGTTTGCACTTTTGCTGAGTTGTCAGAAATACTAATTAGCAGCGAGCACCCTCGTAGCTTTGCTCACGTGCGCTGGCAACTTGGCTACCTTTTCTGCTTTGCTTTCTTTTCTTGTTGTTTATTTTCCTCTGAAGCTTCCTTCCTTCCTAACACGCTTGCACTGAAGTCTCTCCCAGCTGACACACACGTACACACACAGACACACACACACACACGTTGCTATGAATAGCAGTGCGATGGTGTCACATTGATCTCATGTGACGGTTTTCCTCAATCGGGTGTCTGTGGCATTATTGTTTGGTCCAGTCGTGCACGTTCTACCCTGGCGAGTCCAAGCCACCCCGCCAGCCAAAATATGAACGACAGGGTGGCATGACAGTCAATCTATCAACACACCTTCACCTCCTTCTTTGTTTTCATGTTTGTATTTAGAAATATTTGCATGTGTACATCATGACATCCCCATCTTGCTTCGTTTAGTTTTAGGAAACGAGCTAGCGAGCTCGCCGGCTGCACTTTAGCATCACATTGATGACATGAAGCGAATGGAAAAAAAAAATTGAATCACCAGCCAAAACGCAATTTAGCTCTCAATGTCTATTTTGGGACTTGAGGGGAGAGAAATCCCCTCAGGACAAGTCCACTTTGGAAACAGGCAAGATCTCACACATGGACAGACGGAGTGGCATTTTACTCATGTGGTGCATGTCACGAAAGCAGAGTACGCCAAGTCCGCCTCCTCTTTCAGTCCCCTCCTCCTCTTCCTCCTCTTGCTCGTCATCAAGGAGCAAAAATGACAAGAGCTTGTAGGACAATCGGTCCTTGCTATCGGCGAGAACTCCAAAGGTGAATATTTGTGCTGGGTTTGTTCCATGACCTATTCTTTCAAAGTTGGACTTATTTCTACAAATGATGCAAAATAGCGCTGAGCATGCGTATTTTGCTGCACGATCAAAAGAATCTTTCACTTTCATATGGCACAAAAAGGTCAACATTGAGTGGCCATCTTGCACGTGTCCGTTTTTGGCCCTCGCGGCTAATGCTACCAAGCTAACGCGAGCGTTGATCCAACCGCAAAACCACTCATCGCCAGCCACTGCGGATGTGTTGCACTTCAGGAGCTTGCACGTTTTTCCAGGAAGGGAATGACAAACTGGTTTTCCTGCTTCTAAACGGTCAAAGGCGAGCCGTTGCTTTCTCGCTTTTTTTTTTTTTTTTTTTATATTTTTGAACCTCTTTTTTTTTTTTTTTTTTTTTAATGACCGTCTATCCCTGACCTTCCATACTGGTATTCCCATCGGCGTGCAAACAAGGAATTTAACTGTTTCCATCCCAGCGGCTGGATGGAGGGAAGAAGGCAATGTTGGGCCTCCTTATGGTCTTCTTCATCTTGCTCTTTTTTTTCCACATGGTCACGCGTCCTTTCCTTCTGGATTCTCTTGTGAGCTTTGCCACGACTCCCCGCAGGCTGGCAGCCGACTCTATATGGTCATGCGGCTGGTGTGCCTGGAAAAAGTCCTGAACTTTCTAAGGGCAGCGCCATCTCGTGGACACTTGTGTCAAAGACGACAACTGTCCAAACAAGATGCACACTTTGTCCATATTGAAAATAAAACAGCAGATGAAGATGAACAAAGTCCTGTTTTGCGTTCTTCTCTTGCCAGGTGACATCACGCAGAAAGGTTACGAGAAGAAACGGTGCCAACTGATTGGAGCCTTTTTACCACAAATTCCAGGCAAGCACTTTGACTCGCTTTCAACGTATGAAACACACGAGGAAACTCGTGAGCACAGTTGAGGCCAAGCTCCAAAGAGGTCAAGCATGCTAGCTTCAAGTTTCGCCCAGTTCAAATTTGCTATTAAAGGACAAGGCCCATTTTCATTTGGGGCAGGGTTGAACGTCATTGATATGGGCCAATAAATTGGTCTGTTCCATGTTGTGCTGTCGTGTCTACTCTGCAGCTGCAGACGCGGCGCAGGAGAGGAGACCGTCCTTGGCGTCACGCCGCCGACGCTTGTCGGGTTCCCGGGATGAACGCTATCGCTCAGGTGAATTCAATTTCTAATCTGGATCCATTGTCAGTCGGCCAACGTCGGCGTCGTGTGTGCTCAGACGTCCACAGCGAGGCAGTGCAGGCGGCCTTGGCCAAGCACGGCCAGAGGAAGATGGCCGTGCCCATGCCGTCCAAGCGGCGCTCCCTGGTGGCGCGCAACTCCGCCTACACACCGCCAGGTACCAACACATTTGGACAATCGGACCTCGCATGTTAACGGATTGCAACCACGCGTCCGTTTCCAAAGCTTCATCTTTGTGCCACACAGATACGTCCTCGGGTTCCGAGGGGGAGGACTCTGAGGAGGACCACGGCGTGCAAGAGCAGGACGAAGGAGGCAACACGGCCGTGGCAGGCGCGTTGTCGCTGCACGCTGAGCACCGGGTCGGCCGTGCCGGCTCGTCCGCCCCCGATGCTGACTCGTCCACCACCTCCTCGTCCTCGTCCGCCGGCAGTGGGGTGGCGGCCCGCGTGCTCCAAGCCAAAGTTCTGGCCCAGCACGTCTGTGTCTCTGCACACCGGCTACGCCTGCACCAGCAGCACCGCAAGCCCGGTAAGAAGACAGATGAAGTCTGGAGAACCACCCGTATGTATTTACTTGATATTTGAAATTGACGTGGATGTCGGAATGTCTGGACCTGACCCAGACTTAGATGTAGGTTGCTGGAGTTCTACTCTTCCTTCAACTTTTTGGCTGCATATCCTTCACTTGCCCAGCCAGCCGTGTCCCAATACTTTTGGCCTTCAACCGTGACTTTTTAACACTTACACTACCATTTGTCCCCCCTTTTGCTAGAGATGCCCTCTGCCCCTCCGGACGTGACGAGTTCCACCAACAATGCCGCCACCGCCGACGAGATCCAGGGGGAGAAAAAGTCTGAGGGCGGCCACAGACAAACGTGCAAATACGGCAACGCTGAGCTGATGGAGACTGGAGACGGTGAGCCGTGCAAATGGGAGAAAAGATCTAAAAAAAAATCATTCAGACATGCCACACAAAAGACTTTTGTGAACCATCTTGCCAAAGGTGAAGAATAAAAAACATGAGGCTTCAAAATGGATGCTGTTTCTTGTTCGTGGCAGGTGTTCCGGTCAGCAGCAGAGTTTCAGCCAAGATTCAGCAGCTGGTCAACACGCTGAAGAGACCCAAGAGACCGCCGCTTCGGGAGTTCTTTGTGGACGACTTTGAGGAGCTGCTGGAGGGTAAAGCGCTTTCCCAAGAGTCAACCGGCCGAATGCCGTTTCTCATCTTGGGCAGAAAAACGAATGTATATGTCCAAACCTGGGCATTTTGCCATCCTTTGATGCCAACAGCGCAGCAGCCGGACCCCGACCTGCCCAAAGCGGAGGGGGCACAGATGGAGCCGGCTCAGGGGGAGGAACTGGGTGCCGAGTCGCCCTGCCTGGAGGCCGCCCTGCAGCGGTGGGCCTACGTCTCCCCCAAAGCCCCCTGCCTCACCAGCGTGGATGCCAACGGGAAGCCTTTCTGCCAGCTCACCTACGGTGGGGAATGCCCACATCTTCTTGCGGTCCCGTTCAACACTCACTGAGCTTTTCTTTTTTGGCCATGCCGTGTCGTGTTTGCAGGTAAACTTTGGTCCAGGAGTGTGAAGGTGGCCTACAACCTGTCGCACAAGCTGGGAACCAAACAGGAACCTCTCGTCAGAGCCGGAGACAGAGTCAGTCCACGTTTCGGCAAAAGCCACGCTCATACTTGACATTTGTACCATCTGCCATCTTTTCATTCTGGATTTTGGGGATGGTAGAAATTAAAAATGCTTTGAGGTTCCAAACGAGCACAATCCCATTTTCCCGCAGGTGGCGCTGGTGTTCCCCAACAACGACCCCGGCTCATTCATGACGGCCTTCTACGGCTGCCTGCTGGCCGACGTGGTGCCCGTGCCTGTCGAAGTGCCTCTCACACGGAAGGCCAGTCTGGCGCGTCGGGTAGCGTGGTTGACAGCAGGCGGCGCGCTAACGCGGCCCCCCCCTCCCCTTTTGCTTTCTCAGGACGCGGGCGGTCAGCAGATTGGCTTCCTTTTGGGCAGCTGCGGCGTCAGCGTGGCTCTCACCAGCGACCTCTGCCACAAAGGACTTCCCAAGAGTCCCACTGGAGACATTCTGCACTTTAAAGGTCATAAAAAGACAGGACAGTTGCACGCCTCACCTGCACATGCTCAACTCAAGCGTAAAACAAACATCGGCAACGACGCGTGTCAATTCGCATGCGCAGGCTGGCCCAAGCTGCTGTGGATCGTGACGGAATCCAATCACTTGTCCAAGACCCCTCGAGACTGGTTACCCCGCATCAGGGACCCCGGACCTGACACGGCATACATTGAGGTGACTCATACGCAACGGTGAAGGGAGGGGAGTCATTGAGGGATGGTGAACGAGTGCTTCACTTTTGTATTCAGAGTCCAAATAATCAGGTTTCAGAATCGGAGTCTCGTAATTTCTGGATCGCCGCTTCCTGTTTACTTCTGGTCAGACTTTTGCAACGGAGAAATTCTGAAAACAAAAGTTGCTTTGCATGATGTTTTTAGACTTATTTACCGATTTGTCATGATTGTGGAATGGATTAGATCAATGGAAAATATTGATAGAATATAAAACTTCAAAGTAATTTTGTGTGTGTGTCAGTACAAGACGTGCAAAGATGGCGGCGTCCTGGGTGTGACGGTGTCACGCGCCGCCATGTTGACTCATTGTCGGGCCCTCACGCAGGCCTGCGCCTACACCGAAGGTGACGTCATCATCATCCTCGTCATCCTCCTTTAGGTGGCGCTCACATGTTTTTTTGTGTGCAGCCGAGACCATCGTTAACGTTCTGGACTTCAAGAAGGACGTCGGACTTTGGCATGCCGTCCTCACTGTGAGAAATATGCACAAACACCCGCACACATGCAATGGCTAGCAAAGGTCTGCTCAACCCGGCTCAATGTCGATGCCAGCCATTGGAGCAAGTCGACAAAAGGCGACAAAAGGCGTCGTAAATGCCCACATGTGTGTGTACGTGTTAGAGCGTGATGAATATGCTGCACGTGGTGAGCATCCCGTATGCCCTGATGAAGGTCAACCCGCTCGCGTGGATCCAGAAAGTGTGTCAGTTCAAAGGTAACCAACGGCGGACGGGCGAAAGCGTACCCCGTCGCCATTTTCTCTGAAAGTGGTGCGTGTGGTTCAGCCAAGGTGGCGTGCGTCAAGTCGCGCGACATGCACTGGGCTCTGGTGGCGCATCGCGATCAGCGTGACATCAACTTGGCCTCGCTCAGGATGCTGCTGGTCGCCGACGGCGCCAACCCCTGTAAGCGTGCAACGCGTGCAAAGCGTACTTCCGGACTCGAACGCTCACTCGGCCGTCCTCTCTCCTAGGGTCGGTCTCGTCATGTGACGCCTTCCTCAACGTCTTCCGCACCAAAGGCTTGAAGTCGGGCATCATTTGTCCCTGCGCCGGCTCGCCCGAGGCGCTCACCGTGGCCATCAGGAGGTCTGTATTCATGCTTTCCGAAAAACATTTTACGAAACACAACGAGAGCTGCAGCTGGAACAGTCGGCGGGTGATGACGTGTCGCCTTCTGATTGGGTGACGACTTTTGTGCGCAGGCCCGCCAAGGACACAAGCGAGATGCCCCCTCGCAGCGTTTTGTCCATGTACAGTCTCAGCCACGGAGTCATCAGACTTGACTCGGACGACAAGCTCGCCGTGCTCGCTGTGCAGGATGTCGGAAGAGTCATGCCTGGAGGTGACTGTGCGCACACACACACACAAACAATTTGAGTTTGGCCAAAGTGTGGGAGAGGAAGTTTAGCTCAGCGTGTTAACGTCCACAGCTGTGATGTGCGCGGTGAAGATGGACGGCGTCCCCCAGCTATGTAAAAGCGACGAGGTGGGCGAGTTGTGCGTGCGCACGGTGGCCACGGGCTCGTCCTACTACGGCCTCAGTGGAAGGACCAAGAACACTTTTGAGGTTGGAAAAGGACCTCTTTGCTTGGTCTTTGCCTGTTTTTGGGAGGTGGAGCCGGATGGTTCCTAAATTGTCTGCAGGTGGTCCCTGTCACCAGCGCTGGCACTGTCGTCGACGATTCTCCCTTCACCAGGACGGGACTGCTGGGCTTCGTGGCTGCTTCGGGTCTGGTGTACGTGGCGGGCAAGATCGATGGTCTGATGGCAGTGGGCGGGCGCCACCACAACGCCGACGACATCGTGGCCACGGCGCTTGCCGTGGAGCCCATGAAGTTTGTCTACAGGGGCCGGTGAGCAGCGAATGGCCTTGAGTCAAATGTCAGCTTCGAACACCTTCTAAGTTGCATCTGCGTGCGTGGGTGCGACAGGATAGCCGTGTTCTCCATCGAGGTCCTGCACGATGAGAGGATCGTGGTGGTCGCTGAGCAGCGGCCCGACTCCACCGAGGAGGACAGCTTCCAATGGATGAGCCGCGTGCTGCAGGTACACCCGCCCGCACACGTATGCACGCGCAGCTGTACCTAAAGGCGGCGGTTACCCTGTGCAGGCGATCGACGGGATCCACCGGGTGGGTGTGTACTGCCTGGTTCTGGTCTCACCCAACACGCTCCCGAAGAGTCCACTAGGGGGTATCCACCTGTGCGAAACCAAGCAGCTCTTCCTGGAGGGGGCGCTGCACCCCTCCAACGTCCTCATGTGCCCGCACACCTGCGTCACCAACCTGCCCAAACCACGACAGAAACAACCAGGTAGGAGACGCACACACGTGCACAGACTCGGTCGGGCGTCACGTGGAGGATCTTCTGGCTCTTGACAGAAATCGGCCCCGCGTCGGTGATGCTGGGGAATCTGGTGTCCGGGAAGAGGATCGCTCAGGCCAGCGGGAGAGACCTGACTCAGGCCGAGGACAGTCACCAGGTGGGTTGACACTATGTGTGTGTGTGCATGCGTGTGCGAGGCAGACGGCTACATCCTCCAATACGTTTCAGTTTCAGTTCCTGTCTGAGGTGTTACAGTGGCGAGCACAGAGCACACCGGAACATGTGCTCTACATGCTGCTCAACTCACGGGTGAGTGAGTACACACGCACACCCAAGCGCGCACACAAAGGGAATCACCTGATAGGACTTGCACGCGACCTCCCCCAGGGGGCGACGGCCAGCTCAGTGACGTGCTCACAGCTCCACAAGAAGGCCGAGAAGGTGGCGGCCATGCTGGCCGAACGCAGCCACCTTCGGGACGGGGATCACGTGGCGCTGCTCTACCCTCCAGGTGATGCCACTAAACGGCCGCGTTGGAGTGTGTTTACGTTTTTGGAGACGCTTTATGATGACGCTTTCCGGCAAGTAGCTAGTTACAACATGACAACCGCTTGCATCTATCTCCAGGCATGGAGCTGATCGTGTCGTTTTACGGCTGCTTGTATGCCGGCTGCGTGCCCGTCACCGTACGCCCGCCTCACCCCCGCGACGTCGCCACCACGCTGCCCACCGTCAAGATGATCGTCGAGGTAAACGGCACACAGAACGCAAAATACATTTTCAAGGTAAGCGCTCCACGTGAATTGTTTACATCGTGTTGCAGGTGAGTTGTTCGGTGTGCGTGCTGACCACTCAGGTCATCTCCAAGCTACTCAGGTCCAAAGAGGCCTCGGCTGCCGTGGACTCCCGCACGTGGCCGCCCATCCTGGACACGGGTACATGCTGACGCATATCTGCGCTTGGATGGGAGAGTAACTTCATGACGCTTTATGTGTGCTTAGATGATTTACCGAAGAAGAAAGCTCCTCTACTGTACAAACCCTCCAACCCCGACACGCTGGCGTACCTGGACTTCAGCGTGTCCACCACCGGCATGCTCGCTGGAGTCAAGGTACGCACATGACAAGTTGCACAAGATTTGCGAGGCCCTAACACGCACACGTGTGTTCAGATGTCTCACGCAGCCACCAGCGCCCTGTGCCGCTCCATCAAGCTGCAGTGTGAGCTGTACCCGTCCAGAGAGGTCGCCATCTGCTTGGACCCGTACTGCGGCCTGGGCTTGGTCCTCTGGTGCCTCTGCAGGTGGGTGAAGCAAAGCAAATGTCTTTGTCGGTCAGGGCGCGCCGACATGTGGCGCGCTGACGTGTGGTGCGCTGACGTGCAGCGTGTACTCGGGCCACCGCTCCATCCTGATCCCGCCGTGCGAGCTGGAGAGCAACGCCTCCTTGTGGCTTTGGGCCGTCAGCCAGCACAAGGTGCGAGACACATTCTGCTCGTACGGCGTGGTGGACACCAGCACCAGAGGGCTCGCTATGCAGACGGACGCGCTCAAGGTAAGCAAAAGCCACCCCCGCAGGCGCCGCCCCCGCTGACACCGCACCCACTTCTGACAGAGTCGCGGCGTGGACTTGTCCCGCGTGAGGACCTGCGTGGTGGTGGCTGAGGAGCGGCCTCGGACCTCGCTGACGCGGTCCTTCTCCAAGCTCTTCAAGGACCTCGGCCTTCAGTCCCGAGCCGTCAGCACCGCCTTCGGATGCCGGGTCAACATGGCTGTCTGCCTTCAGGTGAGTTTGAGGTCAATTCTGGCTCATGAAAACAAACAACCAGGTGAGCAGAAAAAGAAATAAATGTAACGTCTCCTCAGGGAACATCCGGTCCCGACCCGACCACCGTCTTCGTGGACATGAGGGCGCTGCGTCACGACAGGTACGCTAACAGCTCGAGGCTAACGCGCAGGCGCTAACAATGGCTGCTTTGCGGTGCTCCAGGGTGCGACTGGTCGAGAAGGGATCGCCTCACAGCTTGCCCTTGATGGAATCTGGCAAGGTGAGTGGGACCGACACCGGGCCTTATCTGCCTTTTGTCATCGTTGTTCAAGATTTGAAAATTGCGACACAAGCCGTGAACATTTTTGGGCTCCCGTGCCATGGATATTTTTGTGCTCCTAAGCCGTGAACTTTTTGCGCCGCCGTTTTGTGCCAATGATATTTTGCATTCCTTGCTGGCTCTCAGATCCTTCCTGGCGTTCGCATTATCATCGCCAATCCGGAGACCAAAGGACCCATGGGAGAGTCTCACCTGGGCGAGGTCCTTATTTGATTCCGTCGTCATTTGCTGAATAGAAACGGGGTGTGGAGATTTATGCTGCGGCGACTCTGGTTGTTGTTTTCTTTAGATTTGGGTTCAGAGCAGCCACAACTCAAGCGGCTACATGAGCGTGTACGGGGACGAGGCGCCGCCGTCCGATCATTTTGCGTCCAGACTGAGCTTCGGAGACACACACAGCCAGTGGTCGCGGACGGGTTACTTGGGCTTCCTGCGCAGGACGCAACTGACCGACGCCAACGGAGGTCAGTGGCGCCAGCGGTCGTCTTTTGGGCCACTTCCAAAAACACATGACAGTTGAGCCACCCTCCCGCAGAGCGCCACGACGCGCTCTACGTGGTGGGCGCCTTGGAGGAGGCCATGGAGCTGCGGGGCATGCGCTACCATCCCGTCGACATCGAGACCTCCGTCGTCAGGACGCACAAGAGCATCGCACAGTGGTCAGCAGCAAATTCGGGTTTATTCTTCTGAAATTTTGGTTTTTTTCCATGAGATGACGTTTTCTTCTTTCAAAAACATTTTATTGACTCACATTACGAAAAACAAGACTTTATTTTGCAAAGATGATGGTTAAAAATATTGAATTTTTTTAATTGAATCATCGTTTTTTTTTGCCTTTTTTTTTTTGACTTAGTGGGGACCAAAGAAATCCAACTTAAGTCCATTTTTGCCTGTCCTATTGTTTTTACCAGCGCAGTGTTCACGTGGAGCAACCTGCTGGTGGCGGTGGTGGAGCTGGCAGCGTCGGAGCAGGAGGCGCTGGACCTGGTGCCGCTGGTGACCAACGCCGTCCTGGAGGAGCACTACCTGATCGTAGGCGTGGTGGTGGTCGCTGACGTGGGCGTGGTCCCAATCAACTCGCGGGGCGAAAAGCAGCGCATGCACCTACGCGACGGATTCCTGGCCGACCAGCTAGACCCCGTCTACGTAGCCTACAACATGTAGCCACCAAGGCGTCCTCAAAGGCAGGCAGATGTCCTCCTCTCTGCAAAGATTCCTAGGGGCCTTCTCCGCTTCCCAAACAAAGCAAAGCGCCTTCTTGTGGGCTCAGGGAGAACAAAGCACCATCTGGCCGAGGAACACCAGAAGACCTAGGTCAGTGTTTCTTAACCTTGTTGGAGGTACGGAACCCCGCCAGTTTCATATGCGCATCCACCGAACCCCTTTTTAGTGAAAAATAAAATTATTTTTTTCAAATTCAAGACATAGATGTCTTTTACTGGTGCACAAAATGAGCCGTGCATGAACATCACCTTGTTCAAAGAACAAAACCAACACAATGCATGAACTCACAACAAATTACACACCTGCAAATCAGTGTGACTTCTGTTGCCTTTTGCGAGACCAGTTCAGATATGCAGTTCAGATATAATCAGGTGTGTTCGAACCGCCCCAGTGGAGGCTCTGCCGAATCCCTGAGACCGACTCACTGAACCCATAGGGTTCGATCGAACCCAGGTTAAGAACCACTGACCTAGATAAAGTCATGATAGGTTCAGAGCGGCCACAACACGGGCAGTCGTGCAAGTTCGAAACGTTTTGCCCTTTCAGTTTGTTTGTAAATGCACACCAAATAAATGACATTTTCTTATCTTTTTGATACGAGTCCTTTCTCGGTGAAATCCCAACTACTTTTGGCTTTATATGTGTAATTATGTGCAAAAAAATGATTTAATTTATTTTGCCTTTGCATTCTTTGAGAATCAGAAAGAACTTTTGCAGTCTGATAGTGGAAAGATTTGCTTCTGAATTTTTTCCCGTTCCTTATGCAAAGAAACATTTGGCAAAACCAAATCAAAGTCTTTTAGACTTTAATACCAATGTTTATACTTTTGTGCAAAGATGTTTTTGTGGGTGACTGTGGAAGGGGTGAGCACTTTGCTCAAGTGTTTTGTTTGACCTTTCTTTTAATGCTCTTATTTTGGGATTAATGTCATGTCATTTGTATATTTTCATTGTATGACTATGATCATTTTAAGTTAGCACATAGAACACGTTGGCTGCCTCCTTGTCTTTCTGTTCTTCAGGTTTGGCTCACAATGCTGAATTGGCAGGAACAGGTACCTCATTAAATTAATGGAACGTCTTCATGCTTTTATTGTGAAAATCCGCTGCACTGCACCAGAAGTCGCTCCTTGTCCGTCAGGTAGCAGCGCTAGTCAAGTGTCAGGGCGTCTGTATTTATGTTGTTGTTGTTTTCCTCAATCTATTTACTGGCTCGACCTAATTCCTGGCCATGTTCTTCAGGCCGTCGCCTCACCTGTAGACTTTGAGGTAAGTTCCCAGTCGCCCTTGGTCGCCTTGACACCTCCGTTAGCTAGCCTGTTAGTGTTATTGAAAGCTAACGGCGTCAACATTAGCTTACCCTCCTAATTCCGTCGCGAGATTGGCGATTAAACGTTGCCGTAAACTCTTTTGCTGTCCATTTCCCATTCCGTCACAAACTTTTGATTGTCGTGCCGAGCGAGGTGATTGACAGCAGTCATATTTTACACACAAGTTTCAGGAAAACAGAAAGCCAGTACTGCAAATGTCTTTACTTATTTCACCCAACGTCGTCTCAACACATTTTGCACTTGTTAGGTTATTTTCAACTGCGGTTGTGGTACATTGTACCCCCGCTGTTGGCGTGGGAGAGCCGGAGCCTTGTCGCAAATAGAGAAAATCCACGAGTAATTGACTCACAGATTTGCAATTGCTTGAAGATACCGCAAGATGGCGGCAAATCACCGCTTTTGTCCGGACCCCCCCCTTCCCATAATCTTAGTTCCTTATTAACACTGAAATGGCACCAAAATAATGCTTGTTTTAATCTCAAATCTAAAGATGGACGGACAGTTGGATGGATTAGTTTTTACTGTATTGGGGACAGAGCTGGAACAGATGAATGAGATCTGATTTGGGAGAAATTCCGGCTTTCAGACTGCACCACCGAGGTCTTCGGCAAGTGGGAGGCATGCCAGTGGAGAGCGGCACGGGCGGTGCCGGCACCGGCGGAGGTGCGGTCCGGCAGGCCAAGCAGAAGAGGAAGTCCCACAGTCTGTCCATACGCAGAACCAACAGCACAGAACAGGAACGGTCTGGCTTCCTGCAGAGGGACGTGCAGCTGGACACGCAGGTGGGCAGCACTTCATTTGCTCTTGAAAATGTTGCGCTCGTTCAGGGCATATTTCAAACGTTCCATCACACACCTCCATCGGCTATACCTTGACTTTTGACTTTGGTTCCAGTCGTGTGATAATCTGGAATGTTTGGCCAGGACTGAGGTGAGTTTAAGGATATACTTTAAGATCCCTGTCTCTGTGTGTGTGTCTGTTTTATCATGATGGTGACTTATGAATTGTGCTAATGAAGTTAGGCATAGCATAGATGTGGTAGTGTCTTGTCCAGTGCACTGTGCACACATCTATGGGTGGAGGAGAGGTGTTTGTGTTCACATGCACACTTGTCTTCATTTTTACTTTTGGCCGCCCACCACTGTTCAGATGTGGCAGTCATGTAGCACTCGCGGGCTAAAAATCTGTCGGCAGCTGAAACCTATAACACCAAACCTCGATTGACTATCAAAGGACATACTTAAACCACTGCTGCACAGTGTTGTACATAAGATGACATTTTTTGTACATCAAAAACGATGTCAACAATCAATTCATGACACAAAAACAGCAAAAAGCACCGAACACAAAATCGAGTTTCTTTAGTTTATCTTTAGCCTACATAATTTGGCACAAAATAGCATCAAAGACTTATGAGGGTGTTCCCCAGGGTTCCATCCTCTGCCCCCTGTAGTTTTAGTGTACGTATTAATGTACGTTTTCCTAAATAGTCCCGCACCGTTCCATGTCTTTTCATGGAAATCGGTGAAATCGAGGTACCACAGTATATTTTGACGTGTGTGTGATGTTTTGTTTGCGTGTTATCGCACAGGACTCCAAGCTTCCGCTCTCTCTGAGGAGCAACCTAGTGGACCTGTTCAGTCAAATCGAGAGGGAGTTTGAGCACCTTTACATTGAGAACCTCGAACGTAAGTCATCATAAACCTGCGTCCGCTGTTTTCCATAGGGCTTGAGCCTGTCCCGTTATCGGCCGAAAAATGTTTTTGTGCCCTTTGGAGTATAGAAATTTTTCTTTTGTTCTTTGAGCTTCTTTTTTTCGCTGACGCACAGTTCGCAGAGAGATCGACACGTTGAACGAGCGCTTGGCCGTAGACGGACAGGTGCCGGAAGGTGCTGACTTGAACAAAGGGACGCTAAAAGCAAAGAGTGAGTCTACACCGAAAGTCTCGCATGGCTTGCTTTAGTTTGGTTTGAAACGTTGCTCTGTGCTCCACGCAGCCAGCCACAGCACCAGTCAGCTGTCCCAGAAACTAAAGACCACCTACAAGGCCTCCACCAGCAAGGTACCGACCACTGAGTACAGGATAGTCAATTTCCATCTGTTTTTCAAAAATTGGTGTGGGATTTTCTGACCTAAAATGGTGCAAAGTGCAAAAATGTTTTCGTCCTGCAGAGGGTTGGTCTCGAACAGTCTGTGTGTCTTCCAGATCGTGTCCAGTTTTAAAGCCACCACATCCCGAGCCGTATGCCAGCTGCTCAGAGAGTACGCGGGCCACCGAGACGGCATCTGGGACCTGAGCGTGACCCGCATCCAGCCCATCGTGCTCGGAACCGCGTCTGCAGGTAACCGGCACGCTCTCTTCAACTTCTTGGTCCATCCCCGGGATTCCCGTGTCATTGTTGGACAGTCACATTTTCAAGTGGTTTTTTTTTTTTTTTTTTCTCTCTCTCTCTCCATGTTATCTCTCGGTTGCATTTGAACCTGCAAGATGACTTTGAAATTAAGTATTTTTGGATCATGCTATCTTTTGGGCACGTTTTCACTAAAAGGGCATTCTACCTATTTTTGGTGCCAGTCCGAATGAGTGAACAGAACTTCAACTGAGATGCTTCGTACATATAAGAGCGGCTTTGTTTTTTTCTGCTGTAGATCTGAATGGAAGGAATGGCATTTTCAATAAGTATTGTTGGTGTTTGTTTTTCCTCAGACCACACGGCCATGTTGTGGAGCATTGAGACAGGCAAATGTCTCTTGAAGTATCTGGGCCACCAGGGATCAGGTGATGCCAGTGGAGACTTTGCTCGCCCAAACGTGCACTTTGAGGAGGTGCCAAGTGTGTTGACTGTGCCATGTCTGCTTGTCCTCAGTCAACTCCATCAAGTTCCATCCCACTGAGCAGATGGCACTGACGGGTAACCGCTATTCCCGACCTCTTGTCAATGGCAACAAGCAGACAGGCACCCTGTTAGAAATATTTTAGCCACGTGAGCACAAATGTGCTTTCAACACAAAAGTCACGAGAATAAGAAACACATTTCATTTCCAATTCCTTCACCAAGTGCCGTTTGATTCCCCTCAGCCTCCGGCGACCAGACGGCTCACGTGTGGAGGTTCCTGGTGCAGCTGCCTATGCCGCAGCCCGTTGCCGACGTCAGTGTAAGCTTCAAGGGGGAAGTCCACCCCCATATTTTCTTTGGAATAATATGTTGTTTGCTTTGCGGAATATGAACGAAACTGTCAAAATCCACTGTTTTGATCGGGGGCACGAGCAACATTGTATATGGTCAGAAAATGTCGGGCTTGACGACAAGCTCGTGTCCTCATGGCCCCACCCCGATGTCCGACATTTCAGCAGCCGCCCTGCGAGGACGACGTGGACGTCTCCGACAAGGATGACGCAGAAACAGAGGCGGACGGGCCCAGCGAGTGCCCGTCGGCGCGCCTGCCCAGCACCGTACTGCGCAGCCACCAGGGCGTGGTGATCGCCGCCGACTGGCTGGTGGGCGGGAAGCAGGCAGTGACGGCGTCCTGGGATCGCGCCGCCAACCTTTACGACGTGGAGACTTCGGAGCTGGTGCATTCACTCACCGGTACGCCGCGACCCACCCTGTGGCTCCATGAATGACGTCGTTCAGGCGACGCCACGTGTCAACGCGTGTCTTTACGCAGGTCACGACCAGGAGCTAACGCACTGCTGCACCCACCCAAGCCAGCGACTGGTTGTCACGTCATCCAGGGACACCACCTTCAGGCTGTGGGACTTCCGAGACCCGTCCATCCACTCTGTCAACGTCTTCCAAGGACACACGGAGTATGTCCTCTCACACACTCATCAACCAAACGCTATTTTGCTCATTTTGTCGGACTGCCTTTCACTATTCACTCATGTTTTCTTACATACAGTATCATGTGAACTCCCTAAGACAGGTCAATCAAATAAGCGTGGATGATCTGGTAATCATAATGACCCATAATAATAATAATCACATACCACATGGTAACTGACCACCAGTATCGATTGGTGGGGAAAACCGTGAATCTGCCCATATTTTTGTTTTCAATCCAAAGTCTCCACAAAATCCAAAGCCGTACAACATTTACCGTTATTAATGACTAATTTCTTTGCGGAAGGCCCTCCGGAATCTTGTACAGTCCTTGTCATCCGTAGCGTGGATGTTATTTGACTCCCCATCATCCCTCCTCCTCGCCGCAGCACGGTGACGTCGGCCGTGTTCACGGTGGGCGACAACGTGGTGTCGGGCAGCGACGACCGCACCGTCAAGGTGTGGGACCTGAAGAACATGCGCTCACCCATCGCCACCATCCGCACCGACTCGGCTGTCAACAGGTACCGAGCGAGCCTCTCGCGACCTCTCTTTTCATCAATTCGTGGAATTATGTGCAGCTTGTGCGTGTCTACGCGTGTAGGATCAGCGTGTCAGTGAGTCAGAGGATCATCGCGCTGCCTCACGACAATCGGCAAGTCCGACTCTTCGACATGTCCGGCGTGCGCTTGGCCAGACTGCCGCGAAGCAACAGACAGGTCAGAATGATTGACAGATGCGCTATCCGTATTGCTGGATCCTTTGAGTTCGGATATGGTCTTTAAGTGGGACTACTGCCGAATTTTTCCAGGGCCACCGACGGATGGTGTGTTGTTCGGCTTGGTGCGAGGACAACGCCTCCTGCAACTTGTTCACCTGCGGCTTCGACCGGCAGGCCATCGGCTGGAACATCAACATCCCCGCCTTACTGCTGGAGAAGTGAGCCAGCCCCTCCACTTTGCCTTTGCTTGTCCACGCCTCACGTGAGTTTTTGTGCGTCCATCAAAAGTGGCATCAACGTGACAGCGAGAAATGGCACTGAGCACTGTGTGCGTATGTACGTGTGCGTTTCACATCACACATCAATTGCCTTGTGCGGGAAACTCCCCGACAAGAAGTGTACAAAAAGTCTTTATTTAAAATCAAATCAATCAACAAATTCACCTTGAAGTAATTAATGAATTCCTTGTAAGAGGAATTAAACGTGTTATGAAATGCCTCATTGTTTCATCCAATTTGTTTCATGTGGTGAACATAAGGATTAAAACTATTTTAAAATTTAAATGGAAAACAGCCCATGAAATCAACTGAATTGTAAAATAATTATATTATGTACATTTCTTGCATGAAACAAATAGGTTGAATGGCACATTTTAACGAGGATTTGCAATTTCGGGACAAATTGCGTGTGAAGGCGAAGAAGCTGAATGAATACTTAAAGATGGAATGGGTTGAATCGGTCAAAAGATGTAGAAATTAGAAGGGGAAAATGAAATTTGGGAAAATTTGGCATGAACATCAATATTGAAAAGGTGGAATTTTGGGTAAGTGGGAAGTTTTGGAATAGATAGGCAAAAGATGAACACTTTAAAGTTGGAATGGGTTGAAAAATGTAGAAATTAAAAGTGAAAAATGAAATTTTGCGCCAATTTTAAACGTGAAAATGTGTCATTCTTGAACTCGGCAATTTTAGGAATGTTGAAAATCTTCCCCAATGTGATTTGAATGCTGTGAATTTCAAACTGGAACAATGTCAATGTGAAATGTTGACTGCGCCATTAAGAATGAATGGCGAACAATGTTGTCATGAATATTAGAAACAAGTTAAAAGTGAAACGAAGTCAATTGGTTAAAGTATGTGGAAGTCGTTAAGGGTAAAAAAAGTGGGCAGAATAAGTTGAAAAATATTCAAGTATAGGAATAACGTGTGTGAAGCCCTTCGCTTTCACACAATAAATGTTTTAACTCTGCTGTATTAGCACTTTTTAGTCCTCCACACTATTTGTAAAGGGTAATCTATAAAAAATATTTTGTGTTTATTAGCGCGCACACACACACGCACACACATACAAAGAGAGTATGTTTAATGTGCAAGCTATCAGTTCATCCAATCAGATTTGATGTCTACTTGCAGACTTTTGTCGTTTAGCCGTCTTTTATGGAATGTAGGAAAGAAAGAAAAGCTCTTCTCCAACCTGGTCGTATTTGAAAGTGAGCCAAACACGTTCGAAGCAGTCAAATGCTGCCTCTTCATTTTGAACGTTGGCCTTGTAACAAAGTCACTTTGGTACACATCCATCAAAATAAAACGACTGTCGCTGACCGACACAGCCTCTCTGACATCTTTTTCCCCCTGCCGGACACTCACACTTGTACAAATCATCTTTTTTACCTTATAAAAATAGTCATGACAATATTATGACACATGTAATGCAATATCATTTTCTAATCAAAGTGACTGATGCTATGCATAATTTACTCTTCAAGATGTCACTGTCGCTTCATGACAAAAACATGGACACCCATTACACTTTTCAAGAACAAAAAAAAATAAATAGAACAGAAATAAATAGTCATCACTAACACCGCTGTGATTTGTTTTTCTAGACAAAGTCAACTTGTTCAAGTGTCTGTATTAATAACATGCTATATATGCTTCCGCTACCATGCTGTCTTTTAGTTAGCACTGACTAAAACAATATATGGAAGTCAAGTCAGAATTGCCTTTTAACTTCCAGTAAAATATGCTAATAATATGGGCACTTTTCAGCGTTTTACTGAACTAGCATAAGATAAATTTGAGTTTTATTGCTATTCATTCAAATGCAACTCGGAAGCCTTCCTGAGGGAAAAAATATATACCATTTTTATGAAAAATAAACCTAACTTGTGAACAGTTTTTTTTTAGAATGGGCGGGTGACGCAAGAAGGCAGCCGCTCTTCCCAAATTCCGAGCCAGAACCTCCAACTGCAAGTCAGATTGCGCTTGTTTTCAGAGCGCCATAAGCTATCGACACTCCTCGGCGCCCGGAGCCCTCGGCATAAGTTTCCTGCTCCACGTTCCGAGTCCGGCGTCCCGCACGGCGATGCCGAACTGCCGCACGGCCTTCTGGTACGGACTGGCCGCCTCCTTCCAGGCGACGTACGTCCTCAGCCTGTCCTCTGACGTCCACTTGTTGAGCTGAGGGACGAGGCATGGGGCAACTAAGCACCTGCTTTAAGACTCATGACCACGAGGCATTCGCAGACACGTTTTCAAAATATAGCCGACTGCATGATTGCAAAATGTTAACTCGATTACTCCGCAGTCGTGCAAGCAATTTGTAAACCGCACCCAAACACCTGTTGCGTCGAGCGCGTGCACTTACTCGTCTGTGCAGATGCTGCCAGCGGACGAAAAAACGACAGCTGCTGAGTCTGGATGGCGTCCCGCAGCGGTTGCGCAACCCCGACGTGGTGCTGAGCTCCTCGGTGTCGCCGTCGCCGCCACTCCAGTTTACGCTGACGCGTGACGAATTTCCGCACGCACGCCGCTCGACCCTTCTCAGACCTGCAACAAACATTTCTGTTCACACTTGCGGCCATACAGGGAGGGAAGGGTTAAAGTGCACATGTACACGCGAGCAGCGGGAGTTGCCGTCGGTAGGGCGCAGCGTGGCGTTTATTGGGGGCAAGGCGGCGAGCCAGAACGCGCTGCAGATGCCCCGTGTGGCTCAACGTGGCCACCGTCAGGCTCCGAAGATACACGGGTTCAACCAGGTGAGACAACAGCGCTCCCTGCAGGCCCACCGCGCACCACCTGTTGTTACACAAAACAATCTGAGGAGTAAAACCGATTCCAAGTTATCTAAATACGTCCAAGACTAGTCTATGTCTGACAATAACTTTGAGAGTAGTTAAAATCCAAGAGTGATATCAAGTCTATGCAGTCCAGTGGTGGACATCATCAAAGTCCAAGAGTAGTCCACCTAAGTTTGAGGGGAGTCCAAGTCCATCTTAAGTCACGTTTAAGAGTCCTTCAACTCAGTCCATGACAGAAGAGTCATTACAGGAAGTCTCGTATTACTAAGTCTAATTTTGAAAGCCCAACAAAGAGTGTAGAGGAGCCCAAGTTTGGTCCTCGAGAGCCGCTATCCAACCTGTTTCAGATGTACATGTACTGCAACACACCTGAGTCAAACCATCAGGAGCATTTTCAGGCTTTTGCAAAGCTTGATGATCATTTGAATCGGGTGTGTTGGAGTCAGGATCAACCTAAAATAGGGTGGATTGTGGCTCTTGTGGACCAGACCTGGGCACCCATAGTCTGGTCTATTTGCTACTCACTTGGCTATTTTGTCCGTGCAGGACATGCTGACTTGAGGTTTACCCGGTGACTGGCTTGCCCCCATGGGATTGGCCGACCGAGCTGTGATGGGCAACGTTCCCTGGCCACCCACCACCTTAGTCCTCAGGCCGCAGCGCAATATGTTGTGCTTCATGGACGCTAATGACACACAAATAGACACACGGTCACTTGTGATTACGTGGTCTCTCTCTCTGGGTCTTCTCTATAGAACACATGCAGCACATGTGATTCTACTTGTCTTGGACTTTGTCTTCCATTTCTCCAAAAGTTCTTCGACTTCTCTCTATTGACTTAAATTTCAAGACGTTGTCCGAGACTTTATTGACTGAGTTCTGACTCTGATGTTTTGGATTTAGATGTGTTAGATTCCATCGTCTCAAAATTCCAGAGTCTTGGACTTATTTTCGGCTTACTTAAGACTACTTTTGAGCTCGGACTACTGTCGTCCTACTGTATTCATAGACTCGCTGAGATTACTCTGAGGCCTAGTTATGTATTTAGTTCTTGGCCCTAATCTGAGACTTATTTGAACTACTCTCAGACTTCATCTACTGTAGTCCTAGACTTGCTTGAGACGAAGCCTTAAACTTTGGACTTGACTTGGATGTAGATTTAGTCCAGAGCTAGTCAAGACTGGCTAAGAGTCTCACGTGAAGTGTCGTTTTCGTAGGGACAGTTAAGTCTGGCATCTCCACATGGTGATGAGGTGACAAACATGTGGAGTCCAATGTGGTCTCGCAGCCTGAAGACCCTTTGGCGACCAGTCACCGGTTCAAAGATGGACGCCGGCCCAACAGCAGTCTGGTCTACAGGACTTTACAAAAGACTTACTGTTAGATATACTCTTGGATTTAGACTGGTTTCAGGCCTACTCTAGTCTTAGATGTAGACTTGTCCTTGACTTGATTCAACGACTCTTAGACTTTACCGTATCAGGAGTGTCTCCAACTGAGCGTACAAGAAACGCAACAGCGCCCTCCTGCACACAACCTCAGCATGACAGTCGTGCAGCGCATTCTCATCGCAACGACCGCCATCCCAGTCCAAACACTTGGTTCCAGTTGCCATGGACACCACCTCAGCTGTGCTCAACTCTAACCCTAGAAGCAAAAACGATTCCAATTATTGATCTGAAATAACGATAGCAACTTCTTCCCCTTCGGAACCATGACAACCTGTCGTCATGACAATGGCGGCCATATTGGGTGTGGCAGGGCTTTGGTCCATGAGTTGCTGGTATTTTTGTCTTGCTAGCTGGAAGATGGCCTCTGCAAAAAACTGAAAATGACAACAGTTGAAGAAATGTGTGAGGATTGAGGAAGGAATAAACAGCAAGAAGACAAGTGAAGGAACGGGGACAGGAGACCACAAGAAAGAATTAAAGGCACAGGAGAAGAAACCAGCAATGGAGTCAGACTTGTTACTCTACTTGAGGTCCAGGTTTGGGGACGAGCTCCAATCTGCTCATACTCAACAGCTCCTTTGAACGAGTGTTACGCTCACCTGAGGAAGTTGCTGCCGGTCCCCACAGAGACCATTCACTTTGCTCCCGAGGCTAACATCACAGAGAGAGCGCAGAGCGGCAGCTGCCGCCCGGGCCTTGGCGGATCTTTGACTGTGACCACAGCCTTCGAATATCCGCCCGTCCACCCGCACTGCCGCAATGAAACGTCTCTCCAGCCGGCCGGGAAATCGCTCAATCATGCAGAAGTAGCACAGGCCGGGTCGCAGTTGACCGAGCAGCCCCATCGGACCGAGACCACCCAAGAGCCGAGTACTGACCACTTCTCTTGGGCTGGATTGGCTGCCAGGTTGGGGGAAGACCTTCCTCTCTGCCCGAGAAAAAGTAAGTGAGTGCCCGAGCTAAGTGAGATTTTTCTCAGCTACAATCAACCGGAATGAAAGACGCGTTGATGCTTGATGATCCTCACAGTCACCTCGTGCCAGCTATTTGTTTTGAAACCCTTTAAAGAGAGCGGTATCAATTCTTTGCGCGTGAGTACTTTGGCTACCTGTGCCATCTGTGTCGAACATTTGCCAGCCATCCAATTGATCCTCCGTGAAATCGTTTGCGGCGCTCCCGATGCCCTCCGACCCCTCATGGGGGAACTGGACCAAAGAGCTGAGAGCCAGCTCAGCTGCCCTCATTTTGGCCCGTTTCTTGCTGGGTCCCCTGCCCTCCAAGCGGAGGCCGTTGACGGCCACCGCAAACAGGGGGCCCGTCTCGGATATGGCGTCGTAGCGCAAATCGGGTCGCTGCGAGTTGGTCTTCCTCTCCCGTGCCGGGTGGTGCCCTGATTGGGGACGCTTCCTCTCGGAGGCTGCGGGCGGGCCGTCCATGCTCAGTGGCTGGCCCACTCGCTCGCCAATCCTCCCTGCCTCCTCGCCGCCCGTAACTGACAACAGTAAAGAGATTGAATTTGACAGACGTTCAGAGCGAGGCGAATGTTAGGTTTTTAAAAATGTAGGATGTAAAGAAGGAAGCAAGCTCAGTCATGCAAGGTGATGCAAATGGGACCGAAAATCCGAGCGTCCATTTGTGAAATGAGCAAACGGCAGAGGAGGAATTACTCAAGTGACATATGGTGCCGAAAAAACAATAATCTCCTCTTTTGTGTTTCAATTTAATAACTTTTTCTTCATACGAGGAAAGTTGATGGACTATCACGAGAAAGAGACCAGATCTGCTTTATATTTCTGTTTTGCTTTTAAAGGAGAATCAATGTCAACCAACAATCGCAGCGTAGGATCAATACGACCCATTTTTACGATGACAATTTGTCAATTGTCACTTGACTCTTCGCTTTTTCGTTTTTCTGATAGTTCAAGAAACTTGTTTGATTTTCTGAAAGTGTGCGTGCGTGCGTGCGTGTGCGTGTTAATGAAAATGGAAGTTGGATTAGTGGGGGAAAATACTTTGAATAAAAACTCTGGATTTAAAAGAGAAAAAAAGGCCATCAAACGGTAATCTGCCGCCTTTTGTCGGGATTAGCAAACAAACAACGATGCGGCACAATGGCACGCTAATCCCGCCACGCGCTAAAGCGCCTGACCTGTTGATGGTGTAATTACGACAACGGCGGCCATCTGCCTCCCGCAATCGGAAACGCCGCTCTCAACTTTTCCACACCAGTTAACTGCACCTCGTTCCTTTTCTAGAATGCGAGATTTGCGCAATATCTCCTTTTCGTAATAATAATCCTAATAATGCGTTGTATGCAGACGTACGAATATTTCTGAACAAAAGCTTTGCTTCAGCAACAAGGGTATTTCTTTCTAATACGTCTTTGCTCTAAATAATGGATTCTTTAATCATGACGTAACTCTATAAGTTATTTGTAGCAGTTCCTAACAGTTGTTATTGTTGTTGGAATAAGATTTGCAAGAAAAGAAACGAGGGCAGTTTTGGAATCTATAAAAAAAAATCATTGAGAAAAGTTAACTTGCATTGATCTCAATTTAAAAAAAAAAATCCAAAGGTTGAGCGCGCTTGTTGTTCAGTACAACAAATCAAAGCACTGACCTCGCTGAGCGCAACTCCACATTCAGAAATCATTTGGGAGACAAACTTGACATGAAATATGTTAAAATGATGTACTCACCTTTGACTCTGCTCCTCCTCTTCCTTTTCCTCCTGCTCTTCCTCCCCACATCGCTAACTTCATACGTGTTCATAACGTGTGCCTAATATGATGAATATGAAGGATCATGTTCGCGGAGTGAGAGGAAGCAGCTGCGTGGCCACGCACACGCACGCACGGGCCACGCCCCCTCCGCCTTGATTGACAGTGACAAGTTTGGTTCAGTAGCAAAACTTGAATGGGAACGCTTTATTCGTTGAGGATTAGGCGACAACTTCACGTTTGCACCTCGAGTTTTGTCTCTTTTTGTCTCTTTGTCCTTCAACCAAAACACAAAGAAAAGCTTTGCTTGCTTTCATTTTCCATTTCAGTCAAAGACTTAATATCATTGTGATCATTTTCATCATCATTGTTGTCATTGTGATGTCATCATCGTCATCATAACCTTCACTGTCGATATTTTCGTCCTCATATTGCAAGATGATATAATTTTTGTCTTCATCGTCATCATCATCTTCCTCTTATCAGACTTGTTTCGGCGCTTGGTCCCATGCAACGCTAGAGAATGACTGACAGCAAGGAGCAGCGCGCGTTGCCAGGACCAAGCCGAGCGAATCTCAGGATCGATGGGGGATCGTGATTGCGCGCCTTCTTTTGTCTCGGAACACCATTTTTAATTGTCTGACGATTGCAATCTTAATTGATCACGTATCAGACTAAAAATGAGCATCACCAAAGTATATTCATAAAACACATGGAGCAAGTGGGCCATTTTGCTTCTCTGAAGAATTGTCAAAGGTTTTATGACATTATAAAGCTCATTATAAGTGTGACTGGTACAAAATTAGATGGGCTTGGTCCCGCCCCTTCAAGACATGCGATAGGAGCAGGGTGGGGCGCAGTGCACATACCCGTTCCTGCCTCAAGTTCAATCAAGGCACGCGCTAGCGAGCACATTCAAAGCAAATTCATTTTTCACGGTGGCATTTGCAATTCATGCTTCTCGCTATATTGTAAATATATACAATATTGTTGATGATTGAACTGAAATGCCTAAAATGCACTCGCTATCATGAAGTGAATACATTCCCAGTCTCTGTTATATTTATTTTATTTCATGTTTACTCTGCGAATATGGGGGCGGGGTGTGGTGACTTACGTGCAAATGCTTAGTTGTCCACGAGAGGGCGGGACAGGCAAAATATTTCTCTTCCTCCATTATTCATATTCATATATTCACATATATTCATCAGTTTAGATATTTTAAGTCATTATTCGAATGTATTTCCTCACAAACACTTAAATATAAGCAAATGTTTTCAAATATCAAACATAGGGTATGTACATGGTTCAGGTCTACAGGGTGTTTTGTTTTCATAGCGTCTCCGTAATAATTTTGAACGCGTTTCAGAAGATTGCTTTTACTTTGAAAGCTGTCACATGCTACTTCCGCAGTGTTTCCAGCAGGCCGGATGCCTGGTGAATCTGGCGCTTCGATCAGCGCCTCCACAAAAGACTGAGAATCTTTTCTTTTGCTCACTCGCCGCCACTGGCCCCCACGCGAGGGAGTCGGACATGGCTGCGTGACGATTCGTCGTCTCTTCCCGTCGAAGCGTCAAGTGAGTCGCGCTTGTTCTTGTTCAGCTTTTCATTAAAATGTGTTGGAATGAGCATCACTGCGGCGATCGACTTGTCCGGCTAACTGCAGGCTAGTCGTGTCATCCTGGGAATACTTTTCATAATAAAATCTCGACGCATTGTCCTTTTCGTCGGAATTATCCTCAATGATATGAAAGGAGAATGCTCCACAAGGCGTGTTGGCTGCCTTTCATTGTAAGCGTTGGAGTTATTTGAATCGCGCGTCGTTAATTTGTCGTTTGGAGTCAGTCGACTCGCAGCTCGGACACATGCTGCGCCTGGTTTTGCACTTGCGTGATGCTTTGGGATGACGGAAGGAAATAGCCGACCGTGAAGGTCCTTTTACCGTGGCCGAATTTATTAATAGATGACGAGCAGTGTACATGATGTAGCAAAAGTCCTCAAATGTTAAATTGTATGCAATTTTTGTGAGGCAACGTTTGAAACATGATTAATTGTCGCCGTAGTTCTTCGACGACCTATAGGAACTTTTTAAATGGTCCATGCTCTCGTTGGAGTGAAATATGGGCGTTGTTGTTGTTTTGATTAATATTATTGGTATTTTACTTTGAAGCGTCAGTCCTCTTCCGTCTTTTGCGTCAAATTCGGACGCGTTTTTAAAAAAGCACTGCGGTGTTTGTCGTCAGTCAAGCAGCATCCGCAGCTTCTCCCTCCCCCACCGATGCTCATCACCGTTTTGTTGTTGCCGTTATCTTCTACCACAACAAATGTCCCGGTGAAACTAAGCGTCAATGATGTGGGAGATAGATGCCCTTGACGGAAGAGGGTGGTGGGGTGGAACAACCGTGTGATCCATGCAGGCAGGGTGGGGGACAGGCAGGAAAGACAAGGCAGGTTCTCCTCAAGAAGAGGGACAGTCACAACAGGGTTGTCCAAATGTTTTTTTCTCGGAGGGCACGTCTCGAACAATGCCGTGGCCTCTTTAATAGTCTTCCACTTGGATTGGCCAAACCCACTCAATTCCATCAAGCGATAGCCTCGGAGCCAGAATGTCTCAATCACAGACATCTATTTTTTATCTTGTGTGAAAAACAACAAATATTGCATTTCTGACGCCAAAGTGTTGTTTGGGGATTTTGTTCCAACACAAGTTTTGTCATTTGCCATCAAAAATGATCTGTTCACCGTCGCAGGGCAATAAAGGCTACTCATTAGCCACTGATGCTATCATGCTCAGGATCGGTGGAATAACAACCTTCCCACTTGATTTTTTTTTCAAGCTGCCGGCGCCATGACCCCGTGAGGTGTCCACTCACTGGCAGCGTCATCAGCCGGACCAGACGCGGCAGGCGGTCATGGAGGCCGACTTGTCCGAGTTGTCTGTGTCCCTTCGCAAAGAGGACGCCGGCTCCAGCGAGGCGGAAGATCCAGGTACGACCCATCCGTGTCTCCGGGCCCAAGAGGAAGCCTCACTGTCTGCTTCGGTCACGGCAGAGGAGAGCACCGAGTTCATCCGGCTTGGCCGTGCCGATGCCTCCCCGCCGAGCGACTTCCTCCCCAAGGCAGGCAAATCGGCGTTGAACCGGCCCGTGGAGAACTCCACCTCCTCCCCGTCGTTGGCCGCCGGGCGGTGCGGTAAAAAGCTGGCCCGCCGGAGCTCGCCGCCCGGCTTCCTGCCGCGACTGGGCGTGCCCACTCGGAAGTACCTAGCGCTCATCCTGCAGGACTCTCGCTGCTTCCTGTTCTGCATGTGCTACCTGACGTTCATCCAGTCGCTGATGGTGTCGGGCTACTTGAGCAGCGTGATTACGACCATCGAGAAGCGCTACAGCCTTCGCAGCTCCGAGTCGGGCCTGCTGGTCAGCTGCTTCGACATCGGCAGCCTCCTGGTGGTGGTCTTCATTAGCTACTTTGGGGGCAGGGGGCAGCGGCCGCGCTGGCTGGCGGTGGGCGGCGTCTTCATCGCGCTGGGCGCCGCCCTATTCTCGCTGCCGCACTTCATCTCGCCCGCCTACCAGATCCAGGAGGTCAACTCGTCAGCGGCACACGAGGGTCTGTGCCAGAGCCCCAACGCCAGCAGCCGCAGGGACGGCGTGGACGTGACGTCCTGTCCGCGGGACCAGGAGGGCAATGAGCACAACCTCTACGTGGCGCTCTTCATCATAGCGCAGATCCTGGTGGGCATGGGCTCCACACCCATCTACACGCTGGGGCCCACCTACCTGGATGACAATGTCAAGAAGGAGAACGCCTCGCTCTACCTGGGTAAGCTGGGGGTTGTATTCCTGCACAAGGAATGAGAAGTGCCACCGTTTGTTTTGCATGGACTACTCCCCATGTGTTGTGGCAAATAGAATCAGCATCAGTGCACAAATAATTGGTCTCCACTACTTGGAGTCACGTGATTACTTTCACGAAAAAACAATGCAGAACGCAGTCATAAGTGATAGGAAAATTCTCACTCGTGAATGATGTAGAAGAAAGAAGCATGTTGTGCAAATGAACTGTGGAGTTCCCCAAGCATCCATTCTGGGTCCCCTATTGTTCAGTCTTCCTAATTTAGTATGAATCAAATTCGACACGGCTTCCAGTGTGTCCGTGTTTGTAGGACTGAGGCAGTGAATGAATGTGACCAAACAAACAATAGATGTCTTCTTGGACTCAAGTCACCTGAGAACGTTTAGCTCAGCTGGGCAATGTCAACATTCCGTCAGCAGGATGCCGGAATGATGTCCCATCGAGGTTGCATTCAGAGACCAATCTTTTGTATCTAAATCACAAGTCCAGTCAGGTTTTTCTTCCAAACCTCCAATTTTGTTGTCGTTGCCACACATCTTTCTTCTGGCTTTCCCCTTGAGAAGAGAGCATCGCTCTCGGTGAATGTCATTCTTCGTGCCGCCCGCCATCCACCTCCAAGGTAACTTGTCAGGTTACAAATCAGAATGAGGGTTTTCTGTCCCGAAAAAAATGTGACACTTTTGGAGGTGGTGAAAAAAAAAAAAAAATCTAAAAAAGTTTGCCTCTTCTGTCACTGAACAGTTGAACTGATGTTCATTTCAGCTCAGATGGCTTTTGAATGCTCTTACACTTTCTGTTTTGTCCCACTGTTCGGTGTGAACCTTACCAACTCGGAATAAAGAGACAAAATTCTGGCTCTGAAGCGAGTACCGGGGTAAAGCTGTACCGAGCTTCCCGGGTCCGTGGCCCACTAAACGTCAACACGAGTCCTCTTCGACGTTTTGATTCAAATCATTCTGTGCTACTTGGCTCATTACGATGTTGTCAGTGTTCGAACTCAACGGGATATTTGCCGAGATAGATTGGCGCCAAGTTCATTCATCCCTGCGCTCAGACAATGCTTTGGACAAAAGCAAGCGAGGAATTAGCTGGCTGTGGTCCAGCTTAAAGCGTTCCTTCAACAGTGAAATGCGTCCAGTTCAAACGTTGACCTGAGAGCTGCTGTCTTGCGCTTGCTCCAATACGGCGGTCATCCGCAAGCGTTCACCGTGCCGGGAAGCGTTAAGGAGACGAGTGCTGTGTCAGCGCGTTGCCGTGACAACGCCCAGCATTCCATTGTGTCTGGCCCCCTTGGTGTCCGTCTGACTGTCTCGGGACATTTGCGCACGTGACGACCGGTTGGTTGCTCGCTCAGCAGAAAAAGACTCGCAGCTTTGAGCGTTCACCTCTGCATCATGGCCTCCGCTCCCTTCAGCGTTGATGAGACCGTTTTGTACCGTCTTACGTGCTAATGATCAATGCACGTGCTCGAGACAGATCCAATCAAGTGAGCAGCAACCAAAGAAGGGAAACGGGGCTAGGACGCGAGAAGCAATTTGCATCCTATTCACTGCACGCTTGGTGTGTGACGCCAAGGCAGCTGAGGAATGTACGCTGCTAATTCCCCCTAATTGGCAAAATCTCCTTTTCATGTGACCACCCGCGCGCACAGAGGCCCACTTGTTCGCTCCTGCTTGAAGAATGTTAAGATGTGAACTGACATCTCCTCCCAATGTCTGATTTAATTTCTGTCGTGACCTGGCAGGTGTTTTTCCAAATTTTGTCCGCTGCTCTTCCCAGCTTGCTAGCTCTACTGTTCCTCGACTCCCAAATCCCATTTCGGCTGATTTGCTCTGTCCAGCCGTCATGTACGTGATGGGCGCTTTGGGCCCGGCGGCGGGCTACCTGCTGGGTGGCGTCCTCATCGGCTTCTACGTGGATCCCAAGACGGCGGTCAACATCGACCAGAGCGATCCCCGCTTCATCGGAAACTGGTGACTGTTGACAAAGGCGCACGTGAGCGGGCGGGTGGGCGAAATGGCTAAACGATGTGCTGCGCAGGTGGAGCGGCTTCCTGCTGTGCGCCGTGGCCATGCTGCTGGTCATCTTCCCCATGTTCACCTTCCCCAAGAAGCTGCCGCCGCGGCACAAGAAGAAGAAGAGGAGGAAAAAGTTGAGCTTGGACGACATGTCCAGCGACGACGACGTCCTCAAGGAGAAGAGCGGCGGCGGCAAAGCTGTCACCTCCTCCATGGGCTTCGGCAAGGACATTAAAGGTACGCTGTCCATTTACTTAATGGTGGTCGACGGAGGTCTTTGTTTCTACTTTTGGAATGAGAAGAAAGACTGCTCAAGGCTCTTGAATCGGACTCTGTCAGTTTCCTTGAGCCCTCTGCACGATCTGTGCTTTTTCCCGCAGACCTTCCCAAGGCCGCCGTGAGGATCCTGAGCAACGTGACCTTCCTTTTCGTCAGCTTGTCCTACACGGCCGAGAGCGCCATCGTCACGGCCTTCATCACCTTCATCCCCAAGTTTATCGAGTCGCAGTTTGGCATCCCGGCATCCAGCGCCAGCATCTACACAGGTTTACGCCGGCATAATTGGTTTGCGGCGTGCCTGTCGTCTCTTCTGAACGTTCTTTCCGCCGTTTCACCAGGCGTGATCATCGTGCCCAGCGCCGGCGTGGGCATCGTGCTGGGTGGCTACATCATCAAGAAGCTAAAGCTGGGCGCCCGCGAGTCGGCCAAACTGGCCATGATCTGCAGTGGCGTCTCGCTGCTCTGCTTCTCCACGCTCTTCATCGTGGGCTGCGAGAGCATCAACCTGGGTGGCATCAACATCCCCTACACCACCGGGTGGGTCCGCCAAACAAAAAGCGTCCAATTGGCAGCAGCGGCGAAGATTTTGCCACCTCACCTTTGGTGTTTCAGGCCGACGCTGACCATGACCCAGAGGAACCTGACAGGCGGCTGCAACGTCAACTGCGGCTGCAAAATCCACGAGTACGCCCCTGTCTGCGGCTCCGACGGCATCACTTACTTCAACCCCTGCCTGGCTGGCTGCAGTGCCGTCGCCAACGACAGCAGCGGCGTAAGTCGGCCAATCGGATGGCTTCCTTTGCCGTCTTTTACAGCGGCCGGACTAACGGTGTGACCTTGCAGATGCGCAATTACTCGGAGTGCGCGTGCGTGCAGAGCCGGCAGGTCATCACGCCCTCGTCGGGGGGGACGGGCGGAAATCAGTTGCAGCTGGTCATCGTCAAGACCTACCTGAACGAGAACGGATACGCCGTGTCGGGGAAGTGCGACCGCACCTGCGGCACCCTGATCCCCTTCTTGGTCTTCCTCTTCATCGTAACGCTCATCACCGCCTGCGCTCAGCCCTCCGCCATCATTGTGACGCTCAGGTTCGGACCGCCCACTTTAACCGAATGAACGTGGAAATATTTGAAGTGAAAATGTTTTTCAATAATGGAAAGATTATGGCTTGACAAATGAAGTGAAAATGTTTTTCAACAATAGACTACTGGAAAGATGATGGCTTGACAAACTACGACTTTATTTTAAGGGAGAGTTAATAGATGTTTCTTTTCTTTTTTTGCTTAAAAATGTATATTCCTCAAAATACTTATTCCCCCCTCCTTCAAATGAAGTTTGCAAACGTGAGCCGCTAGCCAGCGTGCTAACGGGTGCGTTTGTGCAGGTCGGTGGCCGAGCAGGAGCGACCATTTGCGTTGGGGATGCAGTTTGTTCTGCTCAGGACGCTTGGTGAGGACAAAAGCATCTCAGCAGGATTCCCAAGATTTGCCATCGATCTGATGAGAAATCAATCTTTTGACCTGTTTTTTTTTTTTTTCTCTCAGCCTACATCCCGACGCCCATTTACTTTGGCGCCGTCATCGACACCACCTGCATGCTGTGGCAACAGGACTGCGGTGTGCACGGCTCATGCTGGGAGTACGATGTCACGTCCCTGCGCTTCGTCTACTTTGGCCTGGCCGCCAGCCTCAAGTTCCTGGGCTTCCTCTTCATCTTCCTCACGTGGTACTCCATCAAGTACAAGGAGGAGCGTGTAGAGCGCTGGCTCAAGCGCCACCTGTCGCCCACCGACACGGTGGGCGGCCTGGTATGCCACCCGGGGGGCCGCAAGGGCCACGCGCGCACCCGCTCCTGCCCCGTCAACATCCCGCGCAGCGATCACACCGTGCCGCCACCCGCCTGCGTGCTCCCGCGTGCCGGGGCCCTCAACCGCGGGGTCAGCACGCAGAGTTGCCCGGGCAACGAGTTGAAAGCGGCCACGCCGCCCGCTGCGCCGGCGCACTCCCTGGAGCAGGTGGCCGTGCGGGTCTGACTGTCGGCTGGCTGGCCGATCAGATGCCGATTATAGATCCGACGTCTCGGCTGACTTTCTATGTGAGCACACTGCCGGGGGAGGAAAAAAAAAAAAAAAAAAGGACAACCTCCGGCCCCATTGCCCCCTCAAACTGGACTCGGCCCACCTCGGTGCACTCATTGTGGACCTGACCCGTGCTGCGCTATACAACGCCGCCATAGTGAACGGGTGAAGAACGAGGCACCAAAATCACCACAACACTTTACTGTACCACTGAGTCCAACTTGGTTGAATTTCCGCACTCAACATTTGGGAAGGCTTTCTAGCCACCTTTTGGCACCCTACCTCACTGGCATGACATTTCAAACCAAATCAATTGTCAAAAGAGTTTGGCTCGCTTTGGTTCGCTATGGAAATGTAACCAAATGACATTCCAAAGCAACCCTAGCACATTTTGACTGCGGCGTTCGTTCGGTGGCGCTCAACAAGCTTTGATGGCAAACATTGCGAGACGGTTGACTTGGCTTCAATATCCGTACAACCCAACAATGCAAAGGAAGCAACCATGCCCTGCCTTCTTAAACGGGAGCGACTCAAACCCTCAGCAGCTCTGCTGCTTGATTGGACCAATCGCGTAGCAGGAGAGGTCCAGTTGATGAAACCTTAACGTACCGATCTAGCGTTGCAAGCCCCACAAAGTTCATCCAGCCAAACGAAATCTGAAAGCCACTGAGATGATGAGGAATTTTATTCCCTGCCAGATGGCAATTTAAACTGGCCCATTTTGTTGCAACGATGGAAGGAGCGCATGCGACTTCGATCATGCTGTTCGCTTAATGATGTGTTGTAATTCACGCACACGACAACGATCAAAGGGGTTCACGCCATCCTTGAGGTTCCATAGAAAACAAATTTGAAATTGTTCATGTTTTTTTTTTTTGGGTCACCTCCTGGTCTTTGATGGCAAGTTACTCTGGGACACGCACACACCATCACTGGGTGACATGACGGCTGGGCGCAATGCATTGCGGGAGAAGCTAAAGCGATTAGAATCATAGGCCCTGCCAGTTAGTTGACCCTTGTGAGAATAAAGCCGTTTGGATCATCGTTTGGTGGATGTTTTTTTTTTTTTTAAAGGAACACTCCATTTCAGCCTGTCATCCACGTGACCACACCTCCTCTTCTGATTGGTTTTAAGCGACACCTGCTGGTGACTTGTGGACCTGCACGTAACAACCAAAAGGGTTTCATCGTTGAACTCAATTGCGCCATATTGAGCCTATTTGAGCAATGTGATCTTCATGTGACCACCAGGTTGAATATAAAAAAAAATCTCAGAATTTTTGTTTGTTTTACGAGGTCACCTCACTGGGTTGCTCTTTCCGTCAAAAATGTGAACAAAAGAAATAGTAATAAAAAGTAATGTTTTTGTCAGATCGTGTTGTTGCCTTCAGGGGGCGCGCTCATAACAAAAAACACCTCCAGGGCTCAACCAATCAAGTTGTAAAGGGGGAAATGTTTATTTTTTTGCTTTTTGTGCGGCTGTCTGTGCATGCACGTGAATTTCAGTATTTGTTTGTCTGGTGTCCGTCTGTCCGTCTAAGTCCTATTTTTGTGCCTGAATGTGTGTGCATTTTGGTATTTATTGTTCTGTGCATTTTGCGTGCATTCTTGTGAGTGCACGGACTTTTGTGAGTTTGTGTGTGTCCGTGTTTCTTAGTGATTGTGCATGTATGTATGTTTTTGCTTGTGTAAACATGTATATTTTGTGTGTATTTTATGTTTACTTTTTTTTCTGCGCGTGTTGGTGCCCGCGTTATTCGGTGTGACGTCAAGGTGACGCAACTTCTTCCGGAAAGTTAACTCCGCCTCCCAGAATGCAGCGCGCCATCAACTTCCGGTTGCGCTCCGTCAAACACTTCCTGGATTACTCTGCACGCTCCGAAATCAACGGCACCCATCATTACTTCAAACGGGACCAAGTGAAAGGTAAAAGGTAAGGTAGCCTGAGGGTGTTCATTTTATAACTTATTTTGCGTTTTAATTTAAATGTGACGATGACGACGCGTTTGGTGTGCTGACTCGTTTCTGTTTCGTTTCGAGCCAAAGAAGCTTCTTCTACTCAAGCTTGCTCACTTGACGCAAGGAGAGCAAACATGACCGTAATTGTTTGTTCCTGTCAAGTACAGCTGAAAATCTTGCATTCTTCTACTCATTCTTATCCTTTGCTGTTGTTCTAAAACTCTTCCTTCATCTGCAGTTCTTGTCAACATCTGCATCCTCTTAGTTCAGCGTTGTCACAAATGGGTTGAGGATCATGGGAGTGATGCACCACAGCATACTCTCAAACAGAACTTGTGACATCACTAAGCTTTGGGAATTTGGGCATTTCTGAACTTCTACGCCGTTTTCACAACAGTAGCGAATGAGGATGAGACGCCGCCGAGGGTTAAATGCGTGACGCTCCTCAGGTGGCGTCGCTTGTAGCTTTTACGTGCTAACCATGCTAAATGTGTGTCACGCAGATGGAGTCATGTGACAGCCAACGAAGCAAGCGTCTGCATTGACCAAGGTTGACCACCCAGCAGCCCGGTCCCGGTCGGTCCCGCACGCTGCCATGGACAGCCGATGCAGCAGCAGCACCGACTCTCGTGTGACGGGGGGATACGGGGCCAGGAGCTCCACGTCCCTCCAGGCCCACATGGACTCGTACAAGGAGGAGAAGAAGACAAATTGCATCTCGGACGTCAGGCGGACCTTTTGCCTCTTCGTTACCTTTGATCTTTTGTTCGTCACCTTGTTGTGGATCATTGAGCTCAACGTAAGAGCTTTGTCACGACCCGCCCGTGTTTTTCTTACACCCGATTCTGTGCGCCCTCACGCCGCTGATGCAGATTACCGCAATCGAGGACGCTTGCTTCCTATCGCCAATTCACCCATACAACAAATCAAGATGGCTGACTTCCCCTTTAAATTCCAACACAAGTCCTTGTGACTTTTCTTTGCATCCAGCAAAATTTTGTGTTGATCGGTGAAACTGGTGTCGGGGTCTAATTTATTTTCCAATGGTTCCGTGGAGCACGATTGAGTGTGTGCTTTGTGTGTGCCAGGTGAACGGCGGCCTTCCCGAACAGCTGAACCGAGAAGTGGTCCACTACGACTACCACGCCTCCTTCTTTGACATCTTTGTAAGAAAACACAATTATGTGGGATGCACCTTTTGAGTTGACTTGATCAAAAATGCTTCCTCGACTTTGTCCCCTCTGCTTCCTGCCTGGGCTCCGCCCCCTCAGCTTCTGGCAGTCTTCCGATTCGCTGTCCTCATCTTGGCCTACGCCGTCTGCAGGCTGAGACACTGGTGGGCGGTGGCTGTGAGTACACACGCTCAAGCACATGCAAGATGCACACGCTCAAAACACTTGGACACACACTAAAGGCACCCACATGTTGACAAACACTCTCACAAAAACACCCAAAAAAATGCACACACAACAACAAAACAAAAAAATGAACACAGAAAAAGCACACACACAGGCAGGCAGGCAGACTTTGTGGTGAGCGTCTTGCTGGTTGTGTTGCGTTCAGATCACCACTGCCGTCAGCTGCGCTTTCCTCATCGTCAAAGTGATTTTTTCAAAGGTAAGTCTTCTAGAAGCTCATTAGCAAAGGAGATTGTCTGTCCGTCCATGCATTTCAACTGGAGTCTTTCTTTGTCCGTGCGTCCGGGTTTTTCCGTCAGCTGCTGTCCCAGGGTGCTTTCGGATACCTGTTGCCCATCATCTCCTTCGTACTGGCCTGGATCGAAACCTGGCTGCTGGACTTCAAGGTTCTTCCTCAAGAAGCCGACGACCAAAACCGTGAGCAGGCTGTGTTCCTCCCACTCCTTTTCGTCTTCCTCGCTTAGCTCGTGTGTGTGTCTGTCTATCTGTGTGTGTGCGCGCGTGTCCCCCCCACCTTGCATGTCTCTGCGTGGTCTTGCTCAGGCTACCGCTGCCCGCCGGATGCCACCGCTGCAGAGCGAGCTCCTCTCTTCGCTCCCGGCCCCATGTCAGACGGCCAGTTCTACTCGCCGCCCGAGTCGGTGGCAGGTGAGCACCCCCGAGTGGGACTGGTTGCAACCACAAACTTAACGCTCAACTTTTGTTTTTCTCTCTTTTCTTGGGCAGACACGGATGAGGACCTGGAGGACAAGCGCTGACTCTCGTGACAGCTCGGGTAACGCCAATGCATGCCCGGGGGGTAGGGGAGTGGGGCGGAGGCGCAGTGATTGTTTTTATTCGTTTTTAATTTTTTTGCTTGTCTGAACAGGAAGTTTTGTGCACCAGCTTTGAAGGGAAAACTTTGCCTTATACTTGCACATACACACGCACGCACATAGAATCATGATTTTCTGTCTGGGCTTTCACATGAAGTAGTGAAAACGTATTCGCGGCCAGTAGGACAATGTATTTGCGGTTCTCAGACAATAATAGCCAAATGTCCATGAAAAGTGATGCCTTTCAAAATAAAAGTCTGCCTGAGTCAACTGTCATTTAGAGCAAGCACACAAAACCAGTCATACACTAAAGGATGCACACCACGCTTGCATTATTTCACATCCCCGGTGGAGCCATTCAGGAGGAAATATTGGCAGAACGAGGCGAGGCTTTGCAATGGCGTTTGACGTAGACGTTACTGAAGCGGATGCAAACCCGTCTGACGAGACCGCTTGATGCTTCAAGTTCAAAACAGGCACTTTCCCTCCCAAGCAGTCCGCTCGCCCGCCTGGACCACGTCCAGGTCGGATATACCCCAGCCTGCCCACCTCTGACCACATTTGTGAGTGCTCCATTTGAAAAAATTGGAACTGAGCCTTTGTTTTGAACTGTTTTTGAAAGAATCCCATTTCCACCAATTGAAAATTGAGCAAGACGTGCATTGAAAGTAGCCATTTGAAATCAAGATGGAAGATGACATTAGGAAGTAGGTGAGGAGTCCATCCAATGTAGAAGGCAAAGGACAACAAAGCCCGACCTGGGAGTGGCTGATGGTGTAGGGGTACACTTGCTTGCCATGTGTGCCGACACCGTGAGTTTGATTCCCACATATGACGGTGTATATATGTGTGAGTGACAAAAAAAAAAAAGCCCGGCCTGTGCAGCACAGCGGTGGAATTTTCGAGCTGGCTCTTTTCTTGCTCAGTCAAATTTTGTCCAATTAGTTTCTGGAGAACTTCATTACAGAGCAACAAAGGGTCTAATTAACATATCTTTCTATTTAGGAGAACACCTGTATGCAGTACGAGAATTGCTAAATAAAGTGGGAAAAAAAATGTCGTCAGAGTGTCAGTTATGCTCACTGGGAACCAATTGAAAATGTGAAAAAATCGGGGTGGCAAAAAAGAGCAGTAACTTTTTAAAAAAAATTTCGGTCCTGAACACGTGAAGTATGTCTTGAAAAGCCACCACCGGAAGTAGAGTGGTGATTATCCCGGCTTGACGCGGACCTGAAACGGACAATTCCGGCTGATTGGGCGGTGGCCGCGGCGGAGTTGCGATGCTGGCAAACCCGGTAGCACCAAGCCCGGCCGGCGGAGCGGAGGAGGCAGCCCTGGGACCTCCCGCCAGGGAAGAGGCACCCTTCGGCTGGTCCGCTGGGGGTCTCCCGTCCGGCCTGGTGGATTGGAAGCGCAGACCGTGCAGAACTTTTGCCTTGTTCGCTGCAGCCAACGCGGGCATCTGGTAAGCCGGTGGCATGACGCAGACATTCGGCAACCTCCACACGAGTTTAATTAGGTCTTTCGTTTTTTTCCCAAGGATTTTCGAGTAATCAAAAGGCTTTGATTGTGTAGTCATGTTTTGTCATTCCATCAACGCTTCATCATTCTGTGCCCCCCCCCCCCGATGCGATGTTTTGTACCCCAGTCACTCAGTATTCTGTCAACACGTCGGATGTCAACACGCTCAAATCAAGGAATTGACAAATTAGTGGTGCTGCCACCTGCAAAAATGTCGTTATTTACCCTACAATACATGTCATCTTGTTTTTAATGTTGTAAACACGAAGTCATGGAATATGAGGGCCGTAGCTCGTATTCGTGAAAATCCGAACAATTGGAAACATAACTAACGAGGATGTCGTATTTACTCCGTTCACTTTTGATAGTGCTTGCTTAAAACAAGAAAGAATCAAATTAGATGTTTTTCAAGACAAAAATGTTCACCCGACCATACGATTTGGTAGCTTAATGCTATAAAAGTCCAAATTGGAAAAGACAGACTAGAAATTAGCATTGATGGAACGGTAATTGTAAAACTGTGTTTTCTTTTGTTTTTTTAAGTTTAAGACCTTTCATGGACAGAAGGGAAAAAAAATCATTGTCCTGCTCCCATTGGCCGAGGCAGACACATCACAACAAGCAGCACGATTAAGCATTAAATCTTTTTTACGTTGTTGAGATTTGAGTGGCAAACGAATTCGACTCCACTTGTATCTCACTCATGTAAATGCGCTCCGTGCAGGTTGTTGGCTCGCATCTGGATGCGAATGTACTTCCTGGTCGCCGTCTTGCTGGTTCTAATGGTTCTCTTGGTGACCGTCAAGGATGCCATCGGCTCCCGAAGCAAAGGTGGCGAACCAAATCGAATCACTTTGCTCAAGTCCGCCGCTTTCCAAAGTCAGGTGCTGAATTCCTGCTCTGTGCTCTTTTCAGGAGGAGCCACGTGGTACAGCCGCTACGTATGGTAAGAAACACCACGCACACACGGCCCAAAACATTTTATTTTACAATTGCAAACAATTTGTGTAAAAATCCAAAAGGATGCCAGGTACGGTCATGCAAGGTACGGTTATCTCCAAGTTGCAGTCTCTTTTGGAGTGCCGGTTCGGTCTCGTGTAAACGCAGAGTACATTGCTGCCTCGAGATGTGAGTGTGGTTCAAAATGTCCAAAGACGGCTATCTTAAAAGGTTCTTTCACCATTAAAATGGATGGAAAGGGGATGAAGGCCTTCCAGCCCACCCGAAAGAAATTCCCAAAAGAAATGTGTTCACAAAAAATAAAAATGAAGGATATCGTCGTAATGCCATTAAACACCACGTAAATATGTTTAACGTTTTGGCCACATTTTTTGCTTCAGTTCAATGGCCATTGTGCTGTTCGTTCTGGTGTTCACACTTGCGACCACCTGGGGGCGCTATAATGGAGCCATACACGCATACTGTCCATCCATGCAGATGCTCTTTAGTTGTTGATCTTTACAGAGGACAAAAACTATACAACTGGGAGGTTTATTCTTTATTTTTTGTTACATACATATATTTCATACAGAAAAATCCAGGAGATTATCTCAAGAATGTATCTCAAGGCGTCACTCCGTCCATCCGTCCTCCACGTGCCAGTCAGTCATGTTGTTGTCATGTTATTGGTGTTTGTCACCTGTGTCTGTCCATCCAGCGTCATGTGCTCGCATGCAAAGAATTGTGGGAGATTAGAGCTGCTGACAGCTGCTGCCCTCACACACACACACACACACAAACACACACACGCAAATGTCACTTACTTAATTGTGTGGGGTGTAAGAATGTGCGTATTTGAATCTACATGTGTGAGTCTGTGCGTGTGAGAATTTGTGTGTATGCACCGCACAAGTGTACAAACATCATGCGACCTTCTCGTAGCTGTCAATCAAGGCACGTTGCTCTGGCAACACGTGAATCCACCCGCGAGTAGTGACGGAGGGTACAAACATCATGCGACCAGAGCTCGATGTCACTGTCTTCGAGGAAAGATGCGCCGAGTGTCCCCACAACAAAAGCTCGAGTGTCCCAACACTTGTGAAACTTGCGTGTCCGCGTGTGACTCAGCTGTTTCCTCACATCTGCAACGTCTGCGACACAGGTCCAACCAATCGGGCGGGCGGCCAGGGAGCGGGTGTGTTCCTCGGCGAGCTCTCTGATTGGACGAGAGCTGGCGAGCAAACAATTTCATCCATGTGAATGTGATGTTTAAAAAAAATTAAGGAGCTGTCAGTCAACACCAATGATAGGGATTCAATTAACGGTTTCAAATTTATGAAAGACAGACGCTCGTGTTACCGGCGTGTGTGTGTTTGTAGAAATACGTGTCTGTACTCGTGTCTTATTCTGACGTGTGCGTGAAAGTTTTTGTGGGGAAACTAAAGGCGGGGCAGGGTCGTGCCGTCCCGCTGTCGGCCTTCGTCACCGAGCAGCGTGACTCTTGTTATTTTTAGCGTGCCAGCCTTCAAATAGGCGAGCCGGACTCCGTTCAGCGTAAACAGGTGTCCCCACCGAGCGCCACAGTCGCGACAACCCAACGCTGGGAGTTTGCTATTGGATTTTGAATTTTTTTCCTTTGCTTTGGACCTGTCGCCAGAGTGTCACCTCGAGATTGTGGTGCGGAACAGAGGTAACCGGAGACTTACTAAAATATTGTCATGATGTTGTTTTGTGAGTTATACTGATGTTTCAGTGTATCGTGGCAAATGCTTATAGCATGAGGCCGGCCATTCGTACTGCTGGCAAAATGGGTTGGGCGAATATCGTGTTGTGGCTTACGTTGATTGCGTGTTCTTAATTGTCGTAAAATGTCTCTATTTTCTATTTCGCGTCGTATCGCCAATTTGTGTCGCGGCTCTGACCGAGGGTGGACCGGAAAGAATCGCTTGATTCCATTCGAGTCCAAATGAGTCAAATTAGCAAGGTTCCGTGTGATCATTTCAAAATGTGAAAATCTTTCACGCTTGGGAAATACACCGACTTTTCATGTCAACTCAAGACTTGACGACCGTGCCGTGGCTTCTCTTTCAGCTGGGAGACGATGGAGCCGGACTCGGCCCAGAAGTCGGGCTCAGAACTGCACCTGAGTGACTCTCTGCGGCTGCTCCTGCGGGAGGCATCGGCCTTCAAGCAGCAGAACCCCGGCAAGGTGAGGTGTCTTGATGACCGACCGCTATGATGACGATGACTACAGGTTCTTGGTCTCCTTCTGCAGTTCTGTTTGCTGGTGTGCAGCTTCTGCACTTTCTTTGCTGTCCTCGGACGCTACATTCCTGGGATCGTCATCTCCTACCTTCTTGGTGAGTGCCCCCAAAACAATTACAATGGAGCGTGCTTTGTTCTTTATTTAAAAAAAGAATCTTATAATGAGACAGAGGCCGAAAACGCTGCATCATGATGTCACGCTTCAATTCCATTCCTTTGCCACTAGGGTCAGTCAGCATGTTGCCCTCATACGGGTCACCCTTACATGCTGTGTTTCAGTGTTGTGGGCGTTCCTGTGGCCGGTGCTGTCGTCTCCAGAGGCGTCCTCGTGGCTGAAGCCGCTTCTGCAAAAACTGCACTTTGGCTTGGCGACATTGCTGCAAAAGATAAAAGAGGATCACGGTAACGACGCCGCGTTTAAAACAAATAGCATGCATGCTAGTTAGCTAGCGTGTGCTTCAGTTCAATGGACATTGTGCTGTTCCTTCTGGTGTTCACACTGTTGTGGTCTTGTGCCGTACCACAGAGAGAAGAATCCTCAAGGCTCGGATTGAGGAGTCTGTGGAGTCGGAGCGCTCGTCCATGTTTGCCAAGGTGGGCACGTCGTCCGATAGTTGGCGCCACATTGTCAAGAATGGAAGCCTTTGCATCATAATCGAAGAATTCAATTCAATTCATCGAGCTGCTCCTGTTGCTGAGTTGCCACTGCTCTTGTTTCTTGCAGAAGATAAAGAATATGTGCCTGCCATAATTGCCATCTTGTCTTTAGAAAGCTTTCCATAGCGATATCTATTTTCTTTGATGAACATCATGAATTGAAGAGCTGCTGATTTGAGCCAATGTGTTATTTGCATGAAATGATGCAACGTTCCATTTTGTTCCGTGCTCGCCAGCTGGATTCGGCGGCATGTAAGGAACTGTCGGTGTCGGACACGTCGGTGTCGGACGTGACTTGGACGGACAACTTGAACCTGTCGGAGGAGAACACGCCGCAGACGGAGAACTCTGAAGGTGACTTTTGAGCTTCACGTCAGTAGAATAAATGAAGGAACTTTTCAGTTCTTTCAAAATGCAAATTAAAAAAAAAAAAACATACGTTTTCCAAGCCTCACATAACTGCTTGGTGGGCCGGACGAATTTATGATGATGATCTCATCAAGCGCCATCACACTTTGACCTTTGATGCCCCCTCCAGACCTGGACAGAGAGGAGGTGTTCTCTGGGGGTCTCCATGACTTCCCCTCTGTGGACAATGGCACTACCACCAATGGCGAGGATGACGAAGAAGAAGACTTCGGCCTTCCTCTGCCAATCGGGAACAAGCGCACCGTTCCGCCTCCCGATGACGGCGCCGGCCTAGATCTGGTCCAGACCGTGATGCGGGCCTCTATTGTGGCCGCCATCCAGGAGACAGCTGAGGGCTTCAGACTCCCCAAGGTGGCCGAGGAGTCGGACAGCGAGGTTGACGACTTTGAGCTGCTGGACCAGGCGGAGCTGGACCAGCTGGGGGCGGAACTGGATCTCACGGCAGGGGACGGAGCCAAGAACACCGCTGAAGAAAGCGGTGGAAAAGCTCCCGGGTTCTTCGCCAAACTTCTGAGACGCCACTGATTCGCCGCCGGACAGTTGTGACTTACGAGTTGAATTTGTTCCGTGACCAAGCTCCCAACTCATTTTGCTTGTACAGCGGTTGCCTTGAGTTGCCGTCACAATTTGAGTTTTTCGAGTTAGGAGCGATCGTCAATTTATCTGGGTCAAGCCAAGTTTATTTATATAGCCCTTAATCACAGACACAAAACAATGTGTTGCTCCACTACTTTGGGATGGTAAATTTGGTAGAGAGGTGTTTATTCAGGGTAGACTCGCCAAAAATAAAAGTCTGAAGAAGCCATGTCAAGACAGCCATTCTGCTGTTTTCCTTCCAAGCAGCCAAAGGTCGTGTTGACCACACCCACATGTCGCTAAATTGTTCAATACCCCCAAGTTCACTTTGATTTAATGATGTGAAATGTGGTAGTCACATTTATCATGAGCGGAACCCTCAAAACGTCTCACGAAGCTGAAAAAGATTGCTTGATCAGATGACCACAATTTAGTCTGGGAGCTTGTTGTTTGCTCGGTTTAGTGGCCATTCACCACAAAATGAAAACACCTGACTCGTGTATCAAATGGAATGAAGATTGAAGGAATGTGAAATGCCCAGTAAAAAGGGTGCCAGGCAACTTGAATTTGACATGTAGCTGAAAATTGCTCCAATGTAATTTTTTTCAAGTCTCATTCTGCTGGTTGGATTTTGTTTATATTATGCTGTACTTTTGAAATCTTTTATAACTTTTTCATTTGTTCCAATTATCTCGTGCTTCAGTGAAATCAGCAACTACAAACGCTTAACAAATATTCACGCACCTTAATGAACTGGGGGGAAAACCCCAATGCACTTTGTTTTATACTTCAATTACAATCAGTGAGCGATCATGTGGTTTTTCTACGACGGGATGACTAGTATTAACTGTCCAAGTTCAAGAGTGCCTAAAAATCTGCTGCTTTTGTCCAATGACTGTTGATCCAAACTTGGTCAAGCTTTACTTTACTCGGTTGCCTTTTGCTTGCATGGCATTTGTTTGACATGCATCAATGTAGTATTTGTGTAACTTGAATCCGTGTTAATAAAATGTTTCTGTGCAACATGTCAGCTAGCCCGTTGGTGTTCCAGTTGCTTGGGGCAGAAAACTCAAGTGGTGAGAATGAAGAGCTTCTTAAAACAAAAAGAGTGTCACGCCGCGGTTCGGGTTTTTCACTTATGATGTCATAAAGAACATGACGACTGAGATCATGACGAATGAGTTAGTTTCATGTGTGTTGTGTTTATACGCGCGTGAGTGTGCTTGACTTTTGTGTTTACCTGGTTTGCCAACCCCGGAAGTGAGCGGATCATCTGTTAACCAATGACGAGCGAGGCTCAGGCTGCGTCGGCCAATCACAAGCGCGGATCGGGCTCCAACAACAAACAAAAGATCTGTGCTGTGCGAGCTCACTGATTGGAGACTTTTCTGCTGGCATCGCTCGACGGAGCCTTCCGATACTGTTGATCTCTTGTTTGCTATTTCAATCGCTTATCGCCCCGGCCGACCACCAGCGTGACAGGTCAAACTTGACCCGGCGACGTCGTGTTTCCGTCTTGTCTGCTTTGAATTCGGCCCGTGTCCACCTTTGCAACGCTCGCTTTGCCTTTTCGGTGGCGGCGGTCGAGCTAAGGGCGCTAGCCGCTCGGCTAAAGCGCTAAAGCGCAGCCGAGCAGCGGCTGCTTGTGGGCCACTTTAGCCCGTTAGCCAGTTTGAGCTCGGCCGCGTCTTACTCAACTCGACACTGACGGACAGCGGCGGCTTGAGCTTGTCACTGACAAGCCACTCGAGCGCAGCAGCCAGCATGTCGGGGCAGCCGTCAGGCTGCGGCTTCCTCATGTCGGTGGTGGTCCACGGAGACTCGACGCTCAACGAGCAAGAGAAGGAGCTCAGCCAGCGGCTGCGACGCCTCTACCCCGCCGTTAACGAGAGCGAGACGCCGCTGCCTCGCTCCTGGAGCCCCAAGGACAAGTTCAGCTACATCGGGCTGTCGCAGAACAACCTTCGCGTGCATTACAAAGGTAAGGTCTCCTCGTCGGCCGTCTGGCCGGCTGTCGGAAACCCGCTCGGGATGATGAAAGCCAGATCCCCGGCCGTCGAGACGATGAGGCTAAAAACAAAGTGGCTAGGCTAGCTTAGCCCGAGAGGACATCTTGCTGCTTGCTTTTCTCAGTCACTCACGAGCTGGTTCGCTCCTCAAGCGCAGGGGGGGAACATAAACACTCCACTCAACCGTTTACAAGCCGTTGGGGGAAATAATAGTCTGTCTTTCCGTGAGACAAAGCTTTTAAGTCCAAAACCTAACGCTGCACTTTTCCCCTTGTTGGGCTAATTGGGTAGCATGAGGGGCTAACTGTAGCAGGAAATGCATTCAGAATAAAGAATCGTGAAACGCTTTCTCGAAGCTTCCTGAAGAAAGGAAGGTCAACCATAAACCTTTATGTCCGCGTGTCATCTCATGTGGCCACAATTAGGCCTGCGTTTACATATGCATCCGTTTAAGCCAGTGTTTCCCCAATCCTTTTTCATCCACGGCACACCTTTAATTGGAAAAAAATCTCAAGGTACACCACCAACAAAAATCTGTTGTTTTACACCAGCTTCTATATTGAAATGTTATCCATCCATCCATTTTCTGTATTACAACAAAATATGTTGTGAAAGTGCTATATAAATAAAGTCCTATTCCTATATATGTATATGTAGGGAGAGTCGAATTTTAGATTGTGTTTCTTTTTTTAATAAAAGTGATAGTTTTTTTAAAATAAGGTTTTAGACAGTGTAAGGAAAAATGAACAATCCAGGTTGAACTGCTTGCTCTGATTTCCATCAGACCACAAACACATGGCTGTCAGAGTGTCACTGTTAGCAAAAGCACACAGCAGCACACACCTAAACTGAATACGTGCCAATGCAATACAATCAAACCAACACAACATGAAATCTCAAGATTCTGTGATTCGCCGCAAATGCGTGATTAGCAAGTGGTGACCAGGCCTTGCGCCAACTGACCAGTGGTATGGCGATCCTGTTTACAATGCGCTCCGTGATTAATATTGGACAAATGCGAATAGCGACTATGTCCTGTTGTCTCCTCTGATTCATCCATCTTTGATCAATAGATAGCTTTTCCGCAATGTCACAAGTTTTTCAGTGATTTCACACGCTTCCGTGTTCGAGGTCATTGTATTGTTGAGTTCAACTCGTGTCTCCACCGTCTAACTTTGTGAGAAGCACTGTGCTTAAGGGAATACAGCCCAGACAGTCGCGAACGCGCCTTCTCACGCTTTTGTCGTGTTTCCCCAAGGGCACGGCAAGACCCCGAAGGACGCGGCGTCGGTGCGGGCCACGCACCCCATCCCGGCAGCGTGCGGCGTCTACTACTTTGAGGTCAAGATCATCAGCAAAGGGCGAGACGGGTACGAAAAGAGAAAATGCATACGCTTTGTTTGCACTCACGCTCGCCACGTCACCTCAGCGTACGACTGCCGCAAATCACAATGTGTGTATGCGTGTGTGTGCTCTCAGGTACATGGGCATCGGCCTCTCTGCGCAGGGCGTCAACATGAACCGGCTGCCTGGTAAGACGATGAAGCTTTTGGTGGGACCCCCTCGTTAGCTTAAGTTCAGCCGCCACAAAACGTCTCACGTAGTCGGAGCACAACGCCGAGAATGCTTTGAGGAGCTTTCCGAGGGCGGCTCTCTTGGGCGTGTTGCTCTTCCCTCGGATTCCTAACCTACATTTGAGCGTCACAAACTGGTTCTCCTCGGGGCGGTGCAAACTCCTCATTACGGTGTTGGATGAACCGCAAAAGTTGTGCTTTGCCTCTACTCATGGACAACACGACTTGAAAACTTCTAGGTTGGAGGTGGAGTGAGGCAGGCCCGCCCTTTAAACCAAAAGATAATGAGACTCTGCTGCACTTTGTCCGCCAGGTTGGGATAAGCACTCTTACGGTTACCATGGTGATGACGGCCACTCCTTTTGCTCGTCTGGCACCGGGCAGCCGTACGGGCCCACCTTCACCACGGGCGACGTGATCGGCTGCTGCGTCAACCTCATCAACAACACCTGCTTCTACACCAAGAACGGACATAGCCTCGGTCAGCCGCATGCAGTTTTTTTGTTTTGTTTTTAAAGTAAGTTTGCTGACATATTTCTCAAGCTGACTCTCTCTTTGTTCCCGTGCAGGCATCGCCTTCACAGACCTTCCAGTAAGTACTCCCGTCGGCTTGTCCATAAGCATCAGCAGTTCATTGCGGTGGAAGTCTGAGTGGCACTGGGGCGTTTGCTCCCGCAGCCCAACTTGTACCCGACGGTGGGCCTGCAGACGCCCGGCGAGGTGGTGGACGCCAACTTTGGCCAGCATCCGTTTGTCTTTGACATCGAGGACTACATGCGCGAGTGGAGGACCAAGATCCAGGCGCAGATCGACCGCTTCCCCGTCGGCGAGCGTGAGGGCGAGTGGCAGTCCATGATCCAGAAGTAAGAGCCTCCGAGCCTCCACCTTGAAACGCTCGCCTTCGTTTCCCCATCTGTGCCCATCGCTTATCGACAGTTTCCGGGCGGCACTTGTCCCTGTTTTGCCTCGTGTGTGTGCGCGCGTGTGTGCGTTTGTCTCACTCATGGTCCTGATGGGATTAAATGTTTGCGTCGCTATGATTACTCACCCTGCCTGGATTTAATCCACACTCATCGAGCCTGCCGTTGTTTCGTCTCCTCACCGGATTAAAAGCAGGAAGTCGTGTTGCTGTCTCCAAATGTGACGCAGTCCAACCCTCCTCCACACTTTATAGAACAGCGTCTTTTCTGTTCTCATTCTCAATGTCAAGAAATGGGCAGTGTCTGACAGCAGAACCTCTGGTTTGATGGTTGTCAAAAAACAAATCCAATGAGCAGATGCGGTCAACTGTTGAGCAGCGGTAGCGCTTGTTTGACGGTGTGGCGTCTCGCCTGCAGGATGGTGGCGTCCTACCTGGTGCACCACAGCTACTGCGCCACTGCCGAGGCCTTCGCCAAGACCACCGACCAGGCTGTGCACGAGGAGCTGGCCTCCATCAAGAATCGGCAGAGTGAGTCCATCACCGCTCTCGCTCGCCGACTCCCATGCCGCCAATTGAATGCCGGATTGTCAAAAGGTGCGATTCTTGCGGGCACTTTGCAGAGATCCAGAAGCTGGTGCTGTCCGGCAGGATGGGCGAGGCCATCGAGACTACTCAGCAGCTTTACCCGACCCTCCTGGAGAGGAACCCGGACTTGCTCTTCATGCTCAAGTACTCTATCTCCACCACCACGCCATTTGAAATGCGGCAGTACTCTGACGGCTGCGTTTGCTGCGTGTGCGTTCAGGGTGAGACAGTTCATCGAGATGGTGAATGGGACGGACAGCGAGGTGCGCTGTCTGGGGGGTCGCAGCCCCAAATCTCAGGACAGTTACCCCAGCTCCCCCCGGCCCTTTGGCAGCCCCGCTCACAAAGCCAGCAGCTCGCAGTCGTCCTACCTGGCAGGTACGCCGCCGCGCCCCAGCCGCCGGCTTTATGACTGCCACCTAGTTGGAGCTTTTCGAACTGCTGCAGCGACGCCAAACAAAATCTGGCTGGACTGCACCATTTAGAACTTGATTGGGTGGGGGTGAAACATTCCAAGGTCGGTGGGGGGGAAAGCACCCTTGTCGCATTGACGTGACGTGTGCCTGAACGCTATTTTGTCGAGTTGGCTGTTTTGAAAAAGGCACCTGCCTCCCTGCACTTGCAGGTGCTGACAACTGCTGCAACGGCGTGACGTCCAATAAGAGCCACGGCTCCGCCCCTCACGGTCATAAGCCCTGCCCACCGGGGTCAGATGTCAGCTTGAACGGAAACCGCGGCCAGACGGCCGCAACCAGGTGCTTGTCGCGTCTGCGTGCGGCGTGTGCACTTTGCACTCGTTTGAGACGTGTGCGTGTGCATCAGCGACGTGGAGATGGAGGTCGAGCACTTCACCAACGGGGTGACGGAGTCGTCCTCCAACGGCTTCCTGAACGGTTCCTCCAAACACCTCAGCGAGCCTGACGACTGTGACGCCGACATGGGTACGTGTGTTTATTCGTGCGTGCGTGTGCCTACGAGTAACACGTGCGGTCGCGCGCAGAGGTGGAGTCTGCTCAGGCAAAGCGACAGCTGTGCGGCGGCAGCCAGGCGGCCATCGAGAGGATGATCCACTTTGGCCGAGACCTGCAGAGCATGAGCGAGCATCTCAGGAGGGAGTGCGGCAAGAACTCGGCCAACAAGAAGATGCTGAAGGTGGGAGAAAGGCGAAAGTATGGCCGCCCATGACCACCATGGTCAAGCCAATCGCAGCTTGGGCAAAACCGACTTGCCGATAACGTCGGAGCTGATACTTTGGCGTGTGCCTTCAGGACGCCTTCAGCCTGTTGGCCTACTCAGACCCCTGGAGCAGCCCGGTGGGTTACCAGCTGGACGCCATCCAGAGGGAGCCCGTGTGCTCCACGCTCAACAGCGCAATACTCGGTAGGTGGCGTCGACGCGGCAACGGCCCGCCCAGGCGGGACCTGATTATGATGCACATCTGCCGCTCGTGTCTGCTCGCCTCCCCAGAGACGCACAACCTGCCCAAGCAGCCCCCACTGGCCCAGGCGGTGGGCCAGGCCGCCCAGTGCCTCGCCATCATGGCGCGATCGGGCAGCGGCTCCTGCGCCTTTGCCTCTGTGGACAATTACCTGCACTAGCCACTCACACAGTAGTGAGCAAAAGTCTTTGTCCACCGATTTTACCACTGGCCGCTTTGGAAAGAAAAGTGTTTTGAGAAATTCGCCACAGCGGTGCTAAAATTTCTCTTTTTAGTTAACAGAAACGCCGCAACTTGCTCCAAGGTGGTTCCTCTAAAGCAAGATGGCACTTGTTCAGGTGGAATTCTGTGCCTCACTATTTCTTGCCACCACAAAATTGTACCAAAGTACTATTTGGAGCGCCTCAACTTGACAAGACGGCAGCAAAACGCCGCTTTTATCTAATTGAAACTCGGCAACTCATTCCGTCGTAGTTCTTTGATGCTGCAAGATGGCGGACAAACATTTTTTAGTCGAACGAAATGCCTCAACCTCCCAGAAACTTTGTGCAAATAATAGTGGCGGTGTTCCCGAGCCAATCTGCAAATTAAATCGCAAACAGCCAAGTGCGACTGCGGGGGTTCTCACTCCATGCTTTGCCACCTTTGTGGCATCAATAGGCAATTCCAAGCCTTTCTTTTAAATCACTTGGGAATTTTTGATATTCGAAAGAAATATGGAAGCGCTATGCCATGGAAAAAGCGGTGGGACAAAATTTTTGCACACCACTGTGTACACACACACATACACCACCTCCCTTTATGTGGTAAATAGAAACCAGCCCCCTGACCCCCGACTGACTGATGGCGTGACATTGGCCCAGTGTAGCCATCTTAATTGCCCCCCCCACCCCTCGCCGAGAAACAGTGAGCCCAGCACCCCCCCCACTCCCTTTTCTGTATTTTTTTTTTTTTTTATGTTCATTTAGTGCTGGCGTCAAGGAGGGGTGGGGGGCTCTTGGGTTCTGGCTCTTAGTTGGTGCAGGTTTACGAGGTGCAGACGCCACCGTTCAAATGACTATGATGAATGAAATGATTATTCTGATTCTTGTTACTTGCATTGACTTTACAGCCACTTGTGATGCTAATAAAAGAAGCCAGCCCGTGTACATGTGACCACTCGATAAGAACGCAAACGTAGGTGTGCACGCAGCGCCGTGGTTGATTGGCGGGAGCACGTCCGCCTCACATCTGCCATTTGAGTCGCATCTCAGCTTTTTGGGCCCACATTCCGAAGACTTCTCAAAGCAGATTCCGCTTCCGCATTGAAGGTACGACATGGCGCCAACTCCCACTCGCTCGTCTAATGCACAACGATGGCATCAATAGCATCTAACTGGTTTTCCGGAATGATCTAATTGTTCAAGTGCCATCAAACCTTTATATAGGTTAATAGATTTCAACATTTTGGCCTATATTGCCACGTTGTGTGAATTTGAGCATGCACATATAGAGAAGAAGAAAAATATATCAATAGCGCCAACACTAAGTAAACATTGTTTTTTCTGAATTTTTTTATTTAAGTCTGCAATGTCAGTCAGTCCGTGGTTTCTACCAGTTGCCTCATTCAAAGGCAGTGGGGATTGGACGCCGCCACGAGCCAAATAGAAACAAGCGTGATGGCAGAAAAACAATTTTAATTCCATAACTAAAAGGTTGTCTTGACGATCGCGTAACGGATTGCCTGCAATTTCTAGCCGTCCGCCACTTGAACCCATCATACATGGGCAGAACACATTGCTGTGGCACCACCCAAAAGAACACTCTTCTCTACAGGCAAAAAGAAAATAGTCTCTGGATTGACTCGATTGGGCGCAGTGCTTGGCGTATCGTCACGGCAAGGGTGCATGGACTTGTTGCGGACATCCAATCAGCTGGAGGAAACCCGCTTTTGAATCCAGCGCCGCTTCAGCTTCTCCGCCTTGCTTTTTTTCTCAGGAGCTAAAGCAAAAAAAAAGCATCAGCACAAGTCTTGGGAAACCACCTCCCCTTGTTCCTCACCCCATTGGCTGTTGACAAAGGAAAAGGCAGCGCCTTTCCTCTTTCCAGTCTTATTTTGAAGGGACAGCAGCTCGTTGTCTGACAGGAAGACAAAACAAAGGAAAGCATAGTTTGATTTTTCTAAATTCTATTTGTTTAGGCATGCCACTTTTTGGCACCACTCAAAGTGGAGCCTGTGTGGAAATGACACTTGGCTTACTTGTGCCTCGATGACTTCCCATTTTGTAATACCGCATGTGGAGGAAATCCTCGGCAGCTTTCTGGTGAAAAGACGTTTGAGGCTTTACCGTCATTACTTTGTAGTTCCCCATCAGCCTGAAAAGTAAACACGCAATTGTTGTGTCTAACCGTTTTGGCACCTTTTGTGCATTCGGGTATCCAGAGGGTGGTCGTGCAAATAACTTTTGCACTTTATTTTTTCCTCATACTTTTTGGAATGTTTCAGTTTTTGCTTCTTTGTCTCTTCCGTCTCATCTTCATCTTGATGAGTCGCTTCAGCTTCTTGTTGGCTCTGCCTTCTGTTAGAAAAAGAAGATTATCATCGGAAATTGTGAGGAAAGATAAACAAGTGGAGAAAACTTACTGGGACGAGTCGATTTCCTCCAGAAGTGTGTCAGAAAGAGGTTTTCTCTTCTAGTAAGTTAAAGGAGAATGATTTAGAATGCAAACGTAAAAAAATAACGTAATCTTCATGAAATGCGAGCCACCTTCTGCTCCTGGAACAGTTCCTGCCTCTTCTTCCTCTTCTCCTTCAGCAGCTCCTTCTCCCTGGAAGCACGCGTGTTTCCAACGGGAGAAATGTTTTAATCATGCTTAGCTTGGTTGGCTAGCATGCTACCAGTTAGCCTACCTTCTGGCACTTTCCAGAGCCTGACTCACGCTCCGCAGCGCCTGGGCCTTGGAGTCCTTAAAAGTGACCTCCTCGGGCGCCTCGTCGTCACTGGAACTTAATTCTAAATTCCAACTCTCCATTATCACGTCGTTTCTGTCCGTTTTGTACAACTGGCTGCTCGCCTCGTTATTTGGTCGCCATGTTGGGGCGGGCCCTCGGAGGCGTGGCTCTGACGTCATTGCTTATTTTTGGTAAACAGATTTTTTTTTTTTAAATGAAGCATCAAGTTACAAAATGTAATAGACATCTAACTATGTTATCATATGCACAGAAAGGCAATACAACAGAAGAAAGAGAAAGGAAGGAAGAAGAGTATGTTTTCTAAGTCGCTAGTTTCATCAATTATCGGCCGCCACCTGAGCTTTTAAATTGGAATCCTAACCGGAAGCAGTGTTTTGCATATATTTTCGTAACCGACTATCTTGCTGTCCATTTACGATCAGCAGCAAAAAGGGACAACACGATGCAGCAGTTAATGGTCCAGCTTCTGCTGCTGCTGGGCTTGATGCATCTCCAGCAGGCGGAGGTTGAGGTGTTGGCGACCGGAACATCGCCCTGCCAGGCTCCACTACAGTGGGAGGGGAGATGGGTCGTGTACGACCACGGCACGGGCAGGAACAGCCGGGCCGCGGTGTCCTACGACGGACAGAACCACAGACTGAGGGTGCTGCAGCAGCACAAGAAGCACACGCCGTGTCAGAGGTGAAACGCACGAACACATACTAAAAGGTTTATCGGAAGAACAACTGAGTCAGCATTTTTGGCCAGTTCTTGGAAAAGCATTTAATCCCAGAGAGGATTTGCGTAGCATTATTTTGATGCATTTGTGGTTTTCTGCAGCAGCTATGTGGCAAGACTCAACTTGCTTGACTTTGTGCCAGTTTGACTTTAGATTGTTTACCAAAGACTTTGGGGGGGTTTCTTCCAAAAAATAAGATGACGATGACACTATTCAAAAGAAGTATTCCTTTTCACCCCACCCACCCCCTTCTTGGAAGTTTTATTTCTCCTGACACCCGACAAGTATTTTTGCAACCCAAGCATGTTGAATGTTTACCCCTGCGTTGGGCCTCATTTGCAAGCTGCTTATGCTAATGGAGCCACTATTATTTGCTGCAAAGTGTATGATTTCCACTTGAATTTGTTAAAGGTGCGGTTTGACGGAGTGGAAAATTCTTGGAAAAAGGAACACAAAATGAGGAAAAATAATGTTTTGCGCATTTACTACAACCACGGAGGTTTGCCTATAGAGAGTTCGATTCAATTAAATAGTCAATTGTGAAAATCTGCGTATAGTTGACACCCATTGAAATGCACAAAAAAAAAAAGAAATATAAATTTGAATCCCCTAAAACGGGGACAGGGGTGAACTCTACATCGTGTGTCTGTATTATACTGCCCCCAGGTGGCAAAGGCATGCATGCCACGAGTACTGCGAGCAGCACGACTTCCACTCAATTGGTGCAAAGTTACAACAAAAACTTTGCAAACTCTTGAACGATGTCATGACTGTTTGTTTTTATGAACGATAGTCGTGCAGAGTGGCGACGGACAAAAAAGTGTTTGTCGTCGTGTCATTGCAGGTACTTTGAGTTGATCTACTTGTACGAGAGCAGCCTGATGTTTCAGATTGACCAAAAGACGGGCGATTGCGCTAAGGTGCAGCTGACCGAGGCCTGGGACCCCTTTGACATTCCTGACAATTCCACTTTTGAGGACCAGTATATTATTGGAGGTCCCGGCGACAACATGGAGGTGCAGGAGTGGTCCGACAGGAAGCCCGCCCGCAAACGTGAGGCCAACGTCTACCGCGCCTTTTCTCAGCATTATCAAAAAGCTTAAATGTGGACACATGCTTGCGAGTTTCACGCGGAACTAATGTTTAACATGACAAGATGGCATACTTTTTTTTTGGAGTAGTATCAAACATAAAAAACATGGCAAGAACATTTGACACATTATGGTATTATATTTCTAAATGGAAAAGTTTGTTTCTTAGAAAATAGCATACTTTTTACGTGTGTGCACGTGCGTGTGTTTCAGATGAGACCTGGGTAGGCGTGTACACGCTGCGCGACTGCTATCCGGTTCAGGAGACGTACATCAAAAACAGCAGCGTCACCACGTCCACACGTTTCTTCAACCTGCAGCTTGGCATCAGCGACCCCAATGTCTTCACGCCGCCGCCCGGTTGCGAGATGGCCCGACCGCACGCCATGCCCCACACGCACTGCTGAGATCCTCGGGAATCCGGATGGCATTTCTTTGCATTTTAATTCACGGTCAAACCAACAAGAGCGGAGCATGAGTTGTCAAAAAAAGACACATTAATTAAGAAATAATTAACGTTTTTGTTTTCTACTTTACCCAATAAGTTGTCCATCCATGTAAGCACGTTAAATACTAAGCCCACTCTCCATATAGTGTGACAATAAAGCAAATTATACATACAAAATCCTCCTCGAGTCTATCTGTGCCTGGAAATTGATTGCTGTGGCAACGAATCTGATATTTATATGTGCCCTGGAACTGACTAGTGGTGACCACTCAAATCTGCTATATGTGCCTAAAATGATCTTTTGATTACACATATTTTTTTTGCAACAAACCCAACCTCAACTTCCTCATTTCATTTAACCTTTCGTACTTTTTTAACTTTTTACGTCTTTTACTTGTTTGTTGCTGATATGGTGTTGCAGTACCGGGTTTGCCCACCGAGCGATTGGGCAGCGCCATACACACATAAAAGCAACGAAGAAGAAAATCTTCGAACGTCTACAGGAAGTGACCTTCGCCAGAAATTTGGCTACCACGTTTCGTTTTTAAGATTTGATTTAAAATAAACTATTTGCAGTTTTATTGCCTCGATTCAGCCCGCGAAAGAATCAGGTATAACCCTCTCCAAACACGTCTTCTGCTGCGTGACAGTCAAATAAGACAAATAATTGCCCATCGTTGTTTTGTTTCTTGTTGACGTCCGAGCGAGCTAAGCTAATTTAATGGGCAAGCGAAACACGAATGCAAGCCTTTAAATGGCAGAACAACAACCAAACAAAAACCTGCTATGAACTATGCTACTGTTTTGAAAATTATTTGTGTTGGAGTTTTTAAAAGCTGCTGACCTTTTATTTATCAACTCTAATTTGGGGATCTTTTCTTAACGATTGTGTAAATTTCCAAATATTGCTATGAAACGAGCTTTATGGCACAGAATAGTAATAAATAGTAAATTGTATTCGAGACGTTAACCTTGTGAAATTGAACTGAAACCTTGTGAATCGCTTGCTCTATTCAAAAGGAGCTTTAAAAGTCAATTATATAAAAAATATTTAAATTGGGTGTAAGATGATGAAATTGCAAGTAATGTCTTAACGTTTGGTAGTATACATGCAATGTAAATTGTATCATGTGAGTCATCGTATAAAGTTAGTAAATATAATTGTACTTCTCGTCAGTATAAACTTTCCACTCATTTCTATTTTTTTTTGTAACCCTTGACATTAAGCCTGTAAAGGTTAAAGTGCACTGTAGGTTCGTATTGAAATTTTATCCCAAAGCCTGATGTTGCAGATAAAACTATTTAAAATTATGCTCTGTTGGAAATTAAAGGGAAGGGAAACTGTTTTGCTGTTTCCTAGAAAAAATAAAATAAATAGATGAACTCATTAAGTACTCTTTTGTTGCAGCGCATCGTAATGTGTTTCACTAATGTTGTGTTCAGGCCACCATGTCGTCGTACACGTGCATCAGCTGCCGCGTGGCGTTCTCCGACGGCGAGATGCAGCGCGCTCACTACAAGAGCGATTGGCACCGCTACAACCTGAAGCGCAAGGTTGCGGACATGCCGCCCGTCAGCGCCGACAACTTTCAGGAGCGTGTCCTGTTGCAGCGCGCTGCCGCCGAGCGCCAGCTGAGCGACACCGCTGAGGCCTGCCCCGTCTGCAACAAAAAGTTCTCCACCACCAACGCCTTCGACAACCACCTGCGCTCGCAGCGCCACCGACAGGCCGAGCGCCGCGCCCTGCAAGCCGCACGCCTCCAGGTGGACAAGCTCAACCAGAAGAACCTAGAGAAAGGGCTTGGCGACAACGACAAGGCCAACCAGGATGCCAGGAACGAGGCTCTGCAGCAGGCCCTCAAGGAGCAGCGGAGGGCCAAGCGCCCCGGGACGGCCGGGGAGGAGGAGGCGGCGACGAGGAGCAAGCCGGAAAAACCTCCGCGACTCGTATGGCTGGAGGAGCAGGCCAAGCGGAGAGAGTTGGAGGAAGGACCCGCCGCAGAGGAAGGTAAGCCTTTTTAAAAAGACAATGCTGTATCATTACAAAGGTTTATGGATGGATGGATGTTCTGAACCTACAGAGGAGTGGGAGGACATGGACGAAGATGATGATGATGATGAAGATGTGGAAGAGGACATGGAGGAGGAGGAGACCACGGGGGATGAGGAAGAAGACGTGACGGCTCGATCCGACCCGCAACGCCCCGCCGTCACCGCACTCGCCGGTTCCATCCCTGTCACCGACTGCCTGTTTTGCTCACATCATTCCAAGTCACTGCTGCGCAACGTCGCCCACATGACGCAGGTTCACAGCTTCTTCATCCCAGACCTCCAGTACCTGGTGAACCTCAAGGGTCTGGTCCGTTACCTTGGTAAGACAGCAAGAAATTTGTTGGACGCGGAAAAGTCCTTAAGACCTTTGCACCAATTGGAGCAGAAAGTCCTCCGTTTTGGGCAAATTGCAGTCTTTGCCATTTGACAAAATTGAACGAGAGCATTTCTTAGGCGAAAAGGTGGGCGCGGGCAACGTGTGCCTCTGGTGCAACGAGAAGGGGCGCTCCTTCTACTCCACGGAAGCCGTGCAGCGTCACATGACGGACAAAAGTCACTGCAAGCTCTTCACCGACGGGGATGCCGCGCTGGAGTTCGCCGACTTTTATGACTTCAGGTAAAAGTCACGCATGATCCGAGTCAGGACTCCCCAACCTCTGCCCCATTGTAGACCGGGCGAGCGCAGGTAGTTCCCAAATTGGCCGTTGTAAAAGACATTGCCGCTGGTTAGTGAGTGAAGGAACGCTGTGTTCGTTTGCAATCGTTGGCTATTTTCCTGCTCTGCCATCCATCGCTACATATAAATTTGGACTGGCGTCAACGACAACCACTGTCGCTTCAATTTGGGAGCTGGAAATGAGAGAACCAACTCCCATTGTGTTGTTTTGGGAACAGGAACAGCTACCCCGACGGCACGGATCAAATGGACGACGAGCTTCCGGACGACAAGAACATTCAATACGACGACGAGACAATGGAGCTCACGCTCCCGTCAGGTGCTGGACGCGGTTGTGTCCTCCAAATCAAAGCTGTCATACTTTAGCGATCTCATAACTATGTTCACGACACAGGTGCCAGGATCGGCCACCGTTCCCTCATGCGGTACTACAAGCAACGTTTTGGAACTGAGAGGGTGCTGGCCCTGAGCCACAACAGAAACGCGGTGGGACGCGTGCTGCGCCAATACAGAGCACTTGGATGGGGCGGCGACACAGGTACAGTCAAAACATGCAGTTATGCAAATATTTTATACATTTGTAAAAACTATCAGCAGAACTTTGTGGATAAATTAAATTCTGAGAGCTTAGTGTCAGCACAGTGCAAAATGCTAATGATGGGCTAACAGAAATTAGCATCCACGTAACGGGGATTTTCAACCTTCAAACAACAGCGATTTTGGTAGGAGACCTTCCCTGTCTCTTAAGTATGTTTGACCAATTTCCCCCGTGTTATCCGTTAGGCCTGAGCGGCGCCCGTCGGTCTCCTCGCGACATGCAGTATGTGCAGATGATGAAGTCCAAGTGGATGCTGAAGTTGGGCATGAGTCACAACACCACCAGGCAGAAACACTTCCGCCCGCAAGTCATCTTCTGAGAGCTCAACGTGCAACCTGTTGCTGCCACAGCGGCCATCGAGTTATTTAATTTGGATTAAAAGTCTGACATAATGATAATAAAATAAAAAAAAAATAAAAAATTCATTCAACTTGAATTAAATCGTTCATTTGTATTTATTATTTTAATCTGTAACTTTACTGGTAATGCAATGACAGTCTCATTTGCAATATCAACCTATCTGCAGACACAAAGGATATAGTTACATATTTACAAGTTAATTTACAATGGTAATAATTCGAGGAATGTCAGTCCAAATGGTCGGTCCCTATACATTTTCATCTAACCAAATCTGGCCCTATTGCAAAAGGTTTAGACACCCCTGCGTTCCGTTGTTTTCCTTCGAAACTGTCAACAGGAAATACTTTTATTTTGAAAGTCAGCCTCCGGTTTCTGTTACATCTTGTCGGAAAAGGAACGTCGAACGGAACACAATTTTGTTTTCTTATTTTTCATTGAAAAATCGAAAATATTTCACAGCCGAAAGGCCGCAAAACGACTTTGCAACCTGGAACAGGATTTAGAAAGGCAGCCGATCGTCGACACGTGAGTTTTACCGTGTATCTCTGTCGACTAAAGTCACTTTTGTGCGTTGCTCCGGGATACATTTGAAAATATGGGAAAGTGCTTTTTGGTAAATGTGCGCTTAGAGCAACTTAAAATCATCAAAGAAAATGCGATCATGTTCCAATGGATGCTTTTATTTAACAAGTACTTTTTGTCATAGAAGTGCACGAACGGAAGCAAACGTGACTTCATCTTGCAAATATGTGAGGCACGCAGCTGTCGTATCAAGATTTTTAAAGTGTAACGGTTAATCGTAACATTTTTAATAGGATGTTTGTCGTATATGTATTTTTTTAAAAAGTGGCTTTTTACCCACTTCCCTTGACGCGTTAAGTTCCAACATCAGCACCTCAACGCAAAGCTTGCTGGGAAACTCCTGATGCCCGGCGGGCGGGGGTCGGACAAACAGAAATGAAAATAACACCAAGATGCAACGTTTTGATGACATGAAAATGTTTTTTCATTCTATGAGATTAATCTGGACAGCTAGATGGAATAGCACAAGCACGTGCAGATACACAGCACAGAGTACAGCGTGTCTCTTGTCACATGAAAACAAAAATCGAAGTGAAACCGGTGCAACTTTGACAGTCGACATGCGTTCAGAACATGACCTCGCTTCCGGTTTGCCTTTTAGCAAAACTAGTCACCGGGAAATTTACGCTTGTTTTTCTTTTTGGGTACTGCGACCGGCATCGGCAAGTGAAGACGCTCTCATCATCCATCCTTTGGTCTCGTCACCTCGCTCGTCCCAAGAAGTGAGATGTCGCTCTCCTTCTCCGGAGCGTTCACCAGTATGTCCACCGATTTCTCCTCTTCCTCGTGGTTATCACCGGCTCGATGCTAATTTGAGCTAACGCTTGTTTTCTCTTTAGGTTCGCCAGTAAAGCGACGCCTCAGGTCAAGCTCCACCTACCCGAGGTAAGCGCGCCATCTTGACTTGCTATTGATTTGCACTGATTCAAGCTCATGTGACTTACGTTTGTCTCAGCCCGGACGTGTCCCTGTTGTCTCCCGACTCATCGTATGTGTGCTACTCGGCGGGGTCCACGCCGGAGGCCGGCGTCCATTCCCGCTGCTGCCGCCGCTCGCCCCGCCTCCTCACCAACGGCTACTACAATGTGACCGACGACAGCTTCCTGTGGGATGAGGACGGCACGGTGTTGTTGACACCCTGCGCTGCCAGCGTGTCCTACAAGGAAACCGTTTTCAGGTGTGGGGCGGGTCAATTGCTCGGTCGGCAGATGCGTCGGGGTGGCACTTTGGTCTTTTGTCGAGTTCGTGGGGTGGTTGTCGCCCATTGAGTGTGTGACGAATGATTTGTGGTTGTCACGAAAGCATCACTGTTGCTTCGCTTCTGTCAGGGTGTTCCGGAGACGGCGACGTAAAGCGGGCGGCTCCCTGGCTCGCCTGCTGAGTGACGTCAGCAAGAGCTGCCAGACCTGGCTGGACAGCAGGCTGTTTGGGGGTGTTTTCCGCACAAGCCAGGACCTGGACCAGGACCTGGACCCAAAGATAGAGCAGGACAACCAGCATCTGCTCCAGGACCAAGACGCGGCCCAGCAGGAAGGATTCACTTGGCTTCAAGAGCAGAGCCAATCCAGTCTCGGCCAAAGACAAGCGGACAACTGCTGCAGCTTCTTCACTTACGGTGAGGTTCCGATCCAAAGCGGTGAGGCAGACGTGCCATCCATCGTGGAAGCGTGTGGTTCATCGTAGACGTTTGCGACAGAATCCAGAAACAGTGACATGTTGCATGTTTGGGCATGTCATGTTAGATCCGAGCGAAGTGACGCCTCCTCCTGACAAAGAGGCCGCCCCGCACTCCAAGCAGATGATCCAAGAGGAGATTTGCTCAGAAATATATCAATCAAGCAAGCGCTTTGACCAGGCGCTAGGTGAACACACGGAGTTCCCGCCTCCTTCCGCCTTTTACGCCAGCGCCTACCGGCAGTCCGACGTGCCTCACTGTGCAGGTCATCTCTTTAATCACCATAAAAGTTAAAGTCCCAATGATTGTTAAATGTAAATTATTTTTGCTGGTGCATTTCAGGGTTAAGGCTGATGAGCCTTCTCGCTTTGGTGTTCATCGCCTCCATCGTCGTGACGCTCGGCTCAGGGTAAACTTTGGCTGCTTTTATTCCATATTGAAGATGAGTTCTTTGCAATAACAGCAAGGCTGCTTGCGGATTGTTGTGACCGCATCATTTGCTCTCCTTTAGGTGTTCGGTGTGGAGCGCAGCAGCAGCTTGCGTGATTACGACGACGACGACATGCTTCTGTGAGTGTTACACTGCGATCTGTAACAAATGCTCCGTGCTTGGTGTCCATTCTTGACGCACATTGTTGTGCATTTCAGGTGTGAGCTGGTGGCCTCGGCTGGATGGGAGACGTACCAAGACTGAGGTGAGTCAATCACAGGTTAAAAAATGAATAAAATACATTAACTAGTAGAAAAAAGATTGAAAAAAGCTTTTGCAAAGTGAAAAGCATATTATTATTATTATTATTATTATTATTATTATGTTGAAGTAGCCACTCTTGGAAAGAAATGCACTCTATGGGGAAAAATTGGATTAAAAACTTTAATAAATTCTAAAAAAATGAAAAGATAATTATGTAAATAAATAAAAAAGTATCGGTGTAAAAATGGCATTACTAGAAGCACTAATAGGTGTATGTAGTTTTTTTTAATGGTTTCAAAAGTTGTGCATCAAAGTTTTCTTTACGTAGCTGATTACTGGAAGCAATCAAGGTTTTTAAAGTAAGCACTGAAGTAAAAAGAAAACCCAAAAAGCCACAAATCACATAAATTTTGAAATGTAAGTTAATATTTTTCTTCAACTTTCAGGACATCACTTCACGCAATGAGTGACCTTGCAGACCACAACTCCGCCAATGCATGCGAACGCACGATTTCTATTTATTTTTATTTATATATCGACGACCCAACAAATCCACTCTGACACTTTAAAGAAAAAAAAATAGCGTAGCAAATGAACAAGAGATAATTCAAAGGAAACATTTGTGGCCCTTCTATCCATCGTTCATGGTTGCTCCAGCAACAAATGATGTGCTTGGCATCGCCATGGCGACCAAACATTGTTTTTCAACAAATTTCCTGATGCTGGTTTTCCAAGGCCTTTATGAACTCAGTGACATCTCTCTCGCGTTTGGTCATGGGTGCATTTGCATTTTTTTATTGTGTGGAGCAAGAAGGGCCAAATGTATTTTTATTTACTAAAATATTCATTTTTATAAGTGTTGTCACCGAAATGTGTCAGCATGATGTTGCTTTTATTCATGATTTATATTTGTCAGCCAATCAAAATACAGTATAATCATTGTCACATGTAAGCGTGGCACGTGTGTGTCCAACACTTCCCAGTTTTACTTTTATAGACGCACATTAAAAGCTCATATTTGTCTTTCTATGGTGAATCATTTGTCTGGCGAAAGCACAAACTCCAGCCGAATCGTTAATTCAAGGCCATGGCATAAAAATGTGTCTTAAATGTTTCTACTGAGGTGCATGGAGCCATACTTACGTGTCCAATGATCGACGGTAGACAGCCAGCCACGAATTCAAAAATGTTCTTTCTAAATTTTGATCCAAACAGAGCTAATAAATCCGGCACGTCCCTTTTGAGCTACAGCGATGCTAAGCGAGGCATGAAAACAATTCTTTCAAAATGCGTCACTCGCTTTACTTCTTACCAAATTTACATCAAGGAGTTTAAATCAAAATTGAATTGAATCACACTCTAAAAAGTCCTTAAAGATCTAAAAAAGCAAAATCCTCAAACAAATGGCAACCTAAAGAATTGAAAACCAAACAACTTGAAATTGAATCAAATCACAGCAAAAGAACTGCAATCAAATTGAATAAGAACCTAAAGAATGACTCGAGAAAGATGCGCCCGCACACAGAATCGCACACGGTTCTTCGCAAAACTTCTCGTAAATCTTGGTGAGGTCAAAAGTTGAAACGTCAAAAGTGATGGCCGGCCGGGCTCAGCCTTCCTGTTGCTCTCCGGGGTGGTGCTTCTGCAGGTGGATCCTCAGGTTCTGCTTGCCCGCAAAGCGCTTGGCGCAGCAGTGGCAGGCGAACGGTCGCTCGCCCGTGTGGACACTCTGGTGGGTCTTCAGGTGGCCCGATTGCGTAAAGCGTTTTCCGCACTGGCCACAGCAGTATGGCCGTTCGCCCGTGTGGACGCGCACGTGCGTCTCCAGGCTGCGTGCCGATGAGAACCACTTGCCGCAGTAGTGGCAAACGAAACGCCGGTCGCCACACAAGCGGCTTCGGTCCGTAGCGTCCAATCGGGACACCGCCAAGCCCAGAGCCAAAGGGAAAGCGGTGTTCAGGTCGGATGCGGGGCGGTGGTGGAGGGCCATGATGCTAGCCAGGCTCCGATCGGTCCACGAAGAGCCCAGGTCCAGCTCGCCGGCACCCCCTCCGGGGCCGCATGAAGCCACAACCCGATCGGGACCTTGCGAAACATAGGCCGAGCTCTCCCTCACTGGTGGGATTTGGCCGTCCCTGACCAAATTTGAGGAGATGTCTCTGGCAAGACCCGCGGAGCCCGGAAAACTGAGGGAACCTCGAGGTGCCGCGCAATTATTTTGTTCCCAAGGACTGGAATCGGCTGATGAGTTGGAGGCGACCATTCCGGAGGGACCGGCTTCAGGCGCCAGTTCTGCTCCTTCACACGACACATGAAGACACCGAGGTTAGTACGTGCAGAAAACACATTTCTTCCTATGTTTACCGTCATCATCCAGAAGCAGCAGCTCGCTGGCATCGTCCTCGTCACTTGCCACTTCCTGTTTGACCGGAGACACGTCCTCTATGCTCCTCAAGATACCGGCGCGCGACGTATCCTGTTGGGACAACAAAACCGCATTTTCAGATTTAGGGTATGGCACGGTAAGTAGCGGTGAACCAAAAAAAAACACGATACGATATATTGAATGTTTTTCAATGGGCGTGCGTGAACCTCTGCAGCCGAGGGCGTGTCTTCTACGCTCGGCGCTGACGACAAAGGCGTCGGTCGTCCTCTCAGCCCGTTGCAGCCATTCGGCGACCTGTCCGCTAGGTCCGATGTCCGCACTGTTCGACAAGACGAGTCACAAGTCATTTTTGGATGACACGACTCAAATTATTAAAAAGCTGCCTCAAGGAAGTACAGTTTGATCGCATGGTCGCGAGTTTGACACCTGTGTAGAAATAACAATAGCAAGAGACGCGGTGGGAGTAGGAGATGGCTTGTATTATAAAAAAGTAGTCATAGCCATGTGGTAGAAATAGCAAACATGGTACAAGTCGTTGTTTTGGTTGATGTCGTCATGGTCCTTGTAGAAAGAGTACCAGCAGTAGTTGTAGTATGAGCGGTACGGGAGGTAGTAAAGTAGTAATAAGCTAGTTAAATAGTACAATAAGCATTGTTCTTGGAGTTGGTTTTGGTGGTTTCTGTCCACTTGAGTACGACTCAATTCACCCTCGTCAGGCTTGTCGTTGCATCCCACCGGGCTTCCAGCGCCCGAGACGGCGGCTGCGTCCTCGCCGCCGTAGCAGCCCCGGGCGATGATGGTCTCCATGAGCTTCAGCTTCCTGCGGAGCTCGTCGTTCTCCTCGCGGCTGCGGGTGAGCTCCATTTGGACGACGGCGTAACTGTCGTCCACCAGCTGGCACATTTCGGTCACGGCGGCCCGGGTCAGAGCCTCCATGATGCTCGCAAGCTGCGAGTGCAATACCGCCAAGCTCTTCATCGCCGCCATCAACAGAAAACGCACACTTGACTTACTTAATGAACCCGGCGAACTCGGAGATCACGCGACCGGTGACATTCGAAAAGGTATGTTTCATACACGGGCCACCGGCATGTTTGTGTGACTCTCAAAGCGTTTGTTTTGTTTTTGCTGCTTCCGGATTTCAAAATAAAAGCAAATTACAGCTCGTTGCGCATGCTAACATTTTCCGGTGCCTCTCGTTTAAATTTATTACATTTGGAGATTGATTGTGTTGTTTTTTCTGAAACATTTTGGATTTTTTTTTTTTTTTTCAAATTAAATTACTGCTTCAATGCTCTCTCTCTCTCTCTCTCTCTCTCTCTCCCTCTCTCTATCTCTCTCTCTCTCTCTCTCTCTCTCTCTCGATTCATCTCATGTATATATTGTGTGCGTGTGTTTCGGCGTGTATGCCAGTCTGCGGGGCTGCCACTGCATTTTCATTTTCCGCTGCCGAGTGATTCATTCTTCTCGCCACTAGGGCGCGCCAGTGCTCCGCTACAGGTGGAGGCCAACCTCTTCACAGCGATGACGGCTTCCTGCCGGGCTGAGCTGAGTTGAGTTAAGTGAAGCGGGCGGGTCGAGCGGCAGCGGCGTCTGCACACCGTGATGAGCTGAGAAGCTGGTCGGCATGTGGAGCACCGCTCGTCGTCGCTGCTCAATTTGAGATCGTTTTCAAGCGCATGAGGATTCTGGTGAGTGTTGCGTGCTTATTCATTTTGTCGGCAGTTGTCCCCCCCCCCCCCCCCCCGGTGGTCGTCGGCTTCGACGCAAAAAGCCTTTCTACGTGTCACTTATTGAAAGAACGTCACGACGCACTCGCTTGAGATTTTTTCCGATTTAACGTCTATACGTCTTCTAGTCAATCCAAGCCCTGTGTTGATTGGAACCGACCCACGATTTTGATGTGATAGACACTGTTAAGTAGTTCGGCATACATGCACGTGACAAACGAGGGTTTACGAAGCTGAAATTCGATCAGACCGAGAGAAGTCCGCCTGCGATCAACGGCAACCCGAAACCACTTGACAGCACTTAGAAAGTGACGAGCAGAGACAATAAAATGTTGTCAAGCGTTGGATGTGCGCCGAATCCAACAAAAGCGCAATACCTTCCCTGTGGTTCATTTTAATTACCCGCCTGTGCTAGTTGAGCGACTAATCTCTGTAGTTTAAGAAGTTTTCCGGTGAGTTTGGAAAGGCGATGCAAATCAAATGACGTCAGGCTAATTATGAAAAATGTTTTGCATTCTTTTGATCCCACAAAGCCAATCATGTTTTCTCAATGTATTTTTTTTTTAATGTATGCATTTGAGAACGTAATGACTTAAAACTAGTATGCGCAAGAATGGTGGTGTTTTTCAGACTTTTTGGGCAGCATTTTTTCCAAGACTCCTTATGACAGCCCCACCCCCATTTTATGACGATTAACTCTTTTCCAAGAAAAAAATTGACAGAAACAAAACTGGTAAAAAGTTGTCATAAAAAAAAAAAAAAAAAAAAGGATAGCGTAATGAGTTCGAATCACACCATTATAAGCCAGCTTTTAATGAATGGAGTAGAAAAATACAAAAACACAGATCATATTATTTTGCCTGTCATCCTGCTAAAGACACGTTTACCATTGACAAAAGTGGGACTATATCCCAATAAACATGTCGCGTGAATATCATTTGACTTAATATTGCAGTACCAAATTCCTATTCTTTTAGAGAAAAAAAGTTTTAATGTTACGCAAATGAAGTTCTATTTCCTTCAGCCCAAAAAGATGTTTTAGTCAAAGACCAATATGTATTTTGTCAACCAGAATGATTTTCTTTACGAGAGCGATAAAGGCGAAACGAGCCACTAAAGTCAAAGATTTAATATAAAAAGTCAGATAATAAATGCTTCAATGTCTACCCTTTTATGCAATATCAGGATGTTATTTCAAATGGATGTTGCAGTAAATGCACAAACCGAACGTCAATTCCAACGTTTCTTTTGGTACCGCAGAGGGGACATGAGTAACAGCGTCGGCTCTAAGGCGGAAGGCACGGCCCGGCCGGCCGCCACACCTGATGGCCTGGTCTCGGCCTCCGCCAGCCCGCCGCAGCAGATGCCGGCCGAAGGGCCTCCCTCGTCGCTGACGGACGTCACCGAGATGTGGGTGAAATTCGGCAAGACCTTCGCTGCCATCTTGCCCATCTACATCCTGGGCTACTTGGAATTCAGCTTCAGCTGGGTGCTGATCGGACTGGCCGCCTTGTTCTACTGGAGGCGAGCTCACGGCAGCAAGGACTACAGGATCAACCGCGCCCTGGCCTTCCTGGACCACGAGGACAAAATGGTCAAGCGGACGCCAGCTACCGCCGAGCTGCCATCGTGGGTGAGTCAATCAAGGGGGGCGCGGTGGGTCACTCAAGTTAACCGGCGTTCGAATGCCCAGCTCAAGGGAAGCAGTCGTTTCCAGCCAGCCATCCATCCAGCCAGCAAGGTTTCCTTCTCAGGGTCATCGGGGATGGGCAACTGAAGTGCTTTGGGAGGGAGGGTCTGCCCACTTCCAAACCAGATGTAGGACACAGAATCTGGTAGCTGGCATAGGCAAGGAAGCTTAGCGCATCTGTGAAGGACACGCTCCATACATACTTCCTTCCATACGTCCTCCTCCCCGCCCTCCCTCCTGTTAGGGTGATCTTGCACCACACCCAGCACATGCCGTGAAGTCACACAGCCATTTATCTCGTTGCACTGCATGAAGATGGAAGCCATCCAAGAATGGTGTTTCTCAGTCAGTCCGGAGCGGAGTGGCAAAAAAGTATGCTGCTAACTTGTTCCAACTTGACTTCCTGTCAACATCCTTGCCGGTGTTCTTCCCAAAGCAATTTGCAAAAGGCCGGCCAGCGCGGTGTCACGCTGACACCACCTATTGCGACAGCGCTGATAACAGACGGTTCAAAGTTCACACGCGCCGCCCTGACTGACGCCATCGTCCAAGATGTCAAATTCTCTAACCTTTGTTTTGTTTCTCTTGACGGATGATGGATAGCGGTCTGCTTTGTCACAGACGCACTCAACATTTCAAGATGGTCGCGCCGTTGATCACTGTCTAGTTCAGACAGCTTGGCACGAGCAGATGGATGCATTTAAGTGCGCGTTGACACTCAAAAACTCTCATGTCAGAGTGCCCCCGAATGCAACACCTGATATCATTACTCGGAAAGAACGACAGATTATATAAACCTCCGTTCCTCCGTTACTCTGAGAGCAAAGCTGTGATTTCAGTCTTTCCATGAAGGTGTCACCTGATTGTGGTTTTTTTTTTTTGCTTTCTGGATGGATTTAATGAAACAAGAACATTTGGAAAGATCAATGAATGCGGAAACTGATTTTTGATTGGCCCTGCATGTGTAGCACCATTTCATTGGTGGATTGATGGAAGAATGAATCTTCAATTGCCAGATGAGGGCAGTCACTGTTGTTTGGTGGCGACTGAGGAAAGCTGCAATGTCAGACTGTCCCTGAAGGGATCACCTGATTTATTGGGGTGGATGGATAGATGGAAGATTGATACTGAGATGGATTTAACATTGAAGGACATTTTCAGAGAGTTGACGGGTTGTTTGTGGAGAAAGCTCCGCTTTTAAATCGTCCCAATTGCATGTGTGTCCAACCAGCGTTCGAAAAATGTTTGTCTTGCTCAGCAAATATGGAAAGGGGTCGGCGGCGATGCTGCGGCATGATCATGTGACACAATGTCAATACAAAGGCAGGCAATGTCGCTCTCACGATTAAAAATAGATGCCGGTGCCTGGACTCGTCTCGGTTTCCCATTTCTTGACCTTGCAGAAAAACATCTTGGTCATCGTCATCCTCCTCTTTCCAACGTTCCAGGCCACAATGGGGAGCCACACGAGAGCTTTTCATTTGTTTGTCCACGTCACCGTGCACAACCCAACGCAAAAGAAACAGCCCAAAGAATGTCAAGACTAAGCCAAGCGTGTTTGTCTTCATGTCAGACAACGCCGTAAAGAACCGGCCAAAGGGCCCGAAAAAGAGGCCGCTGAAATAGAGGCCACCGAAAAAGAGGCAGATTGAAGTTGAAGGATCGCTCGTTCGTCATGGGCTTCCTGTTGAAAGTTGTAGGCGGGGTCTTTGGATGCCAGCTGGCTAACGTGGCGCTTTCACATGCTTCGCAGGTCCACTATCCAGATGTGGAGAGGGTGGAATGGCTCAATAAGGTAGGCACAGACTCGCTTTTTGCCCCCTCCCCAACCTGGCTACGCTAAGACACTCAAAAGCGTAGGGCGAGAGCAGCGGCGCTGACGGCGGTGGCGTCTGACACAGACGGTGAAGCAGATGTGGCCGTTCATCTGCCAGTTTGTGGACAAGTTGTTCCGGGAGAGCATCGAACCGGCGGTCAAGGGGGCCCACCCGCATCTCAGCTCCTTCTGCTTCTCCAAGATCGACATGGGTGACAAGGTCAGTCGGCCCTCCCTCACCTTGTCGCTCGCCCGGCACATTTCCTCCACCACTTGTTTGTTTGCAGCCGCTGAGGGTGAATGGGGTCAAAGTGTACACGGAGAACGTAGGCAAGCGGCAGGTCATCATGGACATGCAGATCAGGTAGGACTGTGTCGCAAGTACTCACTCGACAATCCACTTCTGTTTTCAAATGATTCCGGACTCCAACAACATTGCTCTGTCATGGTTGCAGTTTTGTGGGCAACACGGAGATCGACGTGGACGTCAAGAAGTACTACTGCAGGGCGGGAATCAAGAGCATCCAGGTATGTGGCAGCGATGGTTGTCACGGCGACCGCATCTCCACTTTTAGCGTTTGATACCAAGCGGGAATGCGCCAGCCGCGTTGACTCGAGCCAGATGACAAGATCGCTTCTCGATAAACGACTCGTTATCGGCAATTCGCGCCGCCATTTGCCGAGCGTGCCGGCGGCCAGAGTGTTGTTTGCTTGCCTTGGACCGGATCCACGGGTCGTTGCGACCGTTTTGTACAGATGTTTGGAAAAACCAAAAAGTCCAACAACTCGGCCACGATTCACGCTCGCAGGTGTAGCAGTTCCTGTTGTGGAGGAGCATTTTGTATTCAGGCTTCATTTGCATTGAAAAACCAACAAGCTGAGTGCTAAGCATGATCTGTTTGCATTTTGTGTGTGTGTGATCATCATTTGTTTTGCATTTAATGGAAGGTGAATGTTGTCTGGTTGGTGTTTAGCTTCACGGAGTGATGCGCGTGGTGATGGAGCCCCTCCTGGGAGACATGCCTCTCATTGGCGCGCTCTCCGTCTTCTTCCTCAAGAAACCTGTAAGTGGCGTCACACTTCTTTTTGTTGTGCTCATTTTCCCTCCTTGGCAGTCAAAGCAAGAAAACGTCTCTAAACTCGCTTCAGTTCTTCAACTTTAGCATTTCCTACTTTGCCTATGTTAGCATGGTTAGCATATTTAGCATTTCATGTTCAGCATTTAGTGTACAGTGTGTAGTTTCCGTGTTGGTGACGTCATCGGGTTCTGCGTGTTAGGAATGTTTCTGTGCGCGTGTGCAACTGAGCGTTTGGACTCCCTTGATGCATCGGCATGTTTTTTGGGTTGGCATCGCAAATATTTTGATTGACGTCACCTACACCGATTCTGCACTTTGATTGCTGGAGCTCTTTCTTGACGACAAATTGAAAATTCAAATTAGATTCATTTGACTATGCCACAACAATAATGCAGCGGACTGAAGAAGCTGTACCAGAATTTTGGCACCAAGCTTGTCTGATATTTTCCAGCTTTGCTGACATGCCAAATTCTTGGAGCTGCTGACTCTCTTAACACACACACACACACACACACACACAGAAATGTTATAATTTCATTTTTTTAGCACACACATGCTCACACACATACCATTGTCACTCTGCAATGCACCGGCCACTTCATTAGGTACCCCGCTTGAAGAATGCTGTGCAAGACGAAGGAAATCAAATTGTCCTTTTTGTCTTGCAGTTTCTGGACATCAACTGGACGGGTCTGACCAACGTGCTGGATATTCCCGGGCTCAAGTACGTGACGTGATTAAATCGGTTTAGCTCTTGGCAGAGTTAGCTCTGTGTGCGTGCGCGTACTGCTTTGTTGTCCCATAAGCTCAAAAGGCTTCCATGTGCAAGAAGAGTCCGACTTCTTCTTTTTCCGGATGTTTTAAAATTCTTTCAGCATGCGTCAGATCTTGGAAGCCTTTTAATCGGTCACGAGCGGGCGTGGCGGCAGCAGATTTATAACAACAATTTGGGGCTACTTGACTAAATAAAAGGCCGAGAGGATGTGAGCGGCGCTTCCTGCTCACTTCCTGTTTGGTTCCATCACACACAAACAGGCTGGGCCGGACCCTCCGCCTTTACAAATGTCGCCGTCCTTGTTCGACGGGTTTGTGTGCTGTCGAATGCCTGACCACGCCCTTTTCACTTTCAGACTTGGCTTGTGGGAGTGAAAAGCCTGAGCTGAGATTGTGTGTGCATGCATGCGTGTGTGTGTGAGTAAGTGAATCAAAGAGTCTGAAGGTGTCTTTGCGCATACATGAGTGAAGTGCACTTTTCATTTTCTGTTTGCATGGGTGTGTGTGCAGCTCTGTGCGTGTTCAATCAAGTGCTAAGTTGTTACCTTCACGTCTTCCCCCACCCTGTTCGCTTTCATACCCCGCCTGCTTGCCTGTGTGTGTGCATGCACGCCTGCGGGTTTCAATGTGGGTATTTTGCCAACTTTACACACCTACCATAGAAATATTGCAGTATAACCGAACATGCCATCTGCGCGTGCACGGTCACAGCGAAAATATTTTTTACGAGCGCAAAGTACACTTGCAGGAAACGGAAAAGCTTTTTTGTTTATTTTTTAATGATTGAAATCAGTGATACACAAACATGGCATATCACGAACAATGAGAACACGAAATGTAAGGCACAAGGCACACAATACCAGTAGTAGTCAAGAAAAGGCGTAGCTCTTTGTTATTTCGTTTTTTCGTCAGAAAATTAACATCTTCAGGAAACTGAAAGCATCAGTTGTGAGTTAAATTGGCGCAATGAGGTTTTATGCTGAACATATCGCCCTCTAGTGGACGGTTGTGGCAAAACAACTGCATGATTTAAGCATTGGATTGACTTCCTTATTGAATTTACGAAGCATTTGAAGTCTTTTCAATCATTTTTTTCCATTTTATTTTCAGTCAAGGCCAAATAGAGACAAATTTGTAAGCATTTTTTATGCTTCCGTATCCTTCCGCAGACTTTCGGCCTCACCTGATTAACATTTACGCGCGATTTCTCCAGAAATGCCGTCGTCCGGTGTTCGATTGTGTTGTTGAAGCGCCCTTCTTCTCGCCCTCAGCGCTTTGTGCGACAACCTGATCCAGGACATCATCTCCAGCTTCCTGGTGCTGCCCAACCGCATCACCATCCCTCTGGTGGGCCAGGCTCAGCTGGAGAGCCTCCTCTTCCCTGTGCCCAAGGTATGAACACGCACGTTTCAGGCTTCTTCCTCTTCTTTTCTGCCCTTGCACACGTTAAGTCCGTGCGGCCCACAGGGCATCCTGCGCATCCATTTCATAGAGGCCCAGGACCTTCTGGGCAAGGACAAGTTCCTGGGCGGCCTCATCAAGGGCAAGTCGGACCCTTACGGGATCATCCGGGTGGGAAAACAGCTCTTCCAGAGCAAAGTCATCCACGAGACGGTCAACCCCAAGTGGAATGCCGTCTTCGAGGTGAGGAGGCTCCGCGCGCTCAGAGCAACCGAGCCTCTGCGCCGTGCTGACGATCCCGTCGTGTGGCAGGCTGAGGTCATGGACCCCGAGGGACAAAATCTGGAGGTCCAGTTGTATGACGAAGACACGGACAAGGACGACGTGCTGGGAAGGTGCGTCTCGCAATAGCAACACATGTAGACACGGCCGGCAGGATACTAGACGACAAGAAGGCCACGTTTGTTTGTGTGTAGTGAGTTGTTGTTGTCGTCCTTCCAGCATCAGCATCAACCTGGGCGAGCTTGCCAAAGAGCAAAAAGTCGACGAGGTGAGTGGGGGGGAGCGGAGGCAAGTTCCATTCACGCAGGCTGGCCTTCTTTATCTTACGCAAAGAGTGATTCATATTTGCTGCCTTTCAGTGGTTCAGTCTGGACAAGGTGGCTTCGGGCAAGTTGCACATGAAGCTGGAGTGGCTGTCACTGCTAGCCACACCTGACAAGCTGGACCAGGTGAGCTACAGGGAGGGGTATCTAAGCCCGCCTTCCTCCTGTTCCGATGTCACATCCTCCTTGGATTCTCAGGTTCTGGCCGACATCCGTGCCGACCGCAGCAAAGCCAACGGCGGCCTCTCCTCCGCGCTGCTCGTCGTCTTCTTGGACTCGGCCCGCAACCTGCCGGTGAGTCCATCCGCCCGTGCCACGCAAACCCTGCTCCAAAAATGAGGGCCGCCTTCTTTGATTGCCGCTTTTGAAAAGGAAATGCAACAGAAAATGGCCACGGATGTTTGGAAGATGTTGTTTTCCTCCAATGCATTCTGAAAGGCCGTCAATTATGTGTGATGTACAATATTTGAACATTCTTTTTTTTTTGTTGGAACGGATGAGTGGCATTTGCACTCAGTTCATTTGTGTCTGTTTCTGAGTGGAAAAAAATCTCAAGCTGGCGACGGTTCGGCCAATTCGTCCTGACACAGCGTTTCCTTCTCGCTGCTCATGGGGGACAGTCACTCATGGAGCGCCTTCCTTGTCTCTCTGTGTGTATGTGTCCTCTTTTACGGTCACGCCGCGTAGGCCGGAAAGAAAGTGACCAGCGACCCAAGTCCGTTTGTCGAGCTCAAAGTGGCTCCCAAGTCCCACGAGAGCAAGGTGAGAAAAGTATTTTCCTCTCAGCCCACATCAAGCAAACACGTTTGACAAAAGTTAACTTCAATTAACACGTGCTGTGGATAGTGAACAGACTGGATTCTTTTTTTTTTTTTTTTTTCCTTCTGCCCTGTGCTCGGCAGACGCGCTACAAGACCCACGAGCCGGTTTGGGAAGAAGCTTTCTCCTTCCTAATCCACAACCCCAGGATTCAAGACCTGGAGGTGGAGGTACGCAAAGCTGCTCTTTTCAGCCAAGGCAAGGCATGAACCCCTCCCCTCACGTGCGTTGCGACGTTCAGGTGAAGGACGCCAAACACGACGACTGCACCCTGGGCACGATGATTCTGCCGCTGAGCCACCTGCTGGAGGCCGAAGACATGACGCTCGACCAGCAGTTTCCTTTGCGCAGCACGGGACCAAGTTGCAGCCTCAAGATGAAGATAGCGCTGCGGGTAGGGAACGCCACCTCTGCTGACCTCAGCAAAAGCAAAGCTCAGGCCACGCCCACTTTTAGGTGCTGCACCTGGGCAGAGATGACGACGCCGCTGCGTCCTCGGGCGCCGAGCGCAACCGGGCCTCGTCGGTCGACCTCGTGTCGCCGGACAGGGCGGAAGACATCCTGCGCTCGCAATCGGTGTCAGGGCCGGAGGCGGCTCTGCGGCGGCGGCAGCGGGAAGCACAGGAGGGTGGCACCCTTGCCGAGCATGGCCGCAGTGCATCGCAGGCGGCCATCTTGGAATCGCAACACTTTTTGGAAGGGGACAAGGAGGCTACGCCCAGCATTGCCTCGGATATCTCCAACCCCTACGCCGCTCAGGAGCTGCAGCAAAGACTCCAGCAGATGCAGAAGTAGGCCCCTTTTTGAAATGTCTTGCCGTGGCCTTCCAACACTTCAATGTGAAACTGTCTTTTAGTGGTTCTGGTCCCAGCTACTTTCCGCTGGGGGAGATCCAGCTGACGCTGAGACATAGCTCGCAAAGGAACAAGCTCGTGGTGGTGGTCCACAGCTGCAGGTGACCCACACGCACGGGCTTCAACAACTCTTCCCCCTCTTAATTCTTTTTTTCTCCCCTCTCCTCATCCTGGTCTCGGCTCGTGCTCAGGAACCTGATCACGTTCAGTGAACACGGGTCCGACCCGTACGTGCGCCTCTACTTACTTCCTGACAAGAGACGCTCGGGAAGGAGAAAAACTCACACCTTCAAGAAAACGCTCAACCCCGTTTATGATCAGACGTGAGTAGCAAATCAAGTCATGGAAGGCAACGGAAACAAAAACTTTTTTCTGTTGATGTGGTCAGCTTCGAGTTCAACGTGTCCCTGGTGGAGCTCCATAGGAGGGTTCTGGACGTGGCTGTCAAGAACGGCGGAGGGCTGCTCTCCAGACACAAGGGTCTGCTGGGGAAGGTACGCCTTTCATTTGCAAGAGAACAAAAAAGTCAGGGCACGCTGACCAAAGCGCCCTTTTGTCCGGCAGGTTCTGATCAAATTGGGCCCCGAAGATGCCGCCAAGGGATGGACGCAGTGGTCAGTTGCCCTTTTTTAAACTTGGCAATAGTCACCACCTGGTGCTTCTCTTATAGTGCCACCTAGTGCAAATCATTGTCATTGCTGACACAAATGTTTGTAACCCGCAGGTATGAGCTGAGCGAGGACGGCCACCAGAAGCCTCATCAGCTCTAACGCTGCAATTGGCTTGCTTCCTTTTGTTAGCTTTAACGTGCAGCGGCAAGGCAGAGCTCGACTTTGAGGCAAGCTCTCACTATTTATGATGGCCACGTGTCCTTTTTTGTGACTGCACAGCGACATCATGTGGCTGCATTGTGTCATTGTTTGTTTCTTTACCATGTCTGCCATCTACGCAAAAGGGCCAAATTGAGATCAACCTTTCCGGGACAAATGCATGGACTAGATCAGTGGTTCTTAACCTTGTTGGAGTTACCGAACTCCGCCAGTCTCATATGCGCATTCACCGAACCCCTGTTTAGCGGGAAAAAAAAAAAAAAATCAAATTCAAGACGTAGATGTTTTTTTACTGGTGCACAAAGAGCATGAACAACCCTTGTTCAAAGAACAAAACCAACACAATGCATGAACTCACAACAAATTACATACCTACAAATCAGTGCGACTTCTGCTGTTGACTTTGTGAGACCAGTTCTGATATGCGTCATCACAAATTTACATGATAAATCAGGTGTGTTCGGACCTCCACAGTGGAGGCTCTCCCGAACCCCTGAGACTGACTCACCGATCGAACCCAGGTTAAGAACCACTGGACTAGATAGAAGTTAAAGTCCCAATGATCGTCACACACACATCTGGGCGTGGTGAAATTTGTCCTCTGCATTTAGCCCGTCCCGTGTGATTTTGATCCATCCCCTGGGGGGGAGAGGGGAGCAGTGAGCAGCAGTAGCGGTGCCGCACTCGGGAATTTGGTGATCCCAATTCCAACACTTAATGCTGAGTGCCAAGCAGGGAGGCAATGGGTCCCATTTTTATAGTCTTTGGTATGACCCAGCCGGGATTTGAACCCACAACGTTCCAGTCTCAGGGCGGAGACACTACCACTAGGTCACTGAGCTGGTCCAGAAGAGGCATAATTCAGGGATTGTACAAGTTGCAATATTCGTAGGGAGATTCTTTGAATTTATATGCAACTGTGTGTGGGAAAATATTATGACAATCGTGGTCATTGAGGATATTTTGGCCTGGTTTCTTGGAAAATGACTTTTAGTGACATTTTAGTTGACCTTTTTTTTTTTTTTTTACTTTTTTTGTTCTCTGTCCAAAACAAGTTCTTGAAATAACGACCAAAGAAAAAGATTATATATTGTTTTCTCAAATTAATGTGACTTTTTTTCTTGAAAAATAAGTTCAAAGTACTTTTTGATGGGAAATTAAACTAATTTGTCCTGGAAAATTATAAAAATGTTAGATTTAATTTTTTTAAAAATATTTTGAATATTGCAGCTTTAATTCAGATTTTTTATTCCTTAAAAATATGACTTAAAAATGTTCCCTGAAAAAAGAACATTTTCTCTGGTTAAAAAATCTGGCTTTGTCCTGGAAACTGACCCCCCCCCCCCCTCTCTCTCTCTCAAACTTGTATTATTTTTCTGTTGTGTTTCTTAAGTTTCTTAAGTTTCACTGACTTTAGCTGCTGTTTCTTTATTTGGCATGGCATTGCTTGTTTGGAAAGATGTTCTGCTGAAAGGAGTGAGCACTACCCTGCGAAATCAGCGAGTTGTTTTAAAGGTGACTTTTTTTTTTTATTCATAACAAACATGCATCAATGAAGCGCTATATCTTGCCTTCATCTATATGTACAAATTTTGCAGCTTAGAAAAAAAATATCGCCAGTGAGTAACAGCACCACCCAGTGGCAATGATGCCCTATAGGTTTTTTTATGCAACAGCAATTTCGTATTGTTTCGATATTTACTTGTAAAGCCTTAAGTTACTGTATTCTTTTTTGTGTTGTGCTTTTTTGTCATAATTAAGCATTTAAACCAAAATGAGTGGAAGGGCAAGTCTTATTTTGAAATGTGTCCTGTTTGAAAACGCCTCTTCAAATGAGACCGACTGAGGCAGGCTTGAGTCTCTTTCCTGTTGTGCCTTAGGTCAAATGTCATGAAACCGGCGAACGGCTCATCTCAGTCGACTTGGAAAAGAATAAAAAAAGATGAGAGCAGAAAAAGTCTTGGATTGTTTTTCATCACATAGCGCATGTCATTAACGAGCGTTAACATTGCAGCTCTGCTTACCTTTTGGTTCTGGCTGCCACGTCTCGCGGTGACGATCTCTGCTGGCGACGGTCTACGTGCGCTGCCTTGGATGCCCTCCTTTCCTCCTGGCCTGTCTGGTTTTTGTTTGCTTCCTCTGCTTTTATTTTGAAGGCGACTGACGGATATTTGGGGCGTGAAGACTCCCGCATGCTTGCTGACAGCAGCATCGGGAGAAGGAAGAAGAGCAATCAACGCCCTCCTCTCTCCATCCATCCATCCATCCTTTTCAGGGCACCTACTCGTCTCCCGCACGTCAGGCTGCGCAGGTGCCGCCCCAAGCAGTCCACAGGTGCAAATTGAGTCCTGAGGCAAGATGGCTTGTTAACGCGCGCATAGAACCAAAACAGGAGAGACATGCCACCGCCTTCCTCCTCTTCCTCCCTTTGCCTCCTCGTCGTCGTCGTCGCCGTTCTCCTCCTGCAGACCTCCTCCATCGCGTCGGCTGACAGGCGCTTCGGTGAGTGGCTTCTCGGCATCGGCTACTAATTCGTAACCATTAGTGCTTCTGGTTCGTGTGCTTTGATTTGGGTCCATTTTGTGCTCAGGGTTGCAATTCGCCCAATCGACCAACAGCACATCAAATTGACAGCAAAACGTCGGAGTTCTTTCTAAACGGAAACAAAAAATGGCAACCCAATTGGTGCAACTCGAAGACAAGTGCGCGATGTTCATTCAGTCAAAGAAATGACCCTTTAATTATTCTAGTCACATCGTGCCGCACTCAAATCTATCTCCAAACTACTCTCATCACGTTGAACGTGTCCTCCTCCTCTTGCTGGTCGGATTACATAATAATCGTAATAAGGAAGCAGCTGGATGACGCCTGACGATGACGATCGTCATCGTGGATGTTTGTTCACCTTTCTTGAATGCTTCCGGAGGCGCAGGTGTGTTCCTGTGCACCAAAAGCGATCTCTCTTTTTGTCCCGGTAAAAAGCAAACAAAGCCCGAAACCATTCGCCTAATCGCTAGACGACGCACCAATTTGAGGGTCGCATTTGTGCATCGTGGAAATGGGCTCCTCCGCGCTCCCGCTCATGAGTCGTTTCACGCAGGGCCACCCCGTAATGCTGCTTGGCGGACAGAGCCTTCATCTTCGTCCTCCTCGCTTTTTCCGCGTTTGATAGGTGCAAAGTCCACCAGGTCTATTCAACAACAGGCGGCAAAAAAAAAAAAAAAAAAAACGGCGCGTGTGGCCATCCGATGAGCTGTTGCCATGGTTACGGCATCCGTCCGTTCGCTCCGTTAGACGTACGCGCCCGACCAATTGATGTGAACAAGTTTGGAACCCTAACCTAATTTCAAAGCTTAATTTGAAACACGACCCCATGTTGAAAGCTTGCGCGCGCCCTCGTTCTAATTTCTTCTTGCCAGGTTGCCTGTTCCAGCGAGAACTGTGTACGCCGTTCGAACTGTGCGTCAACGGTGAGATTTTTTTTTTTTTTTTTTTTTGCGGTGCGGCCGGACGACCGTCCCAATACCTTTGTCCGCGTGCGTTTGCAGACGGGATGTTCGGGAGGTGTCACTCTGTCCCGGTGAGCGACGTTTACACTTACGACGTCACCCCACCCGTCGTGCAACATTTTCGGCTGCTGCTGAATAAGATGGCCGCTGCGGGTAAGTTCAAACGGATCTCGTTGAAATGTATTGCGTTGTGACGTGATATTGTTCACATTTGATTCCGTAGCTGAAATTGGCTATTTCAGAAGTGTATGTCAAACTGGTAGCCCTTTGCCTTAATCAGTACCTAGGAAGTAGCCAAGAAGTAGCTCTCGGTTTAAGAAAGGTTGTTGACCCCTGGTGTAGTGGATGAGGCCATTTTGCTTTGAGCGACATCTTAAAGGAGAAAAACGGCACATGCATCATAAAGAAACAAAATTGATTGTTTTGTGATCGAGCCCGGCGTGACAAGTTGCAACGGCCCGAAGCTTGTTTTGTTCCACCACTGAGTGAATTTTCCAGAACACGGTTGAAATTCTGCGCATGTGCAGGCTTGACGTGGCAGGACGACACCAGCCAGCATGTTCTGGCCAAAGAACTCTCCAAAGTCAGGAAGATTCCTCAGCGGCCGCTCGCCAACGCGGACGGCAGGTAAGAAGGCAATGAGGAAGCTCGGCGGGACGATGGCTCAAGACAGCTCGTTGGCAGGCTGGCGGCCAAAGGGGCGGAGCTTAGCCAGAACCTGCAGACATACCTCCGGCGTCTCAGCCAGAGCCCATCAGCGGATCAGCTCCAAGTTCTCCTGAAGGTCCTGAGTCAGCTGCCCACCGCCTCGGCCCACCTCGGAGCCGTCCACCGCCACGGAGCGGACGCTTGGCCCCTCAGGAACTTCAAACTCAAAACCCCAGGAGCTTCTGCCAAGGAGCCTCTCACGTTAGTTGACGGTAAGTTCAAGACTTCAATGCCAAAAACCACAATCAGCGTTGCACGCGGTCCTTTTAAAAACTATTTGAACACAAACACCGGGGTGACAGCCATGTTGTCTTTATCCTCTGCCAAGAACTGCCAAGTTGGATGTACTGCACTCATTTCAGTGGGGAAAGATAATTTGAGTCTCAAAACAATTTGGATCTTAAGGTGTGACAGCCGGTTTTCCCGGTTTGTTCCAAATCAGAAAAGTTCATCCGCAACGTGTTGAAGAACATTGGCAGGCAGCACTTGGACATGGACGACCTGACACCGCACGACGTGGAGCGGCTGTCCAACCTCATCGTAGACGCTTTGCCAGTAGTCGACAAGGACGGGAGCGCAGACCGGGATGCCAGCGCAGACCGGAACGGGCTCCGAGATTTGGCGGGCAAAGAGGAGGGGCAGAAGAAGGAGGAGATTGTGGCGGAAGCGCCAACCCGGGACCCACCTCAAGGTTGCAGGCCACTCAAACATGACCTAGCTGCCAATCATTGCAGGAACACCTTTTGAAAAAAGGGACATTTTTCTCCCAACAGAAGACCAATCACTGACTCACCGCGACGATGTGATGGACAAGGTGAGCTGGTGCCGAAAAGCAGTGCTAATGGACCTCAGGTCTGCTTTTGTGCTAACTGGCTAAATGAACGGATGTCCACTCAAGTGTGCTTTCCGGCGTCGTTTGCTTGCAGGCTGGTGGCGAAAACGTTTTCAGCAAACTTCTAGCCTACTTGGACCAAGGAGCCGCTTCACCGGCTTCTCCTCCTCGTCGGCCGGGCCCGGAGAACGTGTTGGTGCAAAAGAAGGATACCACGGTGGAGGAAGTGTCGGAGGTGACGGGCTGGCTGAAGGAGGTGGCCCCGCCTCCGACCGCCCCCAAAGACCAGCAATGGCCTCCCAAGATGCCCGAGGAACTCCAGCTTGACGTCAAGGAGGCCAGCGGCAAAGAAGCCGGCGACGTTTTTGGCTACGTCATCACCGACACCGAGTGAGTTCATCCGGAAAATTCTCAAATTTGCAATGTCACGTGTGAGCCTGGTTTTGTATTTTGCCTCCTCAGCAGCCTCCAGACGGACCAAGGGCTCCACATGATGGAGATCCTCGCTCGCATGGCCACCATCAAGATCACAGACTTGGCTGAGTTGTCGTATGTATGAACGAATTCCCCATCCCGTACGGCACAAATTGTAAGCACACTTTTCTGCTTTCTTTCTTTTCTTCCCATTTGGGAATTTGGGAAGCGTAGCAGAGGCGTTAACTTAGCCGAGGCATTAGCATAGGCGAGGTTCTTTTGGATGGTCGCAAAGCGTCAGTGCATGTTTCCATGGATACCACTTTTGTTAGAATGACAAATTAGCTGCGTGTTTAAAATGCTTCAACTCAAATCAAGTCTTGACGTTGGCTTAAATAAGGCCATGGAGGGGGTCCGGCGTCCGGGGTCTGGGCTGGCCATCCATCTCGCCGCAGGGGCCGTTTGAGCGGCAAGAAGAAAGGCTTCATCTGACCACACATGCGTTGCTCTGCCTTCTGATTTATTTGCCGCCCGCCAGCAAAAGCAAAAAAATGGCCGCCTGACACAGGTGGAAGGACGACGTTAAGATTCCGACTTGTTCTTTCTTTGTTGGTTGTGATTTGCGTTGCGGGCAAAAAAAATTTGAGTATGAACCAGCTTTGAAAATCGAAAGCATTTCTGTGCTTTGGATTGAATGTGATGCGTCGGCAGCGTTTGGAGGCGCAATTTCCATTGACATCACTGGGTGGAGCACTTGGACTCTTGAGTCATTGTGACAAGGGGCACAAAATCAAAATCACTTGGCTCGATAGGGAAAAGGCAACTCTTGATTGCAAATGGTTGCATTTCAGGGTGGTGGGCCCGGCAGTGACCTTCAAGGTGAAGACCAACCGACAAAACGTCAGCACGGCCGACGTGGTGCAAGTTGCTGGTAGGTCACCATTGCTTCCGTGCAGTGGCTGTTCGACACTGAATTAGTCCCTGGGTGAGACTATTTCCGAGTGCCCCCCCCCCCCAACACACCCCCGTTAAAGGCACTTAATGGCAGAAATAATGTGCTAGCGGTGCTGACGGCGCTTCGTTTTGCCAGGCCGAGATGGGCTGGGCCTTCTCCTTTTGTTCGGGCTGAGAAATGAGCCGTTTCTGGATGTGTTTCGGCTCCGACTCACGTTGAGTCACATAAAGCACGGCTTGGGACGGGGCCTCCCGTGTGACAAATGAAACGCTGCTGCGTCGTATGGAGGCTTCGTGTACAAATGAGATTTTGTTTTTTCATCTCACACTGCGACAAGTTGGAAGGGAAACAATTTGAAGCATTTGATTCGACTTTATTTCCGTTTCTTGGCTTTGCCAACGTTCAACACCAAGTCAAGAATGTAATCAAGAAGAACCTCGTCCAAAACGTGACAAACTCAGACTCAAACCCATTTCATATAGTCCAAGTGGACATCTGTGTGAAAAACTAAACAATGTCAAGAGGCAGGTCAAAACTCAAGCCAAGGAGTTGAGGTTGCACTCACAAGTGTTGTCTTTTGCAGCGGAACGGAAAGCGTCGCTGGAGAAGGAAGCCAAGCTGGGCATCCTGGAGGCAGGAATCGCAAATGTGAGTAACCCCGCCTCGGATGTAGCGCTGTTTGCTGCTCCCACATCTTTTGTTACCCTCCACTTGCCCAGATGGGCAAATCGGCAAGTAGCGGGGACGGCGTTCTTGTCGGCTGCTCTTTGCACGACATCTGCGGATGAGGCTTCTGAACAAGCTGTAGTCTGGAGGCGCTTTTGGGGTTGTCCTGAAAATGTTTTGTTGTGTTTGGAAAATGAAAGAGCTGTGAGGGCCTCAGTGGGGGTCAGGGAATTAGCATCACACACACACGCACACTTGGACGAGCAGTGGTTTGAGTGGTGCCACCTCCAGCTGTCACAAAAGGGTCCAAAAGGAGATGCGGGGGTGTCTACGATTTTCTTTTGGGCTTGGGGGCTGCAAGGGTTGAATAGAAAGATAAACTGAAGAGCCCCCCCCTCCCTTCCCCCATACAAACCCTTAAGAAAGGAGCTCGTCATCTGCATCAGGCAGCTCATTGGCGTCTTTTCGAAGCCGTGCGCACACTCGGCACGTCGTCGCAAATAACCAACGACTTGGAACCTGCTTCTCCACTTGTTCCTCTTTTCATTGGTCTTCTCAAACACATATCAGAGTTCACCAGGTCTTCACCAGTAGGTGAGAGATGCAACAAAAGAAGCGGATATGTCATATTTCAAAAGATAATTGATCAAGAGGAGGCAAAAAAAGGCGACTCTGATGAAGGGAACTCTGGAGGCCTGGTTGTCATGACAACAAGAGTGACGGAGAAGCTCTGCAATGTCCACAAATGACAGAAGTTCTGGGACACCTCCATGGAAGTAACAAAAAATCAAATGCGGACAAAAGTAGTGGGTCACCAGCTGGAAGTAAACAGGAATAAAAATCTGCTATTGGGACGTACAGGAAATACAAATGTGCAATTTGGACATTGAAATGAAATGGAAGGTCCAGCATTGTTGATTTTCTTGTGGGAGCTACGCACGTTCCCGCTCAAACCAACTTTGACTTGAAGATGACAGTGATTCCCCCTCCTCCTCCTCCTCCTCCTCCTCCTCCTCCTCCTCCTCCTCCTCCACCTCCTCCTCCTGTCGGCAACATGTGGTGCCGTTACCATGGCGGCCAGGGTGGGGGCGGCGTCGACATGTGCGGGAGACAGGCAGGCAGGAATTGGAGGGTGGCAAAGGCTCAGGGGGTGGGGGGCGACCAATAAGAATAGGACCCCCCCGGTCCAGCCCAACCCGGCCCGGCCCCCTAGTGCACTTTGTAGTGAAGAAAGGTGCCGGTGCGTGGACTCCGCTCCTCATCCTCGAGGCATTGACGGAAGGCCGAGGGAAGAAGACGTGCCGGGAAACCAAGGAGGAAGATGAGATGAGAGGCAGACAACCGGCCGCCGGTCCCGTTTCCCTAAAAGTTGCTTGCTGCATTTGTGCAAAAGCACTCACGTTTTGTTGCCTCCTTAACAGGGACGAGACTTCAGACGCCAAAACTCGCTGGATGGTTGATTTGCTCTCAAACCAAAACACGACCCAAAGATGGAAGAAATGTGTTTCCTGTTAGCTGATGCTGCAACTCTTTTGATGCCGAAAAAAAATGTTGCTGGAACATGACGGTCAACAGCAGAGATGACGAGTTTGGCTTTGCTGGGACACGAGCGCAACGTGAGTAGGAGCTTGGTCTTGTCTGAGGCAACGCGAGCAAAATCCCTCCGATTGTTGTGTGCAAATTTGAGTTTGGTGCTGGGTTGACAGAAAAATTTGATTGAAATTGGCACTGAAAAATGAGACTGCGCTCGCTCATCAGATGGCCAAGAGACCCCAGCGGATGCAATCCAGGAACGTTTGCTAGCCCAGCCTTGGTTTGGAGAACCGATTGGCCCAATTGGATGCCGAAACGGCGAGAAAGAGTTGAGGCCGAAGCCACATTTGAGTTTGGGGCCGTAATCTGCTGGCGTGGCGTCCCAACGTGTGCCACATTTGCACGAGAGCACGGTGCTCAGGCTTGAAAAGGAAGCCCATTGAGATGCGGAGATGTGGTTGAGCTTCACAAGTGAGTGCGCGAGCGAGCGAGCAGATGGACAATGGAGCGTCTCTGCCGCTTGTCATGCTCCCTTCTCGTCTTGTCTCATCTGGTTTAATCCCGACTCGCTTTTTTTTGGCATCCAGATGGTGCTCGCAGCTCGTGCGTGCGTCTATCCCACCATCACGCGTGGTCCACTCCAGTATGCATTTATTTCCTGGGCCAAGATTGACAGCCAGTGCAGCAGCTGGTATTCCAGTGCAAGCACCACCCTCAACGAACAAGCGCGAGCAAACTTGACGGCTCATGTCCCATCTTCTTTCTTCTGGGTGTTTTCCTACATTTTTTTATCTCCCTTTTCCCCCTTCATCACTTTCTTTCCTTCCAGTCCTCCTTTTTCTTCCCTTCCTATCATTAATGCTTCTTTCCAGAGCTATGCTTCTAAAGTACCCCTCAAGCCCCACTCCTCCCCCCTCCCCATGCACCCGCACACATAGGTGTATTGCGCAACTGTCGTCCCCCTGGTGGGTCATTGTGGAGGCGCTTTATCGGCTGCTGAATACGGCAGCGATGAATTGCCTGAATATCATTGTTGGGGGGCGGAGGGTCATCTAGTGGTGAAGGGGCTCCCGGTGGCGGGGGTTTGGTTCTCCTCGAGAGCCTCCTGGAATTCCTGAACAATCTTGCTCAACCTCCCGAGGTTTGACAGGCAGCGGGGGGGTGTTTGCATAATGTCACCCCCCCCATCTAATCTCTGTGACCTCTAGCATCAAGTCCCCCCTTTATTTGACCCCCGAGGCCAAGCCTCCTCCTGCTGAGGCTGAGGATTTCAGTCAGGGGGAAGGTCACATTTCCTGCTCGTGGCGCATCCATTGTCGTTAGTTTGAAAGGAACATTTGCGAGAATGACGGTCCCGCTCCCACCAAGCTCTGTCTCCACACGTCGGCAAATAGGAAAACATGGCGGCGGGAGTTTTTGAGCTGTACGCTCCGTTGTTGCTGTTGCAGGGCGACGAGATCTCGGCCATCCCGGGCAAGTACAGCCGGGCCGAGTCGACCAAGTTCCTGGCCCTGACAGTGGCGTCCATCTTGTGCATGGCGGGTGTGCTGCTGGCGTCGGCTGTGCTTTACTGCCTGCGCCACAGGTCGCACCACAAGCTCAAGGAGAAACTCGGCGGCTTGGGAGCGGATGCCGCCGCCACGCAAGACGCCACCGCCACCTACCAGGTAAGTGCTACACGGGCTCGGAGTTGCCTCTTGCTTCTTTCTTTCCTTCCACCCTTCCTTCCGCCTTTCCATCAGTCCTACCTTCTTTCTTCAGTCTTTCCTTTTATACCCACTTTGGAACCTTCCTTCTGTCCTTCCTTCCTTCCTGACTTCCTTCCTGACTTCCGTCCGTGCTTCCTGCCTAACTAATTAACTAACCAACTAACCGTCAATTGAGCCTTAATCGACTCTGAGTGCGCTTTGTTTTGATGTTTGTAGATGTAGAAAGGAGGCCCTTTGTTTTGCAAACAATCTCTCGTTTGACGCCAATGCTAATTAGCGTGCCGCTAGCTAACGCTCCGCTGCCAATTTGTCAGGAGCTCTGCCGTCAGCGTATGGCGGTCAAGCCGGCGGCAGAGCGTTCCGAGGCGACGGCGTCCAGGATCAACAGCGTGTCTTCGCAGTTCAGTGACGCCGCCTCGGCCGTCAGCCCGTCGGCCCGAAGCAGCCTCTCGTCCTGGAACGAGGAGCCCACCCAGCCCAACATGGACATCTCCACTGGCCACATGATCCTGGTGAGAAGCCAAGCAAAACTCTGTGTGTGCGTGATGTCGGTGGACCACCACACGCTGGTGAAGCAGCGTGTGGCTCGGGGTGACTTTATCCACTGCAAAGTTGTTTGTTGGCATGTTTGCAAAAGGTGGCCATCCGGCAGCCGCTGCATTTTCATTTCAAGCGGTTGCCTTGAGCGCCCACTCCCTCCCGTGCCGTACTTGGAGCCCCCCCCTTCCCGCCCTTCCACGGCCCCTCCCCTCACATCCTCTCTGCCTGTGTCCTAAGAGGATTAGCAGACTCTCTCTATAAAGCACATTATCTTGTGCTTTGTTGCGATCCGGGCGAGTGTTGGAGATTATATTGAGCGCAGATTAGCCCTGCGCCTGGTTTTTTTTTTTCTTTTTTTTCATTTTGCCAGCTACAAGACAAGTTTTTGGCAGCCGAAGTACGGAGACACGCTTGGCAAATCAATAACTGTGGCACTAAAAAGTCACAGCAAGCTGCAAAACACATCACGTGCTTGTCCAATCAGAAGCATGCACCTTTGCCTCGTCCAGGTTTTTTCCCAAAGATGGTGTCTTCTTGCGCTCGAGCCCCTCCCTCCTCGCTCCAAGGGGTGTATGGAGCATTTGGACAACACACGGCGGGCGATCTCTGCACCTTCAGATTGGATTGCTGTAATCCCTTTAGACCGCCACCGAGTCCTTTTAGTCTGGCATGGGGATGGCCGGGGCTGGGGGCGGGGCTGTTGACTGGGTTGTGCTTGATTGGATAGTTTTAAGATTGATGGCGCACTCGTATCTGATCAGTTGGAGATTGTTGCTGACTTTGTTCGAACCCTTTGCAAGCTTCACTTCGCTGGCGTGATAATGGCATCGGTCCTCCCGCTTTGCCGCAGTCGTACATGGAGGACCACCTGAAGAACAAGGACCGTTTGGAGAAAGAGTGGGAGGCGTTGTGCGCCTACCAGGCTGAGCCCAACGCACACACGGTGGGCCTGAAGGACACCAATGCCAAGAAGAACCGCTCGCTCACCGTGGTGGCCTGTAAGACCCAAAAGCGCAACATCAGCAGCAGCAAATGTTTGCCTTTTCTTGTTTTCTGGTTTCTTGCTGTTGCCGTTTGTTCACCAATTAGAGGGCAGTGTGAATGTTCGAAAAATTAGTGATGCAAAGAAAAAAGTGAGCAAAGCGTGTTAATAGTACAAAACCAGAACGAGAAGCAGACAAAATCCAAAAGTTGTCAATGGCAAAGAATTTCTTGACGGCATGAAGGTGGCTCGTCTTCTCCTCGCAGATGATCATTGCCGCATCACCTTGCGCCTGGAGAACAGTCAAGGCAGCTCGGACTACATCAACGCCAGCCCCATCGTGAGTTCCCGCCTGGCAACAAATATTGGTTCAAGCACGACTGTTCTGAACCGGGATGTCCTTCTGTGCCCCCGCAGATGGACCATGACCCCCGTAACCCAGCCTACATCGCCACGCAGGGCCCGTTGCCGTCCACCGTAGCCGACTTCTGGCAGGCAAGCCTCCTCGGCCCCGCCTGCAACACTGGCAAACCCTCAAGAGTGCTTCCTGACGCGGCCTGTTGTTTGTCTTGCAGATGGTCTGGGAGAACGGCTGCGTGGTAATCGTCATGCTTACGCCGCTGGTGGAAAGCGGCGTCAAGCAGTGCTACCACTACTGGCCTGACGAGGGCTCCAACCTCTACCACATCTACGAGGTACGCCCGGGGGTTTCCATTCGTTGTCGTGACATCTCGAGTCTATTGCAGCGCATGTCGTAATGTATTTGTAGAGAATCGGGGCGCATCTTATTCTGTCAGTTTGAGCCTGTCCCATTTTGGCCACGCAGGTCAACCTGGTATCGGAGCACGTCTGGTGCGACGACTTCCTGGTGCGAAGCTTCTATCTGAAAAACATGCAGAGCAACGAGACGCGCACCGTCACGCAGTTCCACTTCCTGACCTGGCTCAACCACAACGTGCCCGAGAGCGCCCGCAGCCTCCTGGACTTTCGCAGGTTGGCAACGCAGCACACAAATAAAACCAAAAACAGGGGCTGCCACTGAGGTACAAAACCCTGCCTGACCATTTTGGTTTTTATCAAAGGCAGATTTCGATCTGTACTCAAGTACCAGATAGAGGGCCTTTTGAAATTTGTGACTGCTTCCCATCCAACCTGTGCTTTTTCAATTTTGGAGAGCTAATTTCCCGAGTGAAATTGAGTTCAGGGGCTGACACTTCCGGAACCGCTATAAAATGGACTGTTTGCTCTTAAAATGAAAACCAAAATGGCTGCCGCACTTTCCTTGAAACATTTTGTGGGTCGGCATCCAGCAAAGTTTGTGGTCCAGGTGTTGACACTTTATTTTTGGCTTTGCCATGGCGTCTTGACACTTTTCCACACACGTCAACCAAATTCCATCTTGTCGCATGGGATGGGCCCCATGGTCGTAGCGGGCAAAATGGTGCGAAAACAACCCTCTACCCCCAACAGCATGTTTGCCCCTTCCCCCTTTACCAGCTAACTAGCGGTTGCCAGTGTCATTTTTGTGATGTTGCAGCTAGTAATATGAGCCCAGTTGCATAGTCACAAAAGTGATCATTGGAGACTGCCATTCTGCAACTGAGGGGGCCGCATGGACCCCCAAGCCTCACTGAAATCCCTCCAAACCCTGAAACTAACAACCCCCCCTCCCAAACATTCCCTTCACACCTTTTTTCCTCCTGGCTGCGCCAGCTGAGCCAAGATGAGCGCTCTCCTTATTTTTGCCTGCCTCGCCCGCCTTCCTCCCCCACGCCTCCACAGCCAGATTATTGGCTCTTCGTTTTTTTTTTTTTTTTTTTTTTAATCCCAACCTTATTAATCTTATCGGGGGCTGACCCACCATTTTGTCGGCAAAACCGCAGCCGTGCAAAAGGGGATGTTGCATTGAAAGCAAATAATGATTGAGATGCATAACTCGAGTGGGCAGCACTCGTACCGGAGATCAAACACGGGGACGCCAATTTTGCGGACTTTTTTGTTTTCCGCTGGGGCAATTTTGCACACAATCTGCGGGCTCCGCTTCATCATAGCGGGGCGTGAGCGCACAGCCACTCTGCTGGCTGTTTCCATGGCAACATGACTTTTGACTGCAGCAAGGGCCCCCTTCACCCCAGCAGCCCAAGCCTCCAAAGACGCAACGGCTGAGCGCCTCCTTGTGTTGTTGTTTTGTTTTGCAGAAAGGTGAACAAGTGTTACCGCGGCCGTGCCTGCCCAATCATCGTGCACTGCAGGCAAGTCATGTCTTTGGCCGACACATTCCCACTGAATAAAGTGAAACGGTCAAACTCTGAAAAGTACGTCTTGAAAATGGAGATGTGTTCCTCAAGCACCAGCTTGAACTTGCAGGGTTCCTTTCATAATTGCAATGTAGTGAAAAAGAAAGAAAGGTCCCAATGGCCTTCATCTTCTTTATTCACGTTCAGCTCCTGACCGACACCCAAAGTGGTGACCGATCCATTTTATATCAAGCAGCCACGTGCAAACTTTGTCCAAAATTGATTTTACTGCCGCTGTTCTTTCGCAGCGATGGCGCCGGCCGCAGCGGGACGTACATCCTGATGGACATGGTCCTCAACCGCATGGCCAAAGGTGAGCGGCCTAACTTTTGTGCTGCACAAGGACCACATTTAACTTTGAAAATGAATGTGTGCGTAGGCGCCAAGGAGATGGACATGGCGGCCACACTGGAGCACCTGCGAGACCAACGGCCTGGCATGGTGCAAACCAAGGTTAGACATTCGTTTGCGTGCTGGATGAGATACAGGACACTCGATTAGCCACACCGGCCACATGCAGGTCATGGCACCCTTTTTGGATCCTCGTGCATAAAAATGACCGTCTTTCCAATCATATGTTCTCTGCGGCCTGCATGCGGCGTTCTGATGAATATTGCCTCCAAGTTGCATCGTTTCCGAAGGGTCGGCCATTTTCCCACTTGCTGTGACATCACAGTCATTTTGCGATTCATTCGCAGTCTGTCAAGCTGTTTTTCTTTTTTTTTTTTGCTTAGGACCAGTTTGCGTTTGCCTTGACAACGGTGGCTGAAGAAGTCAACGCTATCCTCAAAGCGCTTCCTCAGTAGGAAGGCAGGCGCCAGCCCTCATCGACCGTGTCCTTCCTCTCCCTCGTCTTTGTCATCTCACTTTTCCACACACACGGTTATTCCAATGAAGTTTTTCTTTACTTCCATAGCTTGAAGTTCTCCCTCCCTTTCATTTTGGGTCTCTCAGTGACCAAGACACAAATTGAGTGTTTTCAATTGGATAGAACGCATTTGGAGTTTGGTGACATTTTGATAGTGGCCCTTCAACTTTTTTTTTTTTCCTTTGTGAGTTGAGCCGAAATGTGTCTGGGCATTTATCAATCAAATGAGACAAATGAAAAGACTCGCAAGGAAATGCTGTTAGCCACAGCTCACAGCCAGATGCTCACACGTAGATGAACTGACTCCGGGTTGTGACGACACTCACTAAGCCCCGCCCCTTTGATGTTGTACAGCACTTAAATCATTTCTTTATAGCCTCACATTCTCCCCTGACTAAATGTGTGTGGCTTTAAAAAGTGGGGCCTGGCTTAGTGGGAGCCAGCGCTCGTTGCCAAATGTGGCAAGATTGCAGAAAGTCTGCGAAATGGGTCAAGGCAGGTCAAGGAAGCGCCGTGTGACGTTTTCATGCCTCCCAGCAAATGGACATGATGTCCTATGTAGCATTTATGGTTGACGCCATGCCGATCGTTTGATTAGTTTCCTTTTCGGTCTTGTGCTTTACTTCCAGCCACGACGTTTTTACTGTAGTTGTGCAAAAATCCATGTGGTAGCTGTCCGAGCATCATTATCAGTATATGATGTGTCAAATAAGAATCAAAATTAGGGCCTGTGTTCATTCAACACGTCGTCCGATATTAAAGCTTTACAATGTGAAGAAAATTGACTGATTGCCACCATGCACACCTTACTAATTAACACCTGACAAAGATGACAGTAAAAAAAATAAATCCCTTGTCCAGTTTTTCACGATAGTTGTAAACTAATGTTTTGCCTGCACTACATAACTATATTGTTGTGAATGTGTAAACATCGGAATTGGCCTCCAAAATCCAGACGGATTGGGTGGGCCCGAATACATATGTTCTTGCAGGCTTTTTGTCATGGCTTAGTTTTGGACGTGCAAAAATGCCCTTGGTTGTGTTACTGCTGCTGTTTTTGATTGTTAGCCGTCTCTCTGACTTGACTGCTTTCATGCACCTGCCAAATGAGTCAGCAAACACGCACGCAGTAAAGACGAACCCACAAATGCATCCCAAAGGTTCAATCATGAGATTTTCATTTGACGTTTGGCACTACAAATACACTTCTGAACACACACACACATTGTACAGCGAAGCAACGCAAGCTGCTTTATTCTATATAGGTGTCAATAAAGTTCTCATGTCAAAATCCTTAATTTGTGGGGTTTTTTTACCAAAAAGTACGTGCCTTTGTGTGTGTGCTCCATCATCAACGGCGTCCCGCTCCCTGTCATCATTTTGGTCGAGTGGCCGCCATCCATAATGCACCACGCGTCTCCTAGCAACAGCGGCTGGCCCCTGGCAACGGGAGCTTAGCAACAGCCGCAAACACCGTCCAGTCAGGAGCGGTGCCGCTGATCATCTGGTTGAGGGTCTGACATCAACGAGGGGAAGAGTGAAACGCAACATATGTACAATATTGTAGCTACTGAACGCCTGTTTCAACACAATGACGTAATATGACGTCTAATCGTCATCCGAAAGACTCTTTAGGTCGTCCTGTTTTGGTTGGCAACCAGCTTTTTAATTGAACCTGGTGGAATGGTCATTGCTTGGTTGTCTTCTGTCCATTTGGGGGCGCTATGAAAGGAGGTGGGGGGGGAGGAGCAGCGTAAAAAAGAGAGCAGCAGTGTTGAGGCGTCCAAAACTGCGACTGCATCGCTCATCTAAATGCGTCAAGCCGCAGTGATCTCAGACTCCATTAAGCAATAGCATCACCAAGTGTCCATTTTGCGTAACAGCAACGCATAGATTTATTGTGAAGGCTGCTCGAAAGCAGGAAGTAAAGAATGCGATTGTAAACTTCCGGTTCCGCTCTTTATCATTTGACAGTCTCGGCTTGCTTCATTTGCCCTTTGCACCCCTTCTGTGGTCGGTTGCTTTGGGCTCATGAGTGCGTTCATTCCGCGTATCGAGCAGCTGTCTGCCCGAGTCGTTCGGGTTTTGGGATGCAACCCGGGACCGATGACGCTGCAGGGCACTAACACGTACCTGGTCGGAACCGGGGACAGGTGCTATAATTATTACGAGATATTGTATTTATTAATCGTATAATAATTCGTCTTACTTGGGCGGCGTGAATTTAATCCATGACATGACCCCGTGCCTCCCCAAAGGACTTGGCGAGATGACGTTGTCGTTCAAACTCGGCAAAATAATACGTTTGCAAAACACAAGCATCATGTGTTCATTCCGTTCCGTCTGTCCTTTCTTTAGACGGGTGCTGATTGACACGGGGGAACCGGCTGTCCCCGAGTACATCAGCAGTCTGAAGGAGGCGCTTAGCATGTTCCGTGCCAGCATTCAGGAGATTTTGCTCACGCACTGGCACCACGACCACACGGGCGGCGTGGACGACATCTGCAGGGACATCACCGGTGAGGACGACAACAAATACGGTAGAGTGCAACTTTGACAGCATGCGTATCCTTTGCAGCAGGTTCTGCGCTCCGGGTCAGCAAGCTCCCCCGATCCGGCCAGGACCGGGAGGACTCGGGAAGCCACGAGTACACCTACTTGAAAGACGGAGATGTGGTCCGCACGGAGGGAGCCACGCTCAGGTCAGTAGCCAAACGTCTTCAATGTTGCCAGATGCAACGACATCACACCAAGGCACGCATTTCATCGGACGCTTGCCAAATATACGTAGTGGGATCGATTGGAAGAATCAATCCAATTGAATTTGGCATTTCCGACCAGCCTTAAGTATTGACAACCAGTCCAAAGAGCAGATCTTCCTCCTCCTCATCATCACCATTCTTTTTCAGGGTGGTTTTCACGCCGGGCCACACCGACGACCACATGGCCTTGCTGCTGGAGGAGGATCAGGCTCTGTTTTCAGGCGATTGCATCCTGGGCGAGGGCACGGCCGTCTTTGAGGACCTCCACGACTACATGCGCTCGCTGAGGAAGCTCGTGGACGTTGGCGCAGATCTCATCTACCCCGGTGAGGCAAAAGTGTGCCGTCGTCCTGAGTTTGGCACTTAGCAGGACCAATCTCCTCCTCAACGGGGAGGCGGGCAAGAGGCTCTCGTCCAGATTGCCTGTCTTTTTCTCCGACCTGAAGAAGTGACTGGTCGCTGTGCAGGTCACGGCCCCGTGGTTCAAGATGCCGGCAGCAAAATCCGACACTACATCAACCACCGCGATCAGAGGGAGCGGCAAATCCTGGCCACCATTCGGGCCAGAGCCGGCGCGCCCATGTCCACCATGGAGCTGGTCAAAACGGTCTACAAGGTACGTACCTCCTCAGAGCCGATTGTTCCCACAAGGGCCAACTGACGGAAATGGCATGAAATGGAGCGCACGTCAAAGTTGAAGCGTTTGCCAGGTTCGTGCTCACAACATCTGGCCACACTTTTGTGGACTGACTCCAGAGTTCAATATGATGTTTACCTTCCAGGGAGCGCTCTGGAGTTAGGGCAGCTCTCAGCTGGCTCAACAAACGTCTTCTTCGCATTCATTTCATTGTCCTTTGCGTTTTCTAAAAAGGGAATCAGTTGAAAAACAAGTATGAATTTTTTTGGGGTTCTTTTTGATTGTGTAGGACACTCCTGAGCATCTGCATCAGGCGGCCAGCGTCAACCTGGTGCACCACTTGAAGAAACTGGAGAAAGAAGGGAAAATAAGTCGAGGTGAGTCATCTGCGGAAAGGACGTGTAACCGTGGCGACACTTGAGCAGCTATTTTTCTCTCAGTGACGACGGAATCGTCACAGAGCAACACGTGGAAGTGTCATCTTTGACGGCCATCCTCCGTCCTCGACGCAGAAAGAAACGTGTGCATGCGTGTTTGTGTGCATTCACAAAACTGACGATAGAAGACAAATGCAACTTTACAGAGAATAATCTGCACAAGACAAAGAGCACCAACGTGGCAAAGTGACACGTGTCACATAATTAATTTCACATTTGTGAATTCTATTTCTATATGTGTAATTTTGAGTGAATTGTCAAAAAAAATCTAAAAATGTCACATTTGCAGTTTGGAAAAGTTGCACTGTTTGTATCAGCATATACTACTGCCTTTTCTATATATTTTATATCCTTTATTTTCTATGCTCTGACTGCTCTTTATTTAATTTGCTTTTTGTACTAAAGGGAGCAGCGCTCAAATTTCAATGTACTATGCACAAAGACAATAAAGGCGATTCTGATTCTGATTAGGTGCTGACGAGAAAGTGAAAATAGATGACGCACTAACATTGACGGAAGTAGATTTTTGTCCGTCACACACACGTTCACAACAACACGTTCACACTCAAACACGCGCCCAGACACTCGCGATGACATGAACAGACATAGGCACACGCCCCTTGCACACGAAATGTGAGAGGCGGGCGGGCTGACAGGAAGCAACAATATGGCGGCGTTCGTGTTGTCAACCCTTGAGCTCCTCGTTGCGTGAACGCGGGAGAGCCGTCACGATGAGCCTCTGCGCACACTTTGTCCGGTAGGTTGCGCTCCCCGGCTGTCATGCCGACACATACGACACGAGGAGCGGCAAGAGGTGGCCTGTGAAGGCGACGTTCGCTCCTGTTTTCCTGGCGTGCTAAGGCTAAAGCTAGCGTCGGCTAGCTAGCCTCCAACATCAACAAACAGTCGATGCCACCACATTGCGCGGATACAGTCGCTTTTTTTCGCGCATTCAAACGTCACTTTGACTTTGACTTGAGTATGTTTTTCGTTGGCCATTTGCTACGTAGCTTTAGCTTTCTGTTAGCATCGGCGATGTTGTACAAGGTTGTGTGACGTCACGATGGTGCGTGATCAATATCCTTGACAGGTGGCGGTTGTTGTGAGGCTACGCGTCGCAGTGCGCTCGCTGCCAGAGACTTAAGCGTCACGACAGATATTTGCATGACGTTTAACCGCGGACGTCATTGGGGATGAAGTGTGTTGTTGTTTAACCCGCTGCTCTCTGTTGTGTTGACGAGCAGACAGGCAGAGGCCCTCAAGGCGGACATGACAGGTGAGTGCCTTCGGCGTCGAAGTTCACGCTTACAAAAAAGAACGTCTTGCACTCAAAATGGACCTTTTCCTTCATTTCGTCTGAAAACTTTGTGACATTGTGTTCCATGGTAACGGGATCCATTGCACCTGGCCAAAGAATTGTATGATATCAACTGCTGGGGGGGATTAGGGGTTGCAGCCCATCTTTGGGGCGTGAGGCGGGGTACACCCCGAACCGGTCGTCAGCAAATCACAGGGCACATATAGATGGACGAGCAAGTGTTTACAACTTCACGAACAATTTCGAGTGTTCGATGGACCTACCGTGTACGTTTTGGGCATGTGGGAGGAATAGTAGGCTACCCGCAGAAAATCCACGCAGGCACGGGGAGAACATGCTAATTCCACACATGGAACCCAGATTTCAACTCACTGCACTGCGACGGACGTGCTAATCAGTGACCTCCAATTTTCTGATGATACGTACATATAGGAAATTACGATGTGCATACTAGTGGCACATGGTGATCGAGTTTGTGATTTTGGATGTTGAAACATGGGATTAGCGTGCCAACAACTTGCAGAGAACAAACAGTTCTCATTGAACACAATCACCAAGTTCCACACAGTTGTGCACTTGAGTTGGTGTGACATCCCAACCTGTTACTGTTACCTTGGCAACAGAACACACTGCACTCGAAATGCAGCTACGACCGCATGATTGTGCCGAAGTAAGACATTTAAGAATATGAAGCGATATCCGGTCCCCAATCATCGTGTTTGTGACTTTGTGTGGGAATCTGTCGTTACCATGGCAACACAACACTGTATTTTCAACTGACGAATGATGCTTTGTTGGGAAATGGAATTACAGACTCGATGAATGAGTCGAATCAATTTGTTTTTCTTATCGAAAAATAAATCAAGACTAACCGGTTGGAAGATTGTTTTCATTTTTGCTTCTTTGAATTGCTTCAGTCCATTGGGCCTTTCTAAAATAAAGCACAACCTAATGTTAAGTGGCGATGGACTTCTCCAGCCCGAGATCTAGTGGTGTCAAATTACCAGAATTTCAGTAGTCTGTACCAATATCTGTGATTTACT